>NC_141698.1:69898670-70216170 GCF_964263255.1 Lissotriton vulgaris
ACAATTTCTGCTGAATTTTGTTTCAGTCAGAAAGGTTGTGCCAAGTTCATAACTTTGTTACCATGGTAACTTAACAGATT
Organism: Lissotriton vulgaris; assembly: GCF_964263255.1. NCBI lineage: Eukaryota > Metazoa > Chordata > Amphibia > Caudata > Salamandridae > Lissotriton > Lissotriton vulgaris. The sequence goes on from NC_141698.1 coordinate 69,898,751, forward strand.
TTACAGAATTTCGCGAAAAGGCCAAGCTACCGTTCCTAAAAAAAGGTTTGGGCTGAAGAGCTCCTGTGCTACAAGTAGGTTTTGCTGGGTCTGAATCATCTGCAGTTTGTAACTGCAAATTGTTTCACCTGCAAAATTTGCAGATTTGATGACATTAACCACATCCGTGCGGTGCAGATTTACCGCCGGTGCTGGGCCCTAATGAAAACGGGCGTGGTCATGACGTCATGAGCACAGCTCGACCGATGATCATGACGGAACCGTTCCGTCATGAGCATCGAAGGGGTTAACAAAGTTGGAGGAATTGCCTGCTGAAACACGGGTGAGGCGCAGAACCTGTAACAGCAGTTACTAAAATCGTTTACTGATTCAAGGGACAAGTGGGCACAATACTTATAGACTGACATCGCTGACAAACAGTGGATGGCAGCTAAGCAATACACTGAACAACTGTCACGGAATTCTCAATTTAAATACCTGCAGTTTGACTATGTACACCTGTCGTACCTCCCCCCAAGGGTTGCATAGGGTTGTATATTTACATACATGCCAAAAGATCCGATTCAGGCGGGAGTCTACCGATTGGCTTTATTTCAGCTGTCTCCCGCCTGAAATTGCATTTTCGACAATAGAAGTCAATGGGGAATTTTCATTCTCCCGATTTTTTGCTTTAAATCTCCCACGTCCATGTCCTAAAATGTTGGCATGTATGTATTTATTCATAGTGTTTTCCTAAAAGCGCAAACATGACCACCATGGTATCAGAGCGCTGTACAAAGAGAGAGCTGATGAGGGTGGTTGTACACTAAAGCACCTATCTCTTATGATACGCTGTACATAGAAGTCGAAGAGCAAGGGACAAGAACAATAGGCTACAATATAAAATAGTGTGAAAGACAGTTTCAGAAGAGTTCATTTATGACACATGCGTGTCTAGTAGTAAGGCTTTAACTTCCTTCTTGGAAAGCTGAATGAGGTATTTGCTCTCGTTGTGGGTGGTAGTCAGTTCCATGTATGTTCCTGGGTTCGGCGACGGTGTGCCAGCTGTGTGCTTAACCTGAGGCGTCCTTCTACAGTATGATGTGGGAATGTCCGCATATCCAACGAGCTTAGATTAAGGTGCTGACCAAAGTGTTGGACCCTGTGGGCAGGGAAATAATTCCCACCCCAGGATTCTGTTTTGCTAGGGTGATGCCTAATCGTATGACAGACCTCGCGCTGACCTTCTAGAAGCGTTGAGTTGAAATGGCTTGGAAGACCTTGGTTCCCACTCGATATTGTTCTGGGTCACTAAACTCCAGAAGTGGGTCATAGTGAACAGACAGCCATGCATGCAGGGGCGGCTCCTCCGCAATGGCGGAGGAGCATTGCCCCACTGGCTCAAAACCAGCAGCTGAAAAATAAAATATTCTCTCATTGTTTTTTTCAGAGTCTGGCTCAGCCCGCGTATGTAGGAAAGGGCGGGATGGGCCATGGAAGGGTGAAGTAGTGGTTGAGTGCACTCTCTAAGTGCGCATGTGTGTTTGACCGGCCGTCTCAGGTGGGCCAAACACACAGGCGCACTTAGGTTTCTCCAACTTGTCTGTATTGAACTGCCGGGTTAGAGAAACAGCACAGACTTCCTGTACCTGAGTGAGTGTCTTTTCAGCTTGCTCAGGCCAATCCTAGGGATGCTCTCATAGCATGAAAGCAGCCCGGGGATTGGACATGGAGTCTGTGATCCTGCCACAGTGTCTGCTCGGTTCAGGAAGAAGAATGCGGCGCAACGCGGGAGGTGGCCGGCAGCTTCAGGTAAGTCTTCTGTTTTTTTAATTTTGTTATTAAAATTCACCCCGTGCGCTCCCCTCCCGGGCACCCATCCTGCGCCCCCTCCACCCCCACCACTTTTTATATGTTAAAACACCACCACTACATGCATGTAGCAAGTGGATGGACTGGGGCCATACAGAGTATAACAATATGGGCTGCTTATGTCATCAAACTGGAGGTCAGCAGACTTAACAACTGAATGCCATGGGGAAGCTGAATGACTGTATGGACGTCCCGCTGTGCCCCGAGCTGGGCAAGAGGTGTGGGGGGAGTGGACTTGCACTTCAGACTGTGCACAGGACAGCAGGCTCAGGCATGTTTATTTACTTAACCCCTTCATCGTGGCGCGAATTCCGCCGTGGTGCGGGGGGAGCTAGGGGGTGGACGTAGCACTGCGGTGTTCATGACTGCTCCCGGTTGTCATAAATCACGGTGGGCGTGTGCTCACGACGGCCGGGAGCTGTCGAACTCCGCCCACTGATTATTTCTCCCGCACAGGCGGGGAATTTACACCGCGTGGGAGAAGCAACAACGTTCGGCCGGCTCCCGCAAGTCATGAGCACACGCCTACCGTGACTCATGACGGCCAGGAGCTGTCATGAGCACCGAAGAAATTAAGGGATTAAGGTGCAGGATTATATTAAGAAGCAGTGGACACCACAGGCGCAGGGGCCAGTCAGGGTCCCAGGTGACTTGGACTACTAACAAGGCGAGCGCACTGGGTCACTGTTTTTTTTATTTATAGTTGTTGATGGTCAGTCTGTTGCAATGGGTTTTTCCTTCCCACTCCGCGCAGGGATGCTGACAATCAGAAAGGAAGGGAAACCTGTTCTATTATTGATACCTGGCAAATAAACTTAACATCTCTGGAGGCTCTAGACCTTCAGGTAATAAGGAAAAATTACTGTTTGAGCCCCCCACCTTCAAAAGGGAAAGCTCGATGGCTCAATCCTTCTCAGGCAATGCGGTCAGAATCTGGAGCTCGCTTCCTCTAGTACCACAACCTCTACCCAGACTTTCAAAACTGACCTTAAATCTCTTCTCTTCCAAAGACACTTCCAGAATTAATGCATCCCTTTCCATGCCCCTCAAGGAAGTTCTTACAATGTTGTAAATATGTCATCCATGCCTGTACGATCCGAATCCTATTGTGTTTTTATTTTTGTGTGACTGCCATCTATTTTTTTATTTTACTTTTTCATCTATCTCGTTTGCATTTGTAACGTGTAAGTATGTAAATGTCCTCATGTAACGGTCTTGGCTCTATTGTGAAGCGCTCTGACACCTTTGGGTATAGTCCGCGCTATATAAAATTTCATAAAATAAATAAATAAAAATAACCTCACCCTCCCGCTTTGGGACCCTTCGCCCCATGCTGTGTGGGGAGGGGGGGGGGGGGGGGAGTCGAAAAAAAGCTAACCTTGTCATGTTGTTGGGATGTGGGATGCGGTTTTGATGATTGACGGAACTGTAGCAGTGTGAAGTGGAAATGTAAAACCCAATAAAAAGCAATTAAAAAAAATATTCGCTGTTACTTCGCTGCCCCATTGTATGTGAGGAAACGAACCAAGTTCCAGATGTCTTGTGCATGATGTGAGAACAAGTGTGGAGCCGCGGGCGCATCCTAGATTAACGAGGCGTCTGTGGTACTGGCAGGAACAACACTTTCGAGTTAATTAATCCATGAACACGTGTCAGGCAACGTGTGAAATCCTGAAAAAGCCTGTGACAAAGTGATAAAGCCGGTGGGCCTGGTCTTGCGTCCGTGGAAGGAAAATATTTTGTGATACGCATGGCAACAAATATTACAGTATTAATAAAGTGTGTGTATTTGCATTTCGGAGGGCCTCTCTCACTGCCTTCATTTCACAGCAGAAACGTCCCCACTGTTTATTCTGTGTATCTCTCTGAGACAGAATGAGCACGAGTGACTGAGCGAAAAGTATCACACTGTTTCCACAATCCCTGATGGGAATGAGGGACAGAGTTGTCATGTGCGATAGTTGCCAAGAACTATTCTCTCTGTGGTAAGAGGGGTTTCTAGTGGCACTGTGAGCTAGCTGGTATACAGGTGAACATACTCAGTGGGGGTGTCTGGAATCAGTCTGGACCCCAATCCCACAGTCTATGTTGTCATATATGATCTGGTGGATCAGTGGAACAGCACACCAACTCAATTTTGTGACCCAATTCTCTCCACAGTCCTCCATTTGGTAGAGAGGAATTGTTCCTGCAGTCAATACTTCTGCTCTTATTCTGTCCCAGTCATGTATCCCTGACAGCAGTAATGCAGGGCTCTTAAAAGGTGGAGTCGGACTGATTTGTGACAACCCTCCTGCAAATCAAAAAACAATTCTGTCCATTTTCCTGATATAAAGAGCACAATTGTCCAGTTCTTGTTTTAGAGGTCTGTTTTGCTGAAGTTCCTTTACACTGCAACAATACAAGATTTCAGCATTAGCATTCTGATTCTCTTGTGACCCTCTCCAGCTCTCTCCAAACTTAGACTAAAGCATCTCAGTCCTTCCTCTACAGAATAACTTCCCCTCGCCACTCTCAGCTGCTGTCATTCGAAGCAGTGAAGGGCTCTGCCCTGGCTCGATTTCTTTTCTGCACAAGGACACTAACTGGCAGATGTATCAAGCCAATTTGCACTCACAAAAAGACTGATTCCCAGATTTGGGCCGTTTATGATTGCAAAAAGGCATTTTGGTATATATGAATCCAAAATCACGTCACTGAATTGCGATTTGAGATTCCAAATATATACTGATTCGTTATTTTGAAGGAGAGTGTTTAGGGCATTCCATCCAAATAATGAATCAGAATGGAATGATGTAAAATATGAATTCTAGTTGCAACACATTAATATTTCACCACTAATTCAAAGTTGATGCTAGCCTATTCTCAAATGGGAAGGGGTCCCTGTGGACCACTGCCCACTCTTTAAAAACAAAATGTACTAGTTTCATTTTCTTGTTTTACATGCATCCTGTTTTCCTTTTAGGAGAATGGGCTGCATTTAAAAAAAAAGATTGCTTTATTAAAAAGCAATCACAGATATGGTGGTCTGCTGACCTCAGGAGGCCACTATCCCTGTGGTAACAGCGATTCCTAATGGTTCGCAAATTGCAACCTACCTCATTAATATTCATGAGGTAGGTCGATTTGCGACCTACCAGGAATTGCTATTTGGAATTTTAAATGTTTTTTACATTAGGAATACCAATTTCCTAATTGCAATTCTTGGAAATTGGTATTCCTAATGGTGATACATCAAGTCCTAAGTTCCTTGTTTAGTATTTGACAGACACAGTACTCCACCACAAATGTAGAGGAGTACTCTGAGTAGAAACTGATGCGTTGTCAGCTCTATTAATAGTCACACAAATCGTCATATTTCAACTGATGGAGCCCTAACTGGATCTCCTGGCGGAAACCTTAAACAGATGCCTCAGTAATTTTTTCATATTCACTACTACCAGGGAAAGCAGTGTTTGTTTTGTTTTACAAAAATAATCTCTCATTTTGAGAGTTTATTTTTGAAAAACCAAAATATTTTCTGAGCGTGTTCTACCAGGCAAGCAGAGATTTCCAAATATGGCTGGCTGTAGTCCACCATGGCTGCGGGGTACATTCCTCTGGTGCTCTGGTAGAACTGAGTACTACCCATAAAACCTGAAATGACCCCCTAAGTGTCATGGCTTCCTTTTACATGAAGGTCATTGTCTTGTGGTCCTTTTATACCAGGCCTTTGGTCCTGGTGAGATATAGGGGCTTATTTCAACCTCTCAGAAATGGGACCGACCGACCTCTGGTCGACGGTCCCAACTCCCTAATCACAATGTGATAGCACATGGGGGGATATTCTCAAGAACGTGTGATAATAACCGTAGAATTAGCTTAACGCAACTCTTCATAGCGCAGTCTATCACGGGAAAACAATGCCGTGTTAACTCAGTTTTCACAACACGGAGGTACTATGCGATTGGCCCACGAAAACGCGTCAAATGTCCCTGATAAAGACAACGCGACGCCGCAAAAAATGTGAAACACTAGCACAAAAAAAGTTGCGATGAGGCCAATCGCGATACAAAAAGCAGTGAAAACCGGCGACAGTCCTGCAAATCTCAAGCGTCAGTTGGGAAAATGCACTATAAAAGCAACAAAAAGAATACACCAAAAACAATTCAAACTGCGCAGCATCATGGATGCACCTGGACCTAGTGCAGAGGCCAACGCGAACCCCACAAGCCCCACAGAACACCATCAAGGAACCTCGGGGTCGGGGAAGGCCAAAGAGAAGAAGGAGAGAAAGACGGGGTGCAGTCCGCAGCAAACCTAGATCAGCGTCACAGAGGTGACAGTACACTACCATCAACTGACCTACAATGAGCCTAACGTGAATGCAATCGGAGTGTCGAGGAGGTCAAGAGGTGCAGGAATGATGTGAAAAGCCACACCAAGCACAAACCAGCTGCCAACAGGAAGGCAGCAACAGCGACAGGAGGTGGGAGTCCTGCACCACAGGAGGAGCTGGAGGAAATGGAGGCCACAGTCATCAGTGTGGAGATGGTGCAAGGAGGTGGGAGTACGGACACAGCTCGATAGGACCTGACACAACATCAACAGGGTGAGTAACGACCAGGGACCGGGGGGATGGGGGGAGATGGGCACAATGACACACATGCACAATGATTTGTAGCACACTGCACACCCACAATGACCCTGGATCATGTCCCTGATCCCCAAGGCACACTGCAGCACACACACATAGCAATCACAGACCATCCCACGACAATGTGTTACAGAGTGCAACACTGACACTGCAGAACAGGGGACACAACTGGGTGTGCCTATGTGCAGAAACAGACCAATCACATCTAACAGAGCAGGAAACTGTGAGATTCATATGTACGTGCACAACCTCACATCCATCACGTAGTCCAAATGTCCACTGTCCCGCATCAAATTGCCAGCACCCCCAAAAAGTCACAATGTACATTGTCATACAGTCTGCATGTCAACAAGAACAATGCGCCAACATACATGTCAACACAGTGTCAACATGCATCTCCCCTCAATATTGCAGGGGGACAAACAACACCTCCAGGAGAGCAGACCAGGCAACCCATCAGTGGTGCTGGAGACGACCACCACACCTTCGACACCAACGCACCACAACAGCTCATTGACAGCTTAGGCAACCCACCCCAAGGAGCAGGGCAGCCAAGCTACATAGAGGAGACCCCAGCCCCAGCACAGACCACACAGCAGGAAGCACCCACCACCACGGCTGGATCCCAACACTCCACCGAGGTACACATCGCATACAAAAGCCAGGTGTCAGAATGCCAAAAGGAGGTGTCTGAACAGGTGCGGGTGGGGTCAAAGCTCATGGAAGCTACATCACATACGGGGTGTCTAAGTCCCATCATGGACCACCTACACCCCACAAAGAAGACCCACACTGTGACAGTTACACATGCATATGGACATTTCCTGTACTGAACCACACCCAGAGCCCCGGAACTACCATACACACACCCACGCTGGACCTCCGTACTATGGCCCATTACACTTCTCTTAACTATTGAATGGCTGACGACAAAGAACATGTCCAAGCTCTAACCCGCTGCCTACGATGACATGGTTGCGTCCGCTGTACACAGCACAATGTAATGTTGTAGGGACCGGGGCCCTCATGCACACATCATGACCACACGGACACAAGCAGATAGTTTGTGGAACTGGCTACAGGCACGTGTGCCCGGCCCCTTTATTGGCAGGTTCACATGTACAGTGACGCCTGTGCTGGATGTGTACGCTGGGTCAGCCCACTCCGCTCACGCCTACGGGGGGGAAGTAACAAGCTACATTTCCGAGTTCTTCCCCACTGGCTGGGGTGACTTGGTTGCATCCACTGTCCACTACACTCTAAAAACCAGCAGTGTGTGTTCGACATGGATATGTGTGTGGTCTGCATACTGCAGTCTGGCCATCACATCCACACCACCCTTGGCAATGTGTACATTCTCATTCATCGGTCACTTGCCTCCTTCGCACATGCCTGGTCCCCACCTTCTCCACAATCTGCTATTATGTGGCTGATGTGCCATGCCTTTGATGGCTTATGTGCATGGCTGGCCCAGGTTCCCACAGTGAGTTGTGCTGTTGTGTCTGGTGGGTGGGCATGTTGTTTGGCATGTTATATGTGAGTTTGCAACATGTGCAGTGGTGTGCGTTGCATGATTGTGGAGTTGAGGTGGGTTGAGTGTTCATTTGGTACTTGCCAACGAGCAGTGCTTTTCCGTAGGTGCCATCCTGGTAGCGCTGGTTGATGATGGATTGTGAGTAGATGTAAGAATCATGCACACTGCCTGGGTGGTTGGCGTTGATGTTGGTGGAGATTCCCGGGTGGTCCACTTTTTGCCTGCACACTTATGGAACAAGTAGGACTTGAGTACAGTCAATTGCCCCCTCACACGTGTGGGAAGCCAGCTATGGCGTACATGCTTTGCTTGGTCTCCAGCTGTTCCTGCGCAGTGTGGGGGAAGTATAGATAGTGGGGTACCAAGCTGATGATAGCACCCACGAACATTGTGTGGAACTTGTTTTGTGCTGGCTGTGAAACTCCTCCGACTCTGGCGGTTGTTGGTTGGAGGGTACCAGTGGCCCACACATGCAGTACGGCCAGCAGCTTTGTCTGAGGTGGTTGTCCGCTGTGTTGGTACCATCATCCTGTAGGCAATGATGTTCAGGATGCGGAGGATGGTTGTCCCTTTGAGCCTGTAGTGGGCAATGGCATTCTCTGGTGTTGGGTCTGTGAGGTTGGTGCGTTTGCTGATGGTTGCTGTCTTTGTCTGCGCTGCCTCAGTGTTGGTGCAGGGGGGTGGAGTGTGGTCCTGGGGGTGGTGGCGGTGGGTGTTGTTGCCCTCTTGGGTGCCCGGCCTGCATGATCAGTAACTCCATGGCATCTGTTGATCTTCAGGTGTGGCTCTGGCCTTGGCTCCCTTTTCTGGTGCAGGCTGTCGTCTGACTTTACATCAGGTCAGAGCAGGTGTTAATTTCATTCAGCTAATGCGTCTTATTGCATGTTTTGTGATCTTCTCACCGATCTGGCTGGTCGTTGAGAATGTTGCGGAGTGGTGTTGTCGCAGCTTTTTGCACGGGAATGCCTACTCTGCATCTCATTAGCAATAGTTGCGGGGGTCATCGGTGGCAATGTTTTTCGCGGCTGCTATCGCAGGTAAATTGGTGATATGGGCTGTTATAACCAGCTTGTGAACGGGGCGTTAATTTTATCGCAACTTTGGCTGCGATAACGTGCCGATAACGCAGCGATATTTCCCTGAGAATTTGCCCCATGGTGCGGTCACATACTCCCATTCCTCTATGGGAGCTAGTATTATGGCTGTAAACAAGCTCCCATAGAAGAATGGGAGTCTGTGTTGATCCATGCACCTATGGCGCCCCCCGGCCCCCAAACCGGAGGCCAAATACAGAAGGGAGCCCTGCTAGGGGCCCCCAAACACTCTTTCCGACAGGGTTTCCATGTCAGAAATGCCATGCCGGAAACCCTGCCAGAAACCATGCATCATAATCCAGAAGGCGGAACGCCTTCCATTTTCATTATGGACTACTCTCCAACTGGCAGATGGGCTCCTGGAGCCTGTTGGAAGCCAGCCAGAATGACCCGCCGGTTTCAATTCCGACCGGCTGTATTGTAATCAGCCGGTTGGAATTGAAACCGGCGATCTCGGTCGTAAGGCCTCAGACCTTAAGTCGGAGGCCTAAGACCAGACGTGTAGATTATCAAGTTATATCTTTCAATTTTTGCCATTATTTTTGCTCCAAATTTAAAGATTATAGTATTTTCCCAAATTACAGTTATGAAGAAAGTGTTTCGAGACTTCAAACAACCAATCAGGGCCGGCTTTAGGGCAGTGCGACTGGTGCACGCTGACCTGTGGAGGGGGCGCTGTGACCTCAGGAGGGGCGCTGTGTTTAGCAATATCTTATGATAGGAGAGATGAGAGGCACTTTTGCAGGTGGTAGGGAAAGAATCCGAGGAGGTGGTCATGGGATGTGGGCGCACCAAGAGAGATGGTCCCACCGGGCACGACCAGCACTAAAGCCGGCCCTGCAACCAATCCGTCTTTCGCTACTGTGCTACCACCAGGGTCAGCACAAGCTCACGAATGTCATACTTAGTTGAAGGTGCATGACGTTGCAGACCAGGGCAGTGCACCCCATGCACAATATTGGACCTGATGTCCTGAGTCCAAAGGCAAAATAATATAAAGATGGAACCCATCAAAAAGTACATTTTCCTGTAAATTAGATAAAACGATTACGATTGTTTGCAAAACTTAGACAGAGATAAACTCGAAAGATATTAAAGTTTTTAAGCAGTCAATTTTCTACAAATATCGAATGTTTAATTGCAATTATCAGCAGAGTTAAACGGGTGGGACTATTTACCCGTGTGGATTCAGGTAGTCCAACCTGACAGACTCTTCTCAGCCTCCAGCAGGGGCGGCTCTAGGCTCATGGCGGCCCTGGGCAGGGAGCGTAGGTAGGGGGCCCCGGAAGTGGAGGTCCGGGCGGGGCAGAGCGCGTAGGCCAGTGAAGGGGGGGGGGTTCAGGGTGTTTGGAAGTGGAACAGAGCCGGACGCCGCCAAATCCCTGCCAGGGGCCACCACTCAAATATGTATCCATCCTCAGAGGATTATTATATTAAGTATATATATTGGGGTGGTGGCCCTTGGGGTTTGGTGGCCCTGTGCAGGTGCACAGCTTGCACATGCCTAAGGCCGCCCCTGCCTCCAGGTACAGGGGAGAGGGCCTGTGCCAGCAGTCCAGGGCTAAGTAATCTCTATGTGGCCTCCAGAAAAAGAGGACATGAGCTTCCCATGTCAGCGCCGGCAGTTCTAGCCCTGGTAGCCTCTCTTCTGCATTTGCAGGGACACTGGAATTATGCAGCAGGAGATGGCCAAATTATATGACAGGGTTGACTAAATTATGCGGCACAAAAAACCCAAATCATGCAGCACATTTTGCAATATTATTACTTCTTTATTTCATCATTTCTAAACTTGGTAACACTGTCTGGTCATTGGTTGCACCTTATTAGTACCAGTTTAACACCCAAATATAGCAATAAGCATCAGAAAGGGGACCAGTCTAGCATTGCAAAGGACCTTTAACAGCGTGCGCAACAGGTGTTGCTGCATTTTTGCAAACTTTTGAACCGTTAGAGTTAGAAACAATTTGTTTTTTTGGCTGAAATATGTAGATTATGTGGCTGATGAGGAATTATGTGGCAGATGAGGCAGATCTATAATTATGCAAAAATCGCCGTGGCCACACAATCACATATTTCTAGTGGCCCTGGCCATATGTGAGCCAGACTAATACTCGTGCAGATGTGGCTAGCAGGTAAAGAGCAACACTCCACCACAGGGAGAAAGAAGCTGTATATCAGAAGACTAGAAATAAAGTGTAGAAAATGAAAGGTTTAGGGGGGCATCCTTCAAAATCGCTACCTGCCGACCCCCACTTTCTGTTTTCCAGTGCTTCGTTCCCTCTCGCACTATTTTTATCTCCCTACTTTCCGATCCTTCGACCCCCCCTTGTTTTTTGGGTGGAAGGAATGCTTATCCTTCATCCATTTTTATAATGATTTAATTTAATACCTTAATACCTCCACCATCATCCGCCATTGTAGTGCTATTTATGTCCAACTCTTTCCAAACCATCACTTTTTCCTCTGAACCTTTTCCCTTCCCTGCCACCCTTTAGCGTTGTGTCCTTTTTCAGCTCTAATATTATAACTGTGGGGCATACTATCAAGGGGGTTTATCTCCGCTTTTATGGCTTTAAAAGCCAAGAAAGCGGAGATAAAATTATCTCCCTATTACCTAGCTGTCGCTAACACCAGTTAGCGACAGCTAGTAGGAGATAGCGATCATCTTGGGCCCCACTTTGCATGTCAGTGATATTTATCACTAATGACATGCAAAGTGGGCGTGCCAAGATGTTAGCGACTGGAAACAGTCGCTAACATCGCTATCTCCTATTACCAACTTTTGGAGATATTCGCACTAAGCGCGATTTTCTCCAAAAGCTAACACCTGCCCTGAGCAGTTCTTAGCCATGTTATCCAATGGGAGTTGGATAACATGGCTAAGAGAATTAGCTCGCTAATGCATGAATATCGCGGACTTTTCAGCGATATTCATGCATTGCGGCCGATTTTTATCGCATTTGCGATAAACCTTGATAATACCAAGGTTTATCTGCGATAAAAATCGCAGCAACTCGGCGATAATTTTTTCCCGCTAACCAAGCAATAGCGATAATTATCGCTATTGCTTGGTAGTATGCCCCTTTGTTCCTTAACTGGGATTCACTAAGGAGTATATACATTTTTTCTAACCAACTTGTATTGTATTAATGTTCGTGAGGTTTATTTAAAATTTTCATCAAACTGCATTTCTGTGAATTCGTTTTCCACTGCTAGGGTTTTAGATAATTTAACTGTTCGGGAATGTGAGTATTATTTTTTTAATGCATTTACATACTACACATTTTGACACCATCTTTTTACCTCCTAAATATCGTTTTCGGAGAGCGCCAGTCAGCATTTTCACAGCTGCAGCTTCTAATGTTCATAACACTTTTTTCTGTCACGTCTAAAAATACATTAGGCTCAGCAATTCTCAAAAGGGAATTACAACCTGCCCTCCTCCTGTCCCACTCTGCCTAACGCCGAGAGTTAAGCCATTTAATGTATGAACATTAGCAAATTAAATTCAGCCATGTTCAAGGAGGCAGCCACACTGCAGTTTGTGCAATATACACAAATTCTGAAGCAGTGGAATAAACCAGATAGACTGCACCATGGTTTTCCAGAAGGTTCGCCAGCTTGGCAGCTTCAATGTTAGTTTGGCGTAAGTGTGGTAGGGATAAGGATATCTATAGCAGCATTAAACATCAGGGCATTTTTTTAAATGTATTTCTTATTGGAATTTGTTGAACAAACACAGTAGAATGACACAAGAGGATTTAGCACACAGCACGTGAGATATCAAATGGATAGCTGGATAAACATATACATGTAATACCATATAGCAGTAATTCCTCCCAGTCAAACAGGTGTGTCTTATAATAAGATCCTGAAATTGGGTCAACCACCGTTGCCAAGTGTTTGCATGTCTGCTTGGGCTGGGAAATGGGGTTCTCGAAAATGGCACACCTACCACTCTGTTGTCATTCTCACAGTAAAGGGGAAGGGCACATTTCCAATGCCTTGCAATATTGTGCTTTGCCAGTAGAAATCCTAAGCCAATGGGTGTATGGGCAACTCTTGGAAACCCCGCCTTCTTCATAACTCCCAGTAACGCCAGTGTGGAGGACAGATCAAGGTGGTGGTGGTGGTCATCAGTTTGCACAGAGGATGCGGCTGCCAATATGCCTGGATTATTCCACAATTCGAGAAGTAGCGGCCCGTCCGCTGCCAAAGTGGCGGGTGGACTGGGCTGAAGGAGGGAAGAGAGAGATGGGAGATGGGGAGGGGGTGCCATCGGGGGGACAAAACAATAAATAAATACAAATAAAAAAACTTACCTTAAGGCCACCGGCGTCTAGAGCCGCATGGCTCTCTTCCTGATTCTGGGTACAGGCTCCCAGAATGCACTGGGCCAATACCTTGGGACTTAACAAAATTAAGGGGCACCCTGTATTCCCTAGAACAAAGGGTAATAAATCTATGAATGACCAGGTGTTCTACAGGGAAATCATTTTTTAGAAAAAGTTTTGACAAAAGGAGGTTCTGTCATGGTTTTTTTAAAGATACGAAAGAATACCTCAAACGTTGTTACGACAATTGAAGAAACACGTACAACCAAGGTTCCGACTTGTCCGTTTTGGAATGGAAGTATTAAATTCAAGAGACTGATCATCATGCTGTAGTCAAACAAAAGATGCTCCAAGCGATGGCGCAGTGAGAAGTGAAAATAACTAAGCCTTAACAAATAATGGAAAAGAGTTCAAGGAAAGTAGAGTATTGACAATATGTAGAGATGGCCAATACCCATGGATATGCAACAATTGATGATATGGGTAGGCTCATGAGATATCAGTCATCTCCCAGGCCTACCCATATCATCGATTGTTGGATACCCAAACTCAAATGCTCATATCACTGTGTTTGTAATTGTTTCAATCTTGAACCCCAGGGGTATTGGCCTTTTGAACATATTGTTTGCGTACTTTTTACTTGGTAAAAGAAACAATTGATGGACTGAATGCTGGACAATGCAAACATTCACCCCTGTCATAAGGATCTGGGTTTAATCCATCATTCTTTTTCTCACCACACCACCGCAGTTTGGACCCAGCCATATGCAAATCAGTCTTGACCCTGTTCCTTGTGGGAACAGTACAGACCGAACTGCCAAGCCAGGTCCTTCCTGGACCGGAAACAAGCATCCTGGGACCAGTTTCAGGGCATCGCCCTTCATCAGCCAGGATAGCTTGAATCCAGTGGTGTAGTAAGCACGGGACCCAGTCTGGGCATACTCTTCCCCCTTAGGGGGACATATGCAAAAGGTGGGAGAGGGGGAGGTGACGTTTTATACTTAGGTGACATAGAAGTAAGACTTTGGTGTCAAGCTTAGTTTAAAAAAAAGGAAAGTGATTTTCAGGTGTGACGGGTTGTTGTGGAGGGAGGGATGCCTCACATGTTAATGACTGTGGTGAGACAGGCTCTATTCGGGGTAATGAAGAGTACTAGTAAGTAAAAAGTTCATTAACTTTTGCAGCAGAGCTGTTTTATTTTACTGTCAAGGCCCTGATTACACCCGTAGTGCTAATTTAATTTCAAATGCAAACTCCTAAGATCGGTGGTATCTACCCATGCACTATTTGCACATATGCTATTTGCAGATCTGCAAATCACATCCTCCATTCTTATTTGGCTGTGGGGTTTTGGTAGGTCAAATCAGATGAGAATGTTCAAAGAAAAAAACATTAGTTCCAGGACATGTAAAATATTGTGCTTTTTACTGACAAGTTTCTAACCAAGTTTTAACTGCTAAACACTTGTGGGCAAGATCGTGGAGTTGACCGTTGAACATGAGAAAAAATCATATGTTCAATTAGCGCATTAGCAAATACCACCTGACTTGGGAGTTTACACCTGCCAAGGAACTAGTATCCAATTTATATTCAAGGCCCACGAGCCCCTTCAGTTGGCAACAAGGTTTTCTCCAACTAATTAGCTTATGGCCCCACTTTCTGTATAATTAGAGATCCACAGCAGAGAAAGAAAAAAAGAAGAATAGGCAAATCTAATAGGCATTGTTTTACCAATGCTTTATGTCGATGGCTATTGAAGATGCCAACGCTAGATGCTTTTGTAAGGTGCCGCATTGGCAAAGCCGGCAGCGGTGGCCAGCCATGCTAAAACTACACAACACAATTGGAACCCATTGTAATCTATACTTTCAAGTTGGCTGCTATGTTGCATTATGCATTGCAGCGCCGTTCTTATAGAAAATATTGTTTCCACCCACCTCCACTCGATGCTTGCATTGAACTGCAATAAGGGCCGCTTTACAATTACATATCCCTTTCTGTTTGCTTCTGCTGTATTTAATGTTCTTTTGTTGCATTTGTTAGCAAACTAACACCCAGATATTTTGTCTTTGCCAATGCTTGTTATTTAACAGCATCGTTGACGACTTGGATGAATACAGATTTGTAAATCTGGATTTTATGCTATGTTGAGTTTTTTTTTTTTTTACATGTTTCAGACAGTCCTCTTTTACCTTAGTCTTCCTTCACATTCACTTTTTTGGACGCTCTCTTAATGATAATTCTCTTCAACACCCTTTGGGGGCTTCTTCGTTGTGTGGCTAGGGCCACAGCTAGAGTTCAGAGGTCTCCTTCTGTATAGGAGAGCGGGCCAACTTGCAGTTCCTGTGTGCACTAAAAGGACACCACAGTGATGCAGTATTGTACAGCAATGGCCGTGTATAGACCAATGATCCGCTTGAAAAACATGGCCGCCGCCATCGACCTCTTCTGCGAATTGTGCCTTCAATGGAGTTAATCGTCTTTCTTTTGAAAACAATGGATGTGCTGAGGGCGGTATAACTCTGCTGAGCGTGCAGAAGATAGCCATCTTATCTCTGGGCCCCAGCAGCACTCCAAAGCCTCCAGGGGTAAACAAAAAGACAGATAAAACACTGGCGTTATGAAGCAAGGACATTAAAGGCACAGTCTTTCAATACCCTTTCACTCAGAGCTTGGCAATGTCATTTCGTCTTTGACTTGACTTAGCAGAGTCCCAACGTCTCCAAAGAAGGTGTCATTTGGTGTCATACCATGTTGGACACTCTGGGCCTGACTTAGATCTCGGCGGACGGGTTACTCCGTGACAAAGGTGACGGCGATCTCGTGGATTTATATTTGGACAGACGCAGTGGCGTAGCAAGTAAGGGGCAGGGTGGGCGGTCAGGCTGGCTCAAGTTTTGGGGGCGTCAGCCTTCCCTCCAGCTCTTACCTGCCTTCTCTGGGCAGCAATCGCCAGCACCACCGTCCCCGCTCGTCAGTGCGGCCGCCGTGGCAACGACATTCCAAGAAATCGCAGGACCCCCCACGCCCACCCGCTCTGCAATGTGGCCGCCACAGGGCAGAAAACATAGGGACCGCCCGGGCGGTCTAAGGTCTAGCTACGCCACTGGACATTTGGGATACAGAAGTGAAGGCATGCCATCAATTCACCAAGACACTGGAGAGTATGGAAGTGACAACTGGCACCCTTTGACTCCGATGACCTCAGAGGGTTGACCTTTTGTACAACTCGAAGTTACTCAACAGGGATTGTTGAGAGAAAAGTGTAAGAGTAAGGACAGAGGCGCAACTAGAGCCATTTTTTTGGGGGGGGCATAATACAAGTTTCGGGGGGGGGCTAATTCTTCCAGCAATAGACAGAGTGGAGATGCAGGGGCTCTAAGAAGGGGTGAAAACACCACACAGCCTTGTTAACAAGTGAATGGTCTTTTAAAGACCTGTGAAGCACTCGGGTGCAGCAGCAATAAGACGGTCGCCAGCCCGGGAAGCTGTCTCAGCTCAGACTGACACACACGACAGGGGGTGGGGGGGCTGAAGCCCTTTGAGCCCAATGAGGGTTACGCGCCTGAGTACGGAGACGAAACTCCAGGAAGTAAGCAGGGTGCAAAGAGCACTGCTCCTGCCACTGCCTTCCCAATCCCTGAGACCAGGGTGAGCAGGGGCAGTGCCAGGGAATGGAAGGAGTGGCCACGGATATCAGTCGCTCCCAATGCTCATCCCAAATCACGATCCATCAGAAGCGTAGCTCGAAGTGGGCAGGGAACGGGGGAACAACGCTCCCCAGCTTTATTAATCAAATCAAAACAGTCCCCAACATTTTTATTTAAAAAATACAGACGTTCCTGCATGGTTGAACAGGTTAAAAGATGTGAAGAAAGGTCTCCTCTACAGTGATGGGAGAGGAATCTAAGAAAGAAGTAAGCTTCTCTCCAGGGGTCCCGCTCCCGAAAGAAAAGTAAATATGTGCAATTGATTCATCAGAAAATCTAAAGGCGGCTTGGGAGCTTTAATTGATAGAATATGGAATTTGTCCTGGTTATGGAAACCTACACAAAAGGTTTGCACTAGGTACAATCAGCGAACTACTAAAAACATAACTTTTGAAAGCTCTCTAAACATTTAAACAAAATATTTGTACACATTTTGCGACAGCCTTTTTACACTTTGTGCAACCTATCTTATAACTGTGTGTAATACATTTTTTTAACTGGCTTAATTATTCCCAGTGCTTTCTGGCACAGGCTTGGACCTCTTAGCACTTTAAATACATGTCACTATTTACCCAGTACATCGACCAGGATTTAAATCAGTAACCGCTGAGGTTCATTCACAGACATCTGAAGTGATCACATCCTCCAACGAAGCTGTCCTACCAGAAAAATGCATTTCCCCCAGATAAATTTAAGTTGCATTTATTTTCATTTAAGGTGTGTACATGACATTTTATGCATAGTTACCTGTAGGTGAAAGGCCAACAAAAAAGTTTCAGAATATTTTGCTCTTTTTTTGCCACATCTCTGGCCTGGCCCTGCCCCCACTATCTGGCCACGCTTCCATGGTACCCATACTTTTCTTCATGCACTTTGACCAATCATTGAGAAGAAGGCACACGTGGGACTCCTGGTGTCCAAGCTCTCAATACTCTGACCCTTGAGGGCTATCCACTAATATCCATTGTTGCCCCGCATCGAGGGGCAGCGCTGCTAGGCGTTTTGCGAACCCATAGTGAAGCGTGGGAGGGTAAAAAGAGGCATCTATGGTATTGTAAATATTAGATCTCATACTTTTGACGTGGGGGTACAAAACTGAAATTATTGAAAATGTTAGAGAACAATTTGTATAACACTTACTTTTACTTACTGTTCTTGCTACAAAGCCAAGGGGTTGGATGGGCTATGGAGAGATGAGAGGCACTGTTGGAGGGTGATAGTGAGGGAATAATTGTAGAGCCCACTAAAGATTGTCATACCCTGATGCACTTAAGGTAATCATTTACTATACTTTAAAAACGAATACAATTGAATATATAATGAAATGTGTGTTGTAGAATGCACCATTTTTGCCAATTTTACCCAAATTCTCTTGGGGCGAGAATCCCTTCCCCAAGCCCTCTTGTAGTGGTCAGGCTCGTTCGCTCGCAATGCACCATATGGGGCCTGACAAAATTTGCCAGGGCTGCTTTGCCTTCCCAATCCAGCCCTGGTGAGAACACATTTTATATCTGATTGTAGCAACATGTGATAATGTTTCAACATCTGCTTATGCTACTACAATAGCTTTTGCATTACATAACATCAACACCCATGTTACATATACTCTCTTTTTGTATTTCAGGGTTGTACATTGCACATTTAACCAGGCTGTTTAAGTAAACGTTGCCTCATTTTGAAGTTGGCATAGCCAAGCAAGAACTGCAGATTTAGTGGTTAGCTTTCTAATGCACCCCACTCCATCTCCTTCTCAAGTTCTTCTCTCATTCTTCCCACAGAAAGAGCCGGGTACCATCTCTTACTGAATCTTGTGAGTTTCAGTTTAATCAGATGTCATTTCCTTCTCTTGCTGCATTGTAGAAAATGTGTAGCACTAGGGGAAAAATATACAAAGTTTAGCAATAAGTGTTCCAAAGGTTCAAGCTGTGAAGCACTGGTCCATTGGCATCACGGATCTCACTTAGTGTATTTTTGCTGCTCACTACATTTCTGCTTAAACATGTGTTGGACTGCTACGTGTGCATGTGTTTTCACACTAGGATGCAGTACAGTGTGGTGGGTTAATGTTCTTGGGGGCAGTGTGGTGTGGTCATGTCTTTAGAAGCAGTGTGATAGCTTAATGCACTAAGGACGCAGTGCATTCTGGTCTGATAGTACCACTAGGGTGCAGAGCACAGGAGAGGGTTACTTGGAGGTGGTCCATTGGGTTAGTGTCAAATTTATGCAATGTAGTATGTTGGGTTAGTGCTGTAAGGATGTAGTGAAATATGGCGGGTTAGTGCATAGTGTATTGTGAGTGCTTAATTTGTAAAACAATAAGTGCCAGGGCTCTCATCAGATGGCCACTGCAGGTTGAACCACATATTGTCCCTGCTATGCTGCCGATTATAGTAACAACACAACTACGAACTATCACACGTGTAACAGTTCTGAGTATTTCATGTCCCCATAGCTATAAGAATGGCTGCCTTAGGCAGTAGGTAATGGTCAATTTTTTATTTATACTGAATTAAAAATTAACAGTTGCTGTGGTAATCTCTAAATTAGCCAGACAGCGCCACCTTGTGGCCGACTGTCAAAATCGCCGATGTTGACAATTAAGTGACAGTGCCAAGCACCGGAAACCATTGGCTCAAATTAAGCACCGGTAATGTCTCACGAAACTGTGTAGTACTTTGTGTGTCTCTTGAACCCAGTACCGTGTGTTGGTGAGTGCCCCTTTTGTGCAGTGTGACAAGTTACTTCTAGAATGAAGAGCATTGGGCCGCTGTTCCTTTGGAGCACCAAAAAAGAGGGGAAAAAGGCAATAGGCACATTTTACTGTGCAATATTGATGTAACCATGCCAACTATGGGCCAGGACTGAACACCAATCAGAACACCATAACACTTTTCTTTTGCAGTCCCTTGTATATGCAGTTGGATAAAACCTTGAGCTGTATTTACATTAGTCAGACAGCAGAAGTTCAAACTCTCCACAGTGTGATCTAAAAATAAGACCTCAAGTTAACTACAACAAACTTTTTATGTTTCACAAGACTGAGAGCTGTTTACAAACGTGAATTCGGTTGTAAACTTAATTACCTTTTTTACGCGTTCCAGACATTCATAGGGGGGTTTCTTGGCAGGCGTAGATACATTTACTACTGTGGGTTTCTCCACCATGAATGAGAATTGTACTATAGTAAATTCCACACCAGGGGTGGGAAGTGGGAGTTCTGAGATGTGGTTCACCTTGGAAGTTGAAACATGAAAAACAGAAGAAAAAATCACAGGAGGCCCATTTTCCCAAGGGAAACTAGGAGTCCTTGGAAGTATTCAGTTGACATTACCCATATATGTCCTCAAATCTGTGCCTGGCACAGCTTTCCAAGCACACTTCTGGGACTGTTTATGAATAGCAAAAAACATATTAGATGTAAACATCTGCCCATACTTTTATGTATTTTTTCTGCAATTCTTTTTTTGTGTGTAAAAGACTAGTGTGTCAGCCCTACACAAAAATGTGAGAGTTAAGCGATGTTTCTTGACAATTCACTCTCTCAGAGACAATAAAAAGGGGTTCTTGGGTCTCTGCAATGTTAAAATTGACAGGGATTTAATCACTATCGTCCTCTATAAGGCTGTGATTCAAATACCTTTATTAAATTCAGAAGTTGGAAGCTGCATAGTTTGCAGAATGTGGCAGCTCTCTAACCTCTCTGAAGCAACTCCGTTGGCGTCAGCCACAGAAAGAGGCGTATCTGAACTCCCAACATTGATCGATGAGCGGCCCGACAGCCAAGGACCCTCCTGTATCAAAAGCGACAATAACTGATATAGTACTTGGCCGTATCTATAGCAAAGGGGCTGGAAGTGCAGCTGTTAGTGTTGAGTAGATCTTTTCTCAGAATCCACAAAAGCTGCTGATTCTAAGGTTGGTGCAGCTTTTCCTGCTGAGTCAGCTGTTCTTGCATTAGTGTGGGGAGCGCAGATTCTGCCTTGGTACAGAAGAACCAGCTGGTTCTGATGGTCAACTCGCATCTCGCAGTGCAGACCAGGACAGATGTGGAATTTTTCCTATCTTGTGTTTGATTTGTTTCCCTATACATAATCTTCATGAGGTCAGTGCTGCGTAATGCTGCGCCGCCTTCCAATGGGCTTCATGGTTTGTAACGCGGCAGGAAGAAAATGTTCCTAAGCACGCTAGAGGCGGGTGCAAGCTCCCTGCTTAGTAATTTACTGAGCACAAAAGCAGCATATCTTGTGATTTAAGAGAGCAATTCAATATGGGAAGATGTTCTACAAGAGCATTGTATTTCTGTTGTCTTCAATGTCTTTGTGAATCAGCCCCAAAACCTCAAACTCTCTTTTAATAAAAGTTTCTGGGTAATATGTGGATTATTTGCTTAAAGGCAATAATAAGGGCTGCTCGATTACACTGACATACTTTGTACTGCTCAAGCAGTAATCACATCATCTGTCCATGGTTACTTATGGTGAATACATGAATGGTGATCACCCTCACAACTGTGACATATGCCCTTTGAACTGTAAAATAACTTGTTCGATTCTGTTGTATTTCTTCCGATCTCTGTAGGTAAAAAGAGGATCAGACTGTTAAATCGACCTCTTAACAAATTTTTATTTATTTATTGATGATATTTTGTAATGCATGGTTTTATTCTATTTTATACTGTTTTATTATGCTCTAAAGTAGGTTGCATTTGTATGAGTCCTCCTGTATTTAATATATGCTTTTATGCTTGTGTTGTTGAATAAAGCATTGATTGAATTGAATTGAAAAAGTGTCAAAAGGGCACAGTCAGGTTTCGCTGAACTCATTTTATATGAATATTCAGTGAATGTTCGCATTCTCATCCCATTTTATATGCTTTGGGGCCAATTCACAAAGGCATGTAAGAGTATGTACAAGAGTACCATTGAGGGTTCTTCTTTAAGTACTCCAAAATGCCTTCGTGAATTGGCCCAGTGGTGTTTTACACTGACGGTGAGGAGACTAGCAATGCCTTATGCTCAAGATTTTCCCATCAAAGATGTAGAAAAATGAGCCATACAAAGCAATACTTTAACTTTAACCTGTATTGTACCCAATAATACCATTCTTGGTTAGCATGAGCGTCCATGATGATGGACTTGGTAATAAATACTTTGCTAGCTCCAGTGGCGTTGAACCTCAAGAATACTTCTCTTGATTAGCTAGCTTGCCAATAGACCTGCTGAAGTGCACTTTGTTAGTGTCAATGGTGATAAATATCAAGGATACTTCTCTAGATTAGACTATTTGGTGATGGACCTTGTGAAGTACACTTTATCATCTGGGGAAAAGAAAAAATAAAGACCTTCACACTCTAGGAGAAAACTGACAGGGTCATTAGTTTGCCACTTTCCAAAAACAAACCTGCACATTAGGAGTTTGTGTCTGCAAAGCAAAAGAGTTTCCTGAGGTGGTGCATGAAACAATGTGGCCACTCAGCACATTGTCAGTGTTTTCACAGAAGAGGCCATGGTGGTGTCTCCTCTGAAGGCAAATGGATATCCACCAGGCAGGCATTGAGCTCTAAATATAGTGGACTGTAATCTGCTAAAATGGCAGAAGGTATGACCTTCAATCCCCAGCTGATGGCAGGCTGTCTCTAAGTGAGCCATGTAGTCGGTCCTGATGAAGGCATAGCCGAAACGCTAGTCGAACATAAACTATTATCCACTTTAGTATTCTCTGTTATATCAATTCATCAAATTGAAATCATTTTGTTTTTAGGTTTTTAATGCTGGCTGGTATTTTTTTGATTCTAAGTGTGTATGTATAACATAGACTGTGACTATTTATTTAAAGTACTTCCGGAGTAATATACATTGAACTCGAACAATTTTTTATTCAAGCTACATAAAATTTGGATCTTATATTTATACATGGATTTTCAAGGGATCCTTTTTCCAACCATAAACATTGCGTGCATAAACATACTATATTTATTTCAAACTAAAGAAAAAGTCAATAGAATGCCATTTTGTGAATATTTCATTACTGCCCAGGTTCTCTGGATGGCCATGTCTTCTATACATTAGATTGGGAGAGCGACATTGCTACTGAGTGGTATTCCAATTCTGTAAGTCTACAAGAGAGCATTATTCCAGGTTTTTAGGTCTCGCCTACCGAATAACTTTAACTGCCTCGTTGCAAAAGACCTCTTGTGGGCTACCCAGATATCTTCAGTGAGCTTAGAGTGCGCCCACTGCCCCCACTGGTCGGCTTTACCGTCATTCTTATTTCTTTGTTTCTTATTTAACTGATTTCTTTATTTTTCTTATGTTTGCCCCTCCCCTACGGAATACTCTCTTTAACCATGCTTTTGATTGGCTGACATGCATGCTTCCTCTGCTCGCTTTTAGGGAAGTACAGCGAGTGTTTTCCAGCTCGCTTCTTCATGTGATTCTTCTCCACCAAATGTCCCTGCCGCATGTCCCTGCCAAATATCCCCCTTTACTCTCTTCCTTCCCCCCATGCTTCGTGTCACCCTCTCCCTCAAGTGGTGCCTTTCTGCTCCTTCCTTTTCCTTCTTCCCCACCTGGCTTTATTTTTATTTCCCCAGCATACTCATTGTTTGTTCCCTACACCAACTACTCCATTGCTTGCTCATCCCCCATGGCCCTATAACATATATATTTTTTTTCTATTTCTTTGTGGGCCTCAAAGCCCCCATTAGCCACTAGGCTGCCTTGGTAAATAAAAAAATTAATAAAATGACGCCCGCCTCCATCAGTCTGTAGGCACGTGCAAGTGTAGTTATGCATCATATGCATGCGTCATCACACATGTGCAAGCCTACTGAATGATATGGATTCCAGTAGCGTAATGGGACATACATGCTCTACACATGTCTTGTCATGTTTTATTCATCACCAAATAGCACTTGCAAAACTAGTAGGCCCTGTTGGTTTTGCCAAGGCTTTTTTCTTGTTGAAAGCACAAGTTGCAATTTCTATCTCATGTTTTAATGAAAGATCGATTTAAATCTTCTTTTGGCCTTCTTGGTCCTGGCTTAAGCTGAAAGTAGACTGTAGAGACAGATGACTTTTAAGTAGGAGCAAGAAGGTAGGCAGAGTAGTTGTACAAGAAGCCTTTAAATCCTAATGGGATACGG
This sequence comes from Lissotriton vulgaris, assembly GCF_964263255.1. NCBI lineage: Eukaryota > Metazoa > Chordata > Amphibia > Caudata > Salamandridae > Lissotriton > Lissotriton vulgaris. The sequence goes on from NC_141698.1 coordinate 69,923,057, forward strand.
AGGCTGATGCGATTGTCTGGGATCTCAAAAATGAGTGACTGAATCATCCAATGGGCCATCTCCCATGGTCTCATGTTAATGGTGACCACTGGCCAGTGGAGGAGCGGTCATGACGCCCATTGGGGTCTACATTCCTCATTGGGCATACCTTAGTGAAGTTATTGGGCAAAGACTGTGCTGGAGTAAGTGGGCAAGGAAAATCATCAGAGGTAACTATATATTAACCGATATCCTAAAGGTGTATCGTCCCCTTGCTCATACCAGTCCATCGTCAAAACTGACCATAGCAATCATTCCATACTGGTGGATCTTAGGTTGTCAGTCAGTCAGTCAGATACCTTTCTTCGGCTATATATTGCAAGCCATAAAAGAATACTTAATAAAAAGACATCTCAGTTTTATTCTTGACATCCTGCAACTAAAAGGTAAACATTCTGCTGTTTTGCACCCAGAATGTGTTCTCTTCCCCTGCTGGGCTGATCCCAAGATCTTCTGTTCTTCTACAAAGCACTGGAGACAAGTCTCTTTTTGGACCCACCAACAAAGCATAATAAATGTCAATATGTTCTACCAGGTGCTCTACTGTTTGCTGTTCCTGGACTGGTTCTCTTGCAGCTCTGGATTTATATACTAAACCGAAACCCCTACAACTCTGACATCTTTGGTTAATTTTTAGCTTAATGCTGGGTAACTGGCGAACGTCTACTGGTGGTGAATTTAGGAACGTATCAATGGCTCAAAGAGTGCAACCGAAAGCGCAGCTGCTATAAAATAATTTTATGATTTTGTACACCCACTTTCTCTTGTACCCAGAAATTGGTACCATGGGAGGGAGGTGACTTCCGAAGCGGATAATAAGATTTGGTTCTCCATGCTGCATCATTTTACACACTATTTATTTCATTGCCTTGATCACATCTATGAGTAGGTGATACCTCCTCCTGAATCTTTCTATTTATTTATAGTGTTTTCGAAAGCACAAGAAAGACCATAACGATATCAGAGCGCTGAACAAAGAGAGGTCTGAAGAGTTGCGGTACAGTAAAAACACCTTTCACGTATGATCTGTTGGACATAGTATTTGGAGAGCAGGTTGCACAACAATAGACCTAGGGAGACAGAATTACATTCAAAAAGTGACACACAATGTAGTGAAGTGATACTGCAGGCATACTTTCAAGGCGTACATCTTACATAGTGTGAAATGTACAAAAAGAACAATTGATGGACAAACATTCACCCCAGTACAGAGATCTGGGTCTAAATCCATTGTTTTTTGCTCCCCATGCCATTCCAGTTTGAACCCAGCCATATGCAAATCAGTCTTGACCCTTCGCCCATTGGGAACAGTCCATCTCGAACTGCCAGGCCAGGTTCTCCCTGGACTGGAAACAAGCATCCCAAGACCGGTTTCGGGGTCTCACCATAGTGTGGGCATGAAAGACCTCATGGAATCACGTGATGGCTTAAAGATGGATCATTGTCCATCAGGAGTCTTGTAAGAGAGCTGGCATGGCGGGGGTGCAGTTCCTACTGTGTGGCAAGAAAAATGTGGTCGAGAACTTTGAATGTCATAATGATGAATTTGAGGCTTCATTTCATAGATAATGCATTGTGGGCTATGTAGAAGGGTGTTTGGTGGAGGAGAAACATGTACCAAGAAGTTGACAGTCTTGAATCTGGTGCGGAAATATCTCTTTTCATTTTCATCGCACGTGCAGGCGAAGGCGAACTAGGGAAAGATGGGATTGTTGTCTCTACACTTCAGCCTTGGCCAATGGCCGCCCTTCATCCCTGGATAGAGAGTCCTTGTCAGTATCTGTGCGATCTCGGGCCCTGGGCCAGCTCTGAACTTCAGGGCTGTCTTTTTTGTGACGTCAGTCATGCTGCATGAACTGAGCCAAGACATGTGATTGGTTCGTACTGGAGTCATTGAACAGTGAGGGCCACAGGAAGGAGTGGAAGTGAGACAAAGAGGAGTGAATGCTACCGGAAGCAGCAGGCATTGACAGTCAGTCGGATTTGCTTTTCTACAGGACATGCACACAAGACACGCGAGGGGGAGAATCGCCAGATGACAATCTGTGGTCAGTCATTGGAGAGCTCATTTGTGTCAGTCAGTCTCCATGCCTATCCAATCCTTGACCTGTTTCTTATTATCATACAGTTCATTCCCTAAACCTTTATAATACTTACATACACAACATTTATAAATACCAGATTGAAATATGTTCTACTACATCACATCTACGCCAGGCTTTTCTCTTTACAAATTAGAAGTGTATTAATTCAAAGGAAACAAAGACTACAAGTCCCATAATGCACTGATTGATTTAATACATGAAAATAGCAAACCAAATTGCCCTACATTCTGATATCAGTACATTTCCTCGGTTTCATTTTCTGCACACATTTATTTGACATTTACAATGTTGACAAAAACATTGCACAATTAGTTTTTATTTTCTCAGTTGTAAGTAAAGGAAATGTTTGGGAATGTGGTGACAGATGACAGGTTTGATGTGAGCTGTGACTCATTTCCCACAAGGTCCAAGCTGTCATGGGTGTGTGTTCACTAAAATGGCAGTGAAGGAATGGAACCTACAGATAGTAAATGAGGCTCTTTGAGCCCTGCTTACTTTTTTGGCAGGGACACCAAGAGGTAAGGCTAGGGTGGCAGGGACACCAAGAGGTAAGGCTAGGGTGGCAGGGACACCAAGGGGCAAGGCTAGGGTGGCAGCCGAAACAGCTGGGTACCAAAATGGATGCTCATTCAAACAACTTGACCATCAAAGGAAACTGGGTCCCATGCAGAATCCGTGGCTCACCCTTGTTATCATAATTCACAAATGTGTCCCCCAAGCAAAGGAGTCTGTTTTGGAAATAAATGTTAATCTAGCGATGTAGTCTAACGTTAGTACGTGTCTCAAACATGAACCACTTAGATGCCAGCAGTATCTTTTTTAAGTTCTCAGTGGCTCGGATTCAGAAAGATAAACTGAGACCTGAAGAATAACTGTAGACCAGAAGACTTAGTTTAGACTTTAGGTCTAAAGTTAGGCTTCGGGTAGTTGTGCACAGCAGCCCGTAAGTCCTCTATCTGTGTACTACTAGCACTCAGCAGCTCTCTATACCCTCTCTCTCTCTCTGTAGTAGGGCACAACAGCTCCCTATACCCCCTCTCTCTCTCTGTAGTAGTAGCGCACAGCAGCTCTCTATACCCTATACCCTCTTTCTCTGTAGTAGTAGCCCACAGAAGCTCTCTATACCCTATACCCTCTTTCTCTGTAGTAGTAGCCCACAGAAGCTCTCTATACCCTATACCCTCTTTCTCTGTAGTAGTAGCCCACAGAAGCTCTCTATACCCTATACCCTCTCTCTATGTAGTAGTAGCACTCAGCATCTTTCCATACCCCCTCTCTCTCTGTAGTAGTAGCGCACAGAAGCTCTCTATGCCCTCTCTCTCTGTAGTAGCGGAGCACATCAGCTCTCTATACCCTATAACCTCTCTCTCTGTAGTAGTAGCGCACAACATCCCTCTATAGCCACTACAGTTTTGGTCTCTGTAGTAATGCACCGCAGCCCTGTAACACTTCTATATCCCTAGTAGTGCAGTGCAGCCTTCGAGGCCTCTATCTCTCTTGTAGTTCTGGGCAGCCTGTGAGGCCTCTATCTCTCTTGTAGTTCTGGGCAGCCTGTGAGGCCTCTATCTCTCTAGTAGTCGGCAAGGAGCTTCCACCCTGCACCATCGCAACATTTCCTGATGCCTGGAAACACACCATGGTCAGGCCACTACCTCAAAAAAAAATACAGCAACACCGGCAAACTCAAAAAGTACCAGCCAACCTCCCTGCTCCCATTCCCAGCGAAGGTACTGGAAAATATCAACAAGCAAGTCATGACACACCTGGAGCAGAACAAGTTACTAGACTCCTCCCAATCCAGCTTCTGCAGCAATCACAGCACAGAAGCTGCCCTGATTGCAGTCACCGACGACATGCAGCTCTTATCCTCCTTCACCTCGCAGCAGCCTTCGACACTGTACTCCCAGCGGCGGCCTGCTCAGGTAAACTCAGTGCGGCGGGGGCGGGGTGGGAGCGGGGGGAAGTTGACAGACGATGGAAAAGGTATAATTAAATAAATAAATAACACCTATGCTGTTGGCTTCCCCCCTGCTGCACCCTGCCCAGCCTCACCGGCTCACGAGCTTACTTGTGCCGGCCGCCACTGCGTATTCCACCACACACTGATCAAAATACTCCACCACATCGGCATCCAAGGCATGGACGTCCGCAGGGGGGGCAAGGAGGGGCGATTGCCCCCCCCCCCCCTGGATCCAGGCCCGGTTCTAGAGGATGGGCCCACATACCTGGGCCGACTTTCCTGCTGGAGCAACACCCAGCAGGTCACAGAGTCAGCCGTTCCATTGTCATAGGCAGAAAGGCAAAAGGCCGTCAGAGGAGACACAGCATGGTGCATCTCCTCCCATCCCAGGCCTCAGTAGATGATGTTGAGTCCTTGCGGAGCTGCTGATGTTTTCGAGCAGCACAATTACCAAGTATTAGGCAGCAAATGTGAGCTTTAGTCCCTTACAGCAGGCCACAACAATCAGATCAAAAACTACGGGGCGCGGGTGGGGGCGTTTGGGGAGCGGGGTTAGTGCCAACATTCTTAGTTTAAAAATTGTGAAGTGACAGACCATATTGAAATTGGAAGTTTCTTTCTTATGAAATTCCATCCGTTTGTGCAATGGGGAGAGTGCTGTATACAGCTAAGAGTGAAAAAACGCCGGAAAAAACACTAAGGACTGAAATAACTACATTTAAAGAACAATAAATGACTAAAAATGGAAAAAAATGAAAATTTGATTTTGACAATGTTGTAGTGAAAAATGGAATTAACCCACCATGTTGAGACCAAGGGAGACGTAAGAGCAGAGCAGAGATAAAGAGAGATACAGAGCCAAAAGGAAAAATAAGCGACGGAGTGGGGAGTAGAGACAAACGGAGAGGGGGAGAGGAAAGAGGGTGAAATGTTTGACGAGAGAAGATAGGAAGAGGCTAGAGGGGAGGGACATAATTATAGATAAGATCAATGAAAGAGGGGGAAATGAAACAGCCAAGTAAAAGATGAAGTGAGAACAGACTAAGTGGAGAGAAGATTAGAGCAAGAGAATGGTAAAGATAGGGTAGGAAACGAAAGTGGAGAAGGGCGATGGCAAGGGGAGTAAAAGGAATAGTGAATGATAATGCAAAGGATGGATGCAGAAGAGGATTATTAGAAGTTTCCTGGTCAGGAATATTAAGGAGACAGAGGGAGGGAGACAGACAGAGAGAGACAGAGGGAATGAGAGAGAGGGAGAGAGAGGGGGGGAGACAGTGAGAGGGCGACGGACAGAGTGAGTGAGACAGAGGGAGACAGAGGGAGAGAGAGAGAGAGAGAGAGACAGAAGGAGGGAGACAGAGAGAGAGAGGGAGGGAGGGAGACAGAGACAGACAGAGATAGAGACAGATGGAGGCAGAGACAGGGACAGGGGAAGACAGGCAGAGACAGAGAGGGAGACAGAGGGAGGGAAACAGGGACAGATAGAGACAGGGACAGACAGACAGATAGAGGCAGAGGCAAGGACAGACATATAGGGGCAGAGACAGGGACAGACAGATAGAGGCAGAGACTAAGATAGACAGAGAGACAGAGAGGGAGAGAGAGAGGGAGGGAGAGGGAGGGAGACCGAAAGAGAGAGTGGGAGACAGAGGGAGACAGAGAGAGAGGGAGACAGAGGGAGGGAGAGGGAGACAGCGGGAGGGAGACAGAGGGAGGGAGACAGAGGGAGGGAGACAGACAGAGGGTGACAAAGGCCGACAGACAAAGGGCGACAGAAAGAGGGAGACAGACAGAGGGAGACAGACAGAGGGAGGGAGACTAAGGGAGGGAGAAAATAGGTGGGAGACAAAGGGAGGTAGAGGGAGACAGAGAGAGAGGGAGACAGTGGGAGGGAGACAGTGGGAGGGAGGGAGACAGAGGGAGACAGAGGGAGGGAGGCAAAGAGAGGGAGCCAAAGGGAGAGAGACAGAGAGGGAGACAGAGAGAGAGAGAGGCAGAGGGAGGGAGACAGAGAGGGAGACATAGGGAGGGAGACAAAAGGAGGGAGACAAAGAGAGAAGGAGACAGAGAGAGAGAGGCAGACAGAGGGAGGGAGACAGACAGACAGAGGGAGGGAGACAGAGAGAGGGAGGGAGGGAGACAAAGGGAGGGAGACCGACAGACAGAGGGGGAGGGAGACAGACAGAGGGTGACAGATTGACAGAGGGCGACAGACAGAGGGAGACAGACACCGGGAGGGAGACAAAGGGAGGGAGACAAAGGGAGGGAGACAGAGGGAGGGAGACAGAGGGAGGGAGACAGAGGGATGGAGACAAAGAGAGAAGGAGACAGAGGGAGGGAAACAGAGAGGGAGACAGAGAGAGAGGGAGACAGAGAGAGAGGCAGACAGAGGGAGGGAGATAGACAGAGGGAGGGAGACAGACAGACAGATGGAGACAGACAGACAGATGGAGACAGACAGAGGGTGTCAGACAGAGGGAGACAGACAGAGGGAGACAGACAGACGGAGGGAGAGGGAGACAGAGAGAGAGGGAGACCGTGGGAGGAAGACCGTGGGAGAGAGACAGTGGGAGGGAGACAGTGGGAGGAGGGAGACAGAGGGAGGGAGACAGAGGGAGGGTGACAAAGGGAGGGAGACAGAGACAAAGGGAGGGAGACAGAGGGGGAGACAGAGAGAGAGAGGGAGACAGAGGGAGGAAGACAGAGGGAGGGAGACAAAGGGAGAGAGACAGAGAGGGAGACAGAGACAGAGAGGGAGAGGGAGACAGAGAGAGAGAGGGAGACAGAGGGAGGGAGACCGAGAGGTAGACAGAGGGAGGGAGACAGAGGGAGGGAGATAAAGAGAGAAGGAGACAGAGGGAGGGAGACAGAGGGGGAGACAGAGAGAGGGAGGGAGACAGAGGGAGGGAGACAAAGAGAGAAGGAGACAGAGGGAGGGAGACAAAGAGAGAAGGAGACAGAGGGAGGGAGACAAAGAGAGAAGGAGACAGAGGGAGGGAGACAGAGAGGGAGACAGAGAGAGAGAGGCAGACAGAGGGAGGGAGATAGCTAGAGGGAGGGAGACAGACAGACAGATGGAGACAGACAGACAGATGGAGACAGACAGACAGAGGGTGTCAGACAGAGGGAGACAGACAGAGGGAGGGAGACAGAGGGAGACAGACAGAGGGAGTAGGGCGACAGAGGGAGGTAGACAGACAGAGGGAGGTAAGACAGACAGAGGGAGGGAGACAAAGGGAGAGAGAGGGAGGGAGGCAGGGAGAGAGGGGGAGGGAGACAAAGAGACAGGGAGAGAGAGATAGACAGAGTGAGTGAGATAGAGCGAGACAGAGAGAGGGAGAGGGAGGGAGACAGAGAGACAGAGAGAGAGAGAAAGAAAGATGTGTGGATGCCGGGTCTGGTGGCTCAGTGGACAAAGGCGTCTGCTGCAGGGGCATGTGTTCAACCTCCTGGTCATAGTTTTTTTTTTGCTGCTCTAGCCCCACCCACCTCCCCCACTGACCCCGCCTCCACCGGTGCAGCCCTCGGCCACAAACCACACTGTAAATTTGGCCCCCGAGAGAAAGTTTGTGAGTACCCATGCTCTAGAACCACATCAACCTGATTTAGAATGTTTTTGTTTTTTCCGGCCATTTTTAGTTTTTCCCTCTGTTTTATTGTAGTTGCCAGGTCGTCTGCTGTGGCGCCTTACAAGATTTTTCTCTTCCCCCTATGGGTTTCATTGTTTATTTAAGCTCTTTGTCTTATTAGATTTGTTTTTAATGTATGTAATACTTGTGCTCAATCATGTCGGAGGATGGTGATGAAGTTAAAATGTTGCCCCCCCCCCCCCGGAAACATTTCTGCGGATGCCCATGTTCCAAGGTGACACACGAAATGCACTGCGACACAGGCCGTCGTCACCAGCCGGCTGGACTATGGCAGCACCCTCTACATAGGAATCGTTGTACACCTCCCACACAGACTTCAAACCATAAAGAACGCCGCAGACAGACTCATCCTCGGCCACCCCGACCAACCCACATCGCACCCCACCTCAGACAACTCCACTGGCCACCCGTACAGCAGAGATGCCAATTCAACCTGCTGGTCCATGCACCCAGGGCTCTGTACAACCAAGGACCCTCCCACATTAACCACCGCCTGTACTTCCACCAACCGTCGAGAATACTATGCACTCCTTCCCTTTCTCTTGCACATACTCCCCGCATCTACTGAAGCAGAAATGAGAACGATCCTTCTCTCACATCGCAGCAAAGACCTGGAACAGTCACCTCCGCACCATCACCTCGGTGCCGTAGTGCCGAATGGCCCTCAAGACCCGGCTGTTCGAACAAACCCCCTCGAGACCTGCAAGTGCCTGGAAACCCTTTTGGATGATCAGCTGCACTCTATAAATCCTGATCGATTGATTGATTATTTGACAGGAGGTAGCTGCAGTTTTGGTCTCAGTAATAGTGCGCAGCAGCCCTGTAAGGCATCCATCTTTCTAGTAGTGCACAACAGGTCTGAACACTCTATCCCTGTGGCAGTGCACTCCTCTGCTGTGGTACAAGAAGGCCCTTTTCATGGATTCTCTAAGCAATAAGGCTCTTGAATGCACTTATGGAAGAGCTGCTCACTTCCGGGCATTGATCCCACACCGAGAGAGCACCTGTTTTCTGCTCTTTATTTAAAAGGACTCCATGTGCCCTGCCTATGCCAGCGCGCTCACACACCCCGCGTGGCGGCATAATGGATTCAGAATGTTCCGAAATGCACGCGCTCTCTCTTGGCTGCACTGAAAGCTGCCTGCGGGGCCTCATCTGCATAATCAAGCTTCCGGCGGCGGCGGGGCTGCTCCAGTGACGGGCCGCTTTATATTCATACATCCGGGCGTTTCTTAAAATGTCTGCAGCTTCGGGGCCCGTCTGGGGACCAACCTCGGCATCACGCATGGAGAAGCGAGACTGAGGCGGAGATAATGAGAGAACGAAATGGAGGATGAAAACCAAACAGTCGCACATGTAAACAGGTGTGTATAGTGAGAGGGCAAGGGAGGACGGCGAATGGAAGAAACAATGGCTAGCTCTATAGATGTGCCAGAGAAAAAGCACTGGCAAGGACAAACTTGGCACAACATACATGCACTAGTCCATACTTGTATACATGCACGCAAATAAAGACATAGACAACCCCCCCCCCCAGACCCCATCTTCATACACACAAACACCATTACACACAAACACCACAATTGCATACAGGACACCAAACATACTGACACCCAATGAGACAGACAAACAAAGATTCCCATGCACAAACACTAAAAGAGACAAAAATCCTGTGCACAAGACGCACCAAGAATACAGTCACCCATGTACAGAGACCACCAGCAAACCACAGGGGGTCAGCCATGCAGATCAATAGGTATGTGGGTTCACACACACACACAGGTCAAAAGACACACGTGAATCTAGGCCCAATGACAGACTGACCCCCTGCTACCCTCAGATAGACAAGACGCCCACACACCAACAAACATACCAGCACGCAGACAACACACCTATTACCACCCACATATACAGAGGCATGCACACACACAGGCACAGACTGCACCCATAAAGACAAACGCACAGTTAAACACAATGCGAATAGAGGCACACAAGAACACTAGGATGGAGAAATGGTGGGAAGGATAGGTGGATGAACAGATGAATGGATGTGAGACGAGTGACAGATAATAATTTATGCAAGCCTGAGCATTAGTCGTCTTGGAAATCAAATTTTAGGGAAAAAAGACATGGACAAGCAATGCCCATTAAATCATTGACCTCCTTATATAAGTCGTTTCTGCTAGTTGATGCCAAACATACAAGCACCATATATATGCAATCCAAGAGATATACTGGCAACCCTCAAAACCCATGCACACAAACACACATACAGGCAACATACAGAGGTATATGTAGCAAAATGCAGGTGTGCACCCTGAATATCAAATCTAGAATGTCAATGGGACACAATCTTAAGGACAAAATATCTAAATAAAAATATCGACAGGTAAGTAAGTCTACATTTTCTATACTTAATTCCACATATATGTACCTATGTGCTATATATCTTCAAAGTACGTAGATGTGGAGTTAGAAAGATTAAATGTATACTTCCCTATATGTATTTACCTTTCAGTAGTTTTCCCCTCAATATTCTTGCACCATGATATTTAGGGGGTCGCTATTCAGCAGAACAATCTAAAATGAACACACACAGTCAAACACCACTCACAATCACACATGGGCATAAAAGTGAACAGGAGGGAAAACTCGTATAGCCAACCAGAACCTAAAACACCATTACACACAGATCAACAGCCACGCAGACACTTATGTACAAAGAGCAACCATTCAAACATGCCAAAAGCCACATATGGCCGCGATACCCGCCACCCCCTCTCAACACACTCCCCAAGGATGGGAAACCGGAAACAGTTCTTGAACTTTTGGAAGGCGGGAAGGGAGTTACCCTTCCCGGCCGTATTTATTAAAATATGAAACAAAATTAAAACATTAAATAACAGTTTCATATTATGTACAATTTCATTACCACATTGCGATGTTTGGCTAACCTTAACATATTCTCTAATACAAAGGTTCTCCTAGCCGAACTAACATCCTACAAAACATTAACTTGAAATTTTGAAATTGTACATCCTAACGTTTAAGGGCCAACGGCAAGGTCGTAACCGGTGTCAAGATCCCTAAACCCGAAAATCCCCCTCACTTGTGAGGGGCGACCGCACAGAGGTGTACCTCAAGTGCAACTACCAATTTCCCTTGACTTGACGGGGGCCCCAATAAACTCGACGCCACTTAAAGGTCGTTCGAGGACTCGTGTGAGGTATCTAGAAGGTAGCGTAGACCCCCTCCCAAACCCCACACAACTTACCACATCTGCCGTCGCAGATATCCTGGCCCCGGGAAATTCCCCAGGAGGGGGCTGTAGCCCCTCCTACCCAGGAAGGGGCCTTGACCGCCTTTCCTTTCCTTTCGGCGTCCCATCCTTAGAAGGGACCGCCTACCCGTTGAGGGGCCAATGGCCACCTCCCTCGAGCGCTCCCATCCGTAATGGGTGACGCCCACTCATAGGGATCTACTAATTAGTGCTCACCGATCATGACCTTACCGCCCGACCAAAAATAAATACGACAATTTAACTAAATAACACAATTAAGAAACAACCATAAACCATTTCACGTACGATTACTGATCAATACTTAGTGCAGAATTACTTTATTTGAAGAACATATTGTAGCTGACCATTCTTTATTGCATACTAAGAATAACACGACAATCACCACAACCTGCAAGAAATAGCATTACCATATCAAAACTTTATTCAAAACAACTGGCTGTCCTCAGGGGCTGGTGGGTGGGTTCAAAATTGGCTCTTCGTTCCGTCTCGAGCTCACGTGCAGCGAGGGGGTGCAGCTTCAGAGCACAGGAACAAGAGGATGCGTTCTTGGCTTGCTGCTCCTTTTATCCGTCTTCAGGGCGGGCGTAAACCCGCCCCTGCCTGCTCTTAGGGCGTGGCCAGCCGCGTCAGTGTCTAGGCCAGCCCACTCGAGGGCGGGAAACAGCACGCCCCGGCTACGCCGCTTCGGGCATACCAGCCGAGGCTCGCCTCCCGCCCAAAAATGGCTGCCCGGGGGGCTCGTGGTACTCGGCCATACGTTCGGGGGGACCGAATGGTCGCCCCTTTCCATATGGCCGCGATACCCGCCACCCCCTCTCAACACACTCCCCAAGGATGGGAAACCGGAAACAGTTCTTGAACTTTTGGAAGGCGGGAAGGGAGTTACCCTTCCCGGCCGTATTTATTAAAATATGAAACAAAATTAAAACATTAAATAACAGTTTCATATTATGTACAATTTCATTACCACATTGCGATGTTTGGCTAACCTTAACATATTCTCTAATACAAAGGTTCTCCTAGCCGAACTAACATCCTACAAAACATTAACTTGAAATTTTGAAATTGTACATCCTAACGTTTAAGGGCCAACGGCAAGGTCGTAACCGGTGTCAAGATCCCTAAACCCGAAAATCCCCCTCACTTGTGAGGGGCGACCGCACAGAGGTGTACCTCAAGTGCAACTACCAATTTCCCTTGACTTGACGGGGGCCCCAATAAACTCGACGCCACTTAAAGGTCGTTCGAGGACTCGTGTGAGGTATCTAGAAGGTAGCGTAGACCCCCTCCCAAACCCCACACAACTTACCACATCTGCCGTCGCAGATATCCTGGCCCCGGGAAATTCCCCAGGAGGGGGCTGTAGCCCCTCCTACCCAGGAAGGGGCCTTGACCGCCTTTCCTTTCCTTTCGGCGTCCCATCCTTAGAAGGGACCGCCTACCCGTTGAGGGGCCAATGGCCACCTCCCTCGAGCGCTCCCATCCGTAATGGGTGACGCCCACTCATAGGGATCTACTAATTAGTGCTCACCGATCATGACCTTACCGCCACAGGCCGGATAGTTGACCGGCTATCCGGACCCCCCACACACTCCTACCTAAAGGTCATGTCTTAAAGTCCCCAGCCAAGCTATCAGGTCTCCTATGAGTAACTCGTTCCCCACCCGGGACAAATGAATACCATCACCCAAATACATACTGTCCCCTTTAATACAACCATGCGAAATAGAATGCAGTGTATTTGAACGGAACAATCGACTCACTTTATTATTAATCTTCCTTACTGAATGATTCAGAGCAGCAACTGAAAGAGCCCCCCGCCACACTTGTCGCGGTATCATATGGGACCATGCGATTGTGCACCCTGGAACTCTTCTCGCTAACCAACTTACAGTGGAAAGCATTGTCTCAAGAAGTAGTCGTCTACCAGTGGACACCAAATCGTTGCCCCCAAGATGTACTATGACTACAGACGGCGGTGACCTCGTCCGCCCTAACAGACCCTCAAAAAATGATTGAAACTGGTCAATACAGAGCCCGCCCTTTCCGTAGAAGGACACACTGTACCCGTATTCCCCAGCCACGTGAATCATGTCACCTGCTTTGAATACGTCCGCGGCCCGCCTCACGTATGAGTGGCCCACGACCCACACCTCCTTTTTCACAGCCGGTGATGTCTGACCGCTGACCCGGTGTTGGGTCGACTGCCCAGTCCGCCCCGCCTCGTAGGCTTGCGAAACTGAAAACCAAAGAAAAACAAGAAGCGTGAGTACATCATTACAGCTTCACAACATGTGCAACCGCACATACCTTTTATAACAGTCCGAGGACCAACGCCCCACCCGTTTAACTTGTTCGACATTCAGACCCCTGGCTGTAGCCTCTGTAGCAGCCCCTATCCGAAAGGAATGGGTCCCAAACTCGCCGGGGTTCAAGCCCGCAGCGGAGATTGACATTGCAAGCACCCGCTGAAACTGAAACCTCGTCAGTGGGGTGGTGTCAGCGTGTCGCAACAATGTCCCCCCCCATGATGCCATCCTTTGCGCTAAATATTCTTCTACGCAACTTACCGGGCACATGGAGGACCCGGGAATCCTTTGTATGATTATGCAGTCCCCCATCGCACCCTGGTCGGTCTTGGACCTGACAAACGAGATGGACATTGTCTCCCCTCTGACCTGAACGTGCTCTTGGCACAGTCCCCCGGTCACATCCTGCTTGTTCCTCGCCACTAGTTCGCTCAGCCGCATAGCCCCATGGAAAGCCAGCGCAAAAGCGGCTCGGAATAACACTGTTTCATACTGGGATGAACACGTTGAAGGGAGTACAGATAATAACAGGGCCAGCCTATCCAGACCTATCGGGCGCCTTATATCTAATCTGCGACCCTCAAGGCGTTGCCACCCACGTAGCGCTTTTTGAACCACGAAAGACGCTGTCGGGTCCTGGATCCCATAAGCCCTAGCCACGAAGGATATGGCTGCCCGATGCCTCTGGGCAGTAGCCACAGATTTACCTGCCTGATGTAAAGACAGCAGGAAATGTACTACCCACTCCTCCTGGCCCCAAAGCTCCCCTCTAGCAGTCCCCAAAAAGGCCAAATAGGAACGGAACGCCCCTTCATATGCCTTCCTTGTCCTGGGTGCTAAACTCTCTCCCACGAGGTTTCGTAGTTCGGGGCACCGAGAGACCAGAGAGCTTCGGGAAAGGGTGCCGCCACCGGGTCCGCTGTGGGCAGAAAACCCCAGAAGGCCTGCATACGGAAACGAGAAAGCGCATCAGCCGCTTGGTTCATCACCCCCGGCACATGTCTTGCCTTAAATAGGACATTCAATTGCATACACAACAAGACAATTTCTTTCAGCAGCCTCAGGATCCATTTGCATCGTGCCGCCTGGCTATTGATACACTCAACCACAGTCATGTTATCAGACCAGAATACCACAGAGTGATCTCTAAACCCCTCAGGCCAAGTTTTCAGGGCCACCAGAATGGGGAACAGTTCAAGAAAAGCAATGTTACTCGTCAACCCATCCTCGTGCCACCATGACGGCCATTTTTGAGCCGACCATTGTGTGCAAAAGATGGCACCAAAACCAATGCTCCCTGCCGCATCTGTCCACAGCCCCAGCTGCTCGGAGGACACCGCCGGTTTGTTCCAGACAACTCGACCATTGAAATCCGCCAGAAATGCCAACCAAATGCGCATGTCCTGGCGAACCTCGGCCGAGAGCCTCGTGCGATGGTGACCCTCCTTCAGGCCGACCATGGCCTGAGCGATCGAGCGGGAAAAGGGGCGGGCCATCGGTATTACTCTCAGGGCAAAATTCAGCTGTCCCACCAATTGTTGTAATTGCTGCAACTTAACCTTGGACTGACTAATACACGTCCCCAGGGATGCCCTGAACCTAAGCACTTTTTCTCTTGGTAAACGAAAACAACCCTCCACCGAGTCGAGCTCGATCCCCAGAAACTCGAGGCAAGTCGAAGGACCCACCGTCTTACCGGGTGCCAATGGCACACCAAATTGGTTCATTAAGACACAAAACTCATTCAAAGCCTGACCACATTCTGGATCCCCGGCTGCCCCTAGAAACAAAAAGTCATCGAGATAATGCATAACCTGATGAAACCCCGTCTTCCTTGTGAAGACCCATTGCAGGAAACAACTGAACTGCTCGAAATAGGAACAAGAAATAGAGCAACCCATTGGCATACATCTATCCATGTAATAGTGTCCCTGAAACATGAAACCAAGAAGGCGCTGATCGTCTGGATGTACCGGGAGCAACCGGAACGCTGACTCGATATCAGATTTCGCCATCAGCGCACCGGGCCCTAGGCGATTCAAAATGGCTACGGCCTCATCGAAAGATGCATACCGTACTGAACACACTGCCGGGTCTATCGCATCGTTTACGGAAAGACCACGTGGGGCTGATAGATTATGTATCAGCCGAAACTCACCCGGGTCCTTCTTGGGGACCACCCCTAAGGGGGAACAAACAAAGTTAGCAACCGGTGGCACACTAAACGGACCGGCGACTCGACCTCGAGCCACCTCTTTCCCTATCTTCTCCTGTACCACGGTCGTGTGCTGCAAGACTGATATTTGGTTTTTACATTTCGCTAAACCCTGAAACTCCCCCACTGGGATGCGGAAACCATATGAAAACCCGTTCCGCAACACCCCAGCGGAAGCGTGGTCCGGGTATTCGCTGAGCCAAGGAATCATTGCCATGGTATCAATCGGAGTAGGTAAAGGCGCCCCTCGGACTATTTCAGACCTGTTTGGCGCCTCCTCTACCCCCGTTATCACCCGTTTTGGCTCTGCACATGGACTCAGGATGGGACGCTTGCCCACACCCGCTACATTCGTGCCTGAATTTGCATGACCCCTGGGGCCTCGTACATTTACCCCTGTTAAAGTTCCAACAACTCCCTTTTTTACCCGTGGTGCCGTTCGGCCTGGACTGGTATTCGTTACTCGCGCCTGATCGAAAGGAGGTCCCAGAATATTGGCGGGAGGACTCCCCCACACTACTCCCTACTAATGGCAAATTCAACATACCAGTATCCGCCATTTTTGACCATGACACAGAATCGTAACAATCCCAAGTTAGGTTTTTATCATGTTCTTTCGCTTTCCTGAAAATATTATCGTAACAGAACCATTGATTGCCCCCATGTGACACGGAATACCCCATGATACGTGACTGATAAATCGGCAATTCAGACAGTAACTCGGGCCTACGTTCGCCCAGGATGGATGTAAAAATCCCCCACGCCTTGCCCCAATTGCCAATGTTCTCATTTACCTTGAAGGCGGCCATCTTTGCGCGCCAAACACTCGGATGCATGAGCTCCTTTTGGCTCTTAACATATTCCATCTCATAATGATCGGTAAGTAACGAGAAGATGTTTACATACTCATCTGCCCATATCTTCTCTTTAATAGCTAGAGGGACATGTTGACCCAACTTCTCCCTTCTTGACGGGGCAGACTCATTCCTCGCAATCGGCAATGGCCGCTTACCTGAACCGGAAGCTGTATCTGCGGCTGAGCCTATCCCAGGTGGCTTCCCTCCTGCCGCGGCCGGCGTGCTGACTGGCGATGCTGCCTTAGCCGCCTCCCTTGTTTCGCGCAGTTGCCTCATCAAGACCCGTGCGTCGTCAGCCGTGGCGCCCTCGTTATTTTTACCCAACCACGCTGCTAATTGTGCTGCCAGCTCGGGCGGAATATCCTCCCCGGACACGGGGGTGACCACCACGGGGATCGGATTCCCCTCCGTCGGCACCGGAGTTGGCTCTTCGAGTGGGGCAGAGGGAACCGGGGTGTCCCCTCCAGCTGCTCCCCTTCTGGGCCTCTTGCCTTTTCCTCCCGGAGCTCCTCCAGCCAACGGACGTTTCGGTCCCTCTACCCCGTCTTTCTCCGCCATTCTCTTTTTTAAGTCGGTCACCTCTTTCATGAGAACACGCAGCATCTGGTCGGTCGTCATTCGCTTTCCAACTTTCTTAGGCATTCTCGAACAGAATATCTGTAAAACAAACAAGAAAGATTAAAACGTTCAAAATTGGCTCTTCGTTCCGTCTCGAGCTCACATGCAGCGAGGGGGTGCAGCTTCAGAGCACAGGAACAAGAGGATGCGTTCTTGGCTTGCTGCTCCTTTTATCCGTCTTCAGGGCGGGCGTAAACCCGCCCCTGCCTGCCCTTAGGGCGTGGCCAGCCGCGTCAGTGTCTAGGCCAGCCCACTCGAGGGCGGGAAACAGCGCGCCCCGGCTACGCCGCTTCGGGCATACCAGCCGAGGCTCGCCTCCCGCCCAAAAATGGCTGCCCGGGGGGCTCGTGGTACTCGGCCATACGTTCGGGGGGACCGAATGGTCGCCCCTTTCCATAAGTGCCTATGTCCAAAGTAAAACAGACTTACATGTACCCATGCACATCATCCAGGAGATAAACAGGCTCACAAGAACAGGTGCCACAAGGCATACGAGTACAGATGCATAAGCCAACATGCATGCAGGTATTCTTGCACACACAGATGCTCATACATACATGCAGACAAAACACACATACAGGGAACCATATACACATAAGCACAAAAACAAACCAAGCACATAAAGGGACACATATTCAGAGGTGAAACACACAAACAGTCACAGACAGCTGGGTCGAATAGACCATGTCACTTCCAGGCAAAGGAAATTGCATTGACTTACAGCGAGGCAGTACATTCAATCAAATCTTTCAGGATTATCCATCCCGCATTTCCAAATGCCACTGCCCATTCTGGACAAAATCAGGCACTTCAGCAGTTCATTCATCTTCCCCTTTAGCTCAGGTCATCTGCTCGACGTTTGCCAAATGCAAAAAAGGATGTCCATGCCTTTACAACTGCAGCAACCAATGGCTGGACTTGCTATCTTCCCTCACATGGATCATTTCTCAATCATCTTCTGGGAACCCCTGAAACATGATCACTTAGACTGTGAGTGGCAATAGGGCTGGCAAGGCTGATAGGTCAGAGTCAATAGGTGAATCAATGCTTTATAGGCAGCTCCATCACTCCTTACCTATAGAGTGAATCGCCTGCTTTTTTCCTAGGGATCAGCACAAGGCACCCTCTCATCCAGAACATGGCTTTTTGTGTCCTCGTTATATGTAGCTCAGGGAAGTGACCATAGAAAGCACAGTGAGTATCATTTGGGGGGACAGGTTTGATATCACATACCTAAACCCCTTAATGACATTACTGGAAATGATCTCACTTGACATCTGTTCCCCAGTGCTGCGCTACTGTAACTCTTCATTTTGAAAAATATTTATAGAAAAATCAGGGCTGCTGAAACAAATTGATAATAAGTTCATATAAAACACATCTAATAAAGTGTGCAGAAGTTAAACTAACATTGACTTCTGACA
This sequence comes from Lissotriton vulgaris, assembly GCF_964263255.1. Lineage (NCBI taxonomy): Eukaryota > Metazoa > Chordata > Amphibia > Caudata > Salamandridae > Lissotriton > Lissotriton vulgaris. The sequence goes on from NC_141698.1 coordinate 69,941,535, forward strand.
GAACAGTAGTCAGAGTGGGGGAATCACAGAGACTGCAAAGTGCAGCCAGATTATGAAAGAACGCCTCTCGGAGGCGCACTTTATCATTTTTAAGCTTCACCATCAATAAACCCTGGGAAATTGAGAGACTCCTTCAATCCACCCCATTTTGTTCACAATCTTGAGCTGTTTTTCCTCCTATAATGCTCTCTATAAAGTACTATGTTGCTCCAATGTAGGCTCCACTATGTGAATACGAACCCTTTTTGAATGTATACATATCTACAGAGTCTACACGTATTGCAACATGAGCTAGCAGCTCTGAGCTAACCCAGTTGATGAATTGAGGGGATGTGGTAAGTGGAAAACAGAGTGCCTAATTCTCACTGACCTCAGCAGAAGAAAATATAGGAACTTCCTGCTTGACAAGCTGAGCCCCACAGAGGAGGAGAAATCCAGCTGTACCATCAGGTAGATGCGCTCAAAGGCTCCATCAAGCTAAACAACTACTTTAATGATTAAAGAAGCGAGGGAGGCTTCCAGACACAACTACATCCTCAGAGGGAAGGAAATCAATTAGTGATATTACAGCAAAAACCCTGCTACACGTCAGTATCGCTGGAGTAGACAAATGCTTCCACGTATGCATGACAGGTGGATCCAATTCAATTCAATTCCATAAAGCTTTATTCGGGTCATTAAAAATAACCATAAAAGCATATACATACAACATCAATGAAAAATCTGGTGGATCCAATTACGGAAGTAGTTGTACAATTAGTGCTGCACCGTACATGTAACACTGTGTGGTTTGTGGCTCCGTAAGAACGTAGAGTTTCGGATCATGGTACTTTACCATAAAAAAACAGATTGAATGCTTGATTGATTGAGCAGTGGTCTTAGTAGCCCATGCACAGCAAAGTAACTACCTTTTGTGCCGATCCGGCTGGACCTGACAGTAGTGTTTAATACAGCGTATCACACCACTCTACCCAAGCACCTTTCATCGTCACTGGTAGGAATGTATGACGTTACAACGCATGCATTCACAATGCATGCCTTTACAACACAGTTTTTACATTGCAACATCCTTTACAACGCGTACATTTACATCACATACCACTACAACGATTCTTTTAAAACTACTCTTACAACGCATTCCATTACATCGCATTATACCTTTACAACGCATACCATTACAATGCATACCAATACATTGCATTTAAGGTAAGTGTTGGATAGTGTAGGGGTAAAAATTACTATTTTAACTCCAGGGGGTGCAACAGTAGGGTAAGTGTTGGATAGTGTAGGGGTAAAAATTACTATTCTAATTCCAGGGGGTGCAACAGTAGGGTAAGTGTTGGATAGTGTAGGGGTACTATGCACTGTAATGGTATGCGTTGTAATGACATGCGATGTAATGTCTGTATTGTATGGACATGCGATGTAGTGCCATGCGTTGTAGTGGCATGAAATGTAATGGATGCGTTGTAGTGACATGCGTTGTAAAGGATGTTGCGATGTAATGCCTGTGTTGTAAATGTAGTGCGATGTAATGGTTGCGTTGTAAAGGTTGTTTCCCACTGGGAGTATCCAAGAGCATGTTCAGCTTCATGTTTGTAGGACAGATGTCTCAACTCATCAGCCAATGGAATCAGCTGCAGCTGTCTCCCTCATGTAGAGTTGCACATCGTAACCTTGATTGGTTCTTTAGCATATCATCGGTTCTCTTCACACCCAACCGTGAAATATTGCTATGATCCTGAGGATGCCAACCTGGTCATGGATATCACTGGCAAACTCTTCATTATTTGAGCATATGTCTATTGCTGTAAATCAGTGAATGAAGTCCAACTGGCCCAGCACGAGTCATGCAACAGCTTCCTCGAACTATCTTAATTGAAGAAAGTGTTTTCAAGGTCAAGAGTAGTTGGGTCGGAAGCGAAGGCTGGGTATGAAGACGGCATGGGGTCTGGAAGTCCTTGTCTGATCTCAAACACAGTGGTTCTCCCACAACATGCTTCAAGTCTCCTCCAAATCATTATGTAGCTCACTCGTTTTGAGCTTGGGATTGAAAATGGAAAACTGTTCCAAGTAGGTGGAACAGGTTTAGTATTTAAAATAATTGAACCAATATTAGAACATAGGAATGTTGAGCGCTCCAATAAAGACAATGGAGTGCTCTGGGATTCTAATGGACTGTTGAACCTGAAAGCATCAACATTCCAATGTTTAACAAAGGCCTCAAAGTGCCAGAGGGGGTCGAGGGTATATAATCCCCCTCGGGCTCCGTGAGGCCTTTGTATTACAAATTAGAACATTCTGTCTTCTAGGGGCGGGATATTCTAATATCCTTAGAGCCCTCCACTGCAGACACTACCGGCCATTGAAGGCCCGCTCCCTTGTTAAAGGCCTTTGGCTCAGGCCTTTAATGCTGGAGTTGGCCTTTAATGGTCGGTAGAACCCGCTATGTCAGGCTCTAATGCTATAGTAAAGCTTGGTTTTGAGTGAATGGAATAGCACTTATGATCTTAGTGTGTGCCTTCAGAATGCAGTACATCTCACATACACCACTCAATAAATCATAAACATGGTTGAAAATGTGTCTGGGACTATTTAGAGAAACAGTCAGGCATTGTGCATTACTCAAGGTCTGGGCAACTGGAATTACACAATTCTGTGGCTCCTGCATTTGCCACATAATTGAAGATTTGACGCACTTGCTACATAATCCATCATCTGGTTCATAATTTGCGGATATTATAAAATGAAAAATAGTGTCTATCGCAAACGGATTAAAAGTTACTTAAAAAAATGGCAACACATGTTACTGCGTGGTGGAAGGCCCTTCACAAAGGTTGACTGCTTACCTTTGAGTTGCTTCTTGCTATATATGGGTGGCAAACTGGTACAAAAGGGGTGAAACTTTTACCCAGAGCATGTTCACATTTATCGAAGAGAAAATAATGAAGCAGTACTATGACTAAATGTGCCACATTATGCAACATAATTTGTCTTTATTTCGCATAACCTTACCACATAATATGGTCCTCCCCAATCCCATAATTCCAGTGGCTGTGCTAAAGGCGGTCATGTACTGAATTCCAAGAGTAACCTCATATGCTGCATATCTATAATATACACTTGGATGCAGGAGACCCTAATAGATACTCCTAAAACACCCAGCAGCCTTTTTTTTAATGCTAGCAGTGACCCAGTTATTAAAGTTAAAATGTACCCTTGGGTACTGGGATCCTTGTATAGCATTTAAACCTTCACTATCACTTCACCACACTGCACTTTCAGTAACATACCTGCTCGGCTGAATCCAGGCGTCGTAGCACACCCGGGACACACTCGGAGTCACTGGGTGGGCCCGATGATGAAGCATGCCACCAACTAGGTTGGTGGGTGAGGGCTTCAAGAACAAACATAAGGGTTTGCTTTCTGACATACAGTTTCGAGTCCATGTAAATTCCCAAATAGGCTAGTCCTTATTGATTGAACATATCTATAATATTCACCATCCAGAGTGTGCTAAGAAAGGCTCCTTATATATTGCATGTCAAGAAAGGGTTCTTTTTCCCGATTTCCATCAAATGGTGGTTTTATTCAGTGTGCAATGAAATATTTTTATCCAATAATGTGTGCCAAGAAACTTTTAACAAATACCATGTACCAAGAAACTTTCAACAAATGAGTTGTGGTAAAAAACCCAACTAATACTCATGGACGTCAATTCACCAAAATGCCGGGGGTAGCGAAAGTGACATCGCACGCCATTTTTTAGCTTTACTTTGACTCACACACACATGTTTACACATACTAACACTTTCACACACTCTCGTGCACATAAACACACCCTCACCAGCAAGCATGCACACAACATACATTTAACAGCATTTCCTACTTTCCGTAGCTTCCAGATAGGGTCATATTCCAGCTAAAGTACTAAATTTTTTATTACAGTAATAGTGAATAATATTATTCACTATTTATATAATACAAATATTTGACAGACACCAGGTCAGTGGAGCTCCAACTGCCCCTGTGTTCCAGGCACAGATTTTGCCACCTCTGAGTGCAGGGAGTCGCAAAAGCAGTGCCAGGGGTGGCAAGGGGCAAGCCAGGGGTCGCAGCTACACCTAAATGAGATCCATACTCATACTGTGTGCCAATAAATACTATGCGCTAAGAAGCCCTTAACGAATATGGCGTGCCTGTAAACCTTCAATAAATACTTCGTACCAAGAACACCCCATCAAATTGTGTTCCTATAAACCCGAAAATAATATGCTGTGCCAAGGAGCCTTTAAAAATATGGCGTGCCAGTAAACTTTCAATAAATACTGTGCGCCAAGAAACCCTTAATTACTTTATATGACGAAACCCTCATCAAATATTGTGTGCCACAACATCCCCATAATATACTGTTAGGCGTGATACACTGCTAATATTCTGGGTGCAAAAAATGCCCTGCACTCAGTGCCAAGAATAGCCACCATGTACTGTGAGTGAATAAAGGCCAATATATATTGTGCTACAAAATGAACAGCATATGCATTGTGGCAATCAAGCCTCACCCTTTACATTGTGCACGGTGTGCACATCCATGTAGTGTGTGAAGTAACTCGCATAAAAAAAATTATGATAAGTATGCCAGTAAACACATTAACTCAAAGACATCTCAGGTCAGGGCCACATATTTTAATAAAAGCGAAAAGGACAGCGGTTTAGGGTGGGGAAGTTGCACACATTTCCCCTCTTCCACTCTGACCAGCATCTTTCTTTCTCTGTCTCCAGCCAGCAGGATCGGTGCACCGGTCATAGCCTCATCCATCAACTGTCAACACTGATTAATGCCCTGACAAACATGGCCGCCCTTCTATCCTGCCGTCAAGGCACATTTAAAGCTATAAACGCTATAAACGGTTTTTACTTTACGGCCTCTCGAGTCCACCTTCGCGACGGATACCTATGGACTGCGATTACTATATATAAATTATCCTTTTTAAGGTCTAGATTGAAACAGCTTTGACAGGTGTTGTTGAAGCCCTAAAAATACAGTCCGTAGAGTGAGCTTTGGGTGAGCCTATTGCTCATGATTGTCACATGTCTGTGCTCCTTATTCATTGATTTTTGTCCCAATTCTTGTGTTTACCTGCCCTGGCATGGCCTAACACTTTTCTGGTTGGATTAGTTGCACCCTTCCACTGCTGACTTAAGGGAGTTATTTTTATTTGTGTTTTAGCATCCCATGGGAGATTCATCACTTTCATTGCTCTCTCCACCGCAAGCGTTCGCCCTTTTGCATCTCCGCTCACTGCACTCTCTATTTCTGCTTCTTCCTTCACCTCCACTCGTCCAGTGGTTCTGCACATCTCCCTTTCCTACTTCATTTTATATTTACATTTTTTTTTCATTGTTTAATATTGTTTGCAAGGGCCCAGCAACAATACAATGCCACCGAGGCACTCACTTCTTTCTTTTGCACTCCTATGCATATTTTTGCTTAATTCAGCATTTGAAAATGACCATCAACCATCCTAGATTGGTAAATGAAATTTTAAATAAATTGGGACAATGGCTGCCAGTCACCTCTAAGGATGTGCACGCACGGCGGCCATCTTAAAATGCCTTTTGTTGATGTAAAAGAACAATCCAAGATCGCTCCTCCATGTGTAAGTATTTTTAGTGATGCACTGGTTCCCATCTTAGCATGGTTCCTCTCATAAATTAAAAGTGTGTGCCAGTGCATGTATCATAATTTAAGAGCACCAAAGCAAACAAGCATTGGCAAAATCAATATCTCAGTACATGTATGTTAAAGGCAAGCTCAGTTGGCCCCTGCCAATGCTTGTTAAACTAGGGGTGATGATGGATTTTAGTGTTAAAATCAAAAGATTCAAAACCGATTTAACTTACTGCAAAACAAAAAAAAGACCACCATCAATCCAATTTCAAAGATAGTAGGAAAACAGTTCAGCAGTTAATTCATACGAACAACAGCACTTCCACTTTCAATGCCAACAGGCACTGGCAAAGAAATAGTGCAAGTCTGTATGAAAACTGCAGCGGTGTGGATGTGCGACCGGAAATTTCACAAACAACAGTAATCATGATCTATATGAAACTTCACTCATGTAGTAGAAACCTTGCTCTTCCCTTATATAGATGAGACTTAAAAATATTTCAGACAGGTTTGTTGCACCTGTACAACCCGTTCTCAGGTGTAGTTGTGATCTGAGAAACAGGGAGGGTGTAACACACAAGAGCACGTCTTCGCGGCTTCTAAGAGGCACATTGCTTCTGGATTACTTGTACCTGTGAAGATGAACCTTGGCGCCCATGTCTCTGTTTTAGACGTTCATATTTCTTTTAGAGAGTAATTATTCTAATGTGTAACAAAGTGGGGTTTCCCTATCCTCCAAACTCCAAGGTATCCTGTTTCAACCCAAAATCTATGCACAAGCTTTGTGTGTGTAATAAAAACTCCAATTATGTATAGGCATATATGCTATTTGCCATATCTAAGCATTGAAAACTGCAGATGTTACTGCTACCAATTCAATAGTTGTTTATTTGGAAACCCAAGGGTGGAATTTTGAGTTTAGTTCAATAGGGTTCAAACTCTTGACCTGCAGATCACGCAGACTTCAGCAGCAAACGGATAAGGAACTGAGCCATCTCCTGTGCTGATAAAGTGGGTCAAGCTTAACGCGCATTGATACTGATATAGTTGTTCGGTTCTAAGAGCTTACTGATGTGGAGCAGGCGGGGTCAGCACCTCAGTCAATACAGACATTTTTGGGACAATTCTAGAGCTATCTACAAGAATTGTTTTCCTCCCTTTGAGTTTTTCTCTAAGTGAGGGACTGTTTCCTTCGTTGTTTTTATTTTATTTAGAACTTTGGTAAAGCTCTAGTGAAATCACTGGATGCTTAAGACCTGTAGATGACAAGTGGGTTGCTTGTGTCAAGTTCAGATATGGTTTTTGTTTTTGTTCTCTAGGTAAGTTGTCTGTGCAGATGGTGTGGATGATCTGCAGTGATCAGATACAAAAGTTACACTGAGTTGAAAATAATGCCGTGCCCCTAATCTTTTCACTCTTGGATAGTTGGTCTAGCCTCAGGAGGGCCATCCATTCGCACTTAGTGGATAGAACACAGCATTGCTGTGAAGGAGCGTCACCCCGATATTTTGGTAAGTAGCTACCCCACTAGACGAAAACGGTTGTATGGCATAATACGAACCTATAATCAGCCAATCAATGTATATGTGGGTTAGGCAGCTTAGGAAAGGTATCCCGCTGGGTTGCACATTAGGGAAGTATTGTATGTATGTTCACGATTTACAACATTCTGTTGAAAGAAGCTGTGAAGAGTACCACGGTTAACAGTGAACGTTGTGTGCATGGTGGTACTCGACTGTGTAGTGTATCCATGCTATTCTAGATATGGGTGCTGTGTTTTGTCTAATGTGTGCTGTTGGAGTTGTGCATGTGCAGATGAAGTACTATCATAGAAGTGTACTGTTAGAGTTGTGTGTACAGGTGAAGTACTTTCATAGATGTGTGCTGATAGAGTTGTGTGTACAGATGAAGTACTTTCATAGGAGTGTGCTGTTGGAGTTGTGTGTACAGATGAAGTACTATCATAGATGTGTCCTGTTGAAGTTGTGTGTGTGCAGATGAAGTACTATCATAGAAGTGTGCTGTTGGAGTTGTGTGTATAGATGAAGTACTTTTGTAGAAGTGTGCTGTTGGAGTTGTGGGTACAGATGAAGTACTGTCAAAGATGTGTGCTGTTGGAGTTGTTTGTACAGACGAAGTACTGTTAAAGAAGTGTGCTGTTGGAGTTGTGTGTACAGATGAAGTACTATCATAGAAGTGTGCTGTTGGAGTTGTGTGTACAGATGAAGTACTTTCATAGAAGTGTGCTGTTGGAGTTGTGTGTACAGATGAAGTACTGTCAAAGATGTGTGCTGTTGGAGTTGTGTGCATAGATGAAGTACTATCATAGAAGTGTGCTGTTGGAGTTGTGTGTACAGATGAAGTACGTTCATAGAAGTGTGCTGTTGGAGTTGTGTGTACAGATGAAGTACTATCATAGAAGTGTACTGTTGGAGGTGTGTGTATAGATGAAGTACTATCATAGAAGGGTGCTGTTGGAGTTGTGTGTGTGCAGATGAAGTACTATCATAGATTTGTCCTGTTGAAGTTGTGTGTGTGTAGATGAACTACTATCATAGAAGTGTGCTGTTGGAGTTTTGTGTACAGATGAAGTACTATCATAGAAGTGTACTGTTGGAGTTGTATGTATAGATGAAGTACTATCGTAGATGTGTGCTGTTGGAGTTGTGTGTGTGCAGATGAAGTACTATCATAGAAGTGTACTGTTGGAGTTGTATGTATAGATGAAGTACTGTCAAAGATGTGTGCTGTTGGAGTTGTTTGTACAGACGAAGTACTGTTAAAGAAGTGTGCTGTTGGAGTTGTGTGTACAGATGAAGTATTATCATAGAAGTGTGCTGTTGGAGTTGTGTGTACAGATGAAGTACTATCATAGAAGTGTACTGTTGGAGTTTTGTGTAAAGATGAAGTACTATCGTAGATGTGTGTTGTTGGAGTTGTGTGTACAGATGAAATACTATCATAGAAGTGTACTTTTGGAGTTGTGTGTACAGATGAAGTACTATCATAGAAGTGTACTGTTGGAGTTTTGTGTATAGATGAAGTACTATCGTAGATGTGTGCTGTTGGAGTTGTGTGTACAGATGAAATACTATCATAGAAGTGTATTGTTGGAGTTGTGTGTACAGAAGAAATACTATCATAGAAGTGTGCTGTTGTGGGGATATTGATTTCCAACTGAATACCATATCTGTGCACAGTTGGGTGTATCGTGCAACGGTGCATATTGATGTAAGCATGGTGTCCTGAGCCTTTTTTATGCAAATGAATGCACACACAAAAAAAGTCTTTGCCATTCATGGATGGATATACATATGTTACTTATGTAGCACAAACCTGACTACAGATTAAGGAAGGGCTGAAAACAATGCAGGTTTCACAGTAGGCACCCCTGAAGAAGGGGAAGAGGGCATGGGGACAATCGGGTACAGCCCCACGGGCGATGGTTGACAACGGAGAAGGACTAGTACAGGATTCAGGCACACAAGGAGGGCCAGGGCAGTAAGGGTGTCAAATCCCAAAACAGGTATTTTTTTTATAACAGAAGATTTATTGGCAGCTGCACAGTACAGAGCAACTGCTCACAGCCACAGAAGAAAAATCTTCAATCCAGAGACATTCCAGAACATTACTACGATAACAGAAGAACACAATAATGTTGAAAATAAACACAATGTGAAGCAAAGGAACACAGGGATGCTGAAGAGCTACTGGTGGGAGAAGGAACTCTTTGAGGGGAAGGGACTGGCCACATATGCCAGTCAATTGTGACATACATCGTTTACTCTCCATCCGTGTATGTCATGTCTTGTTCTTGCCCTCGGTTTCCCAATTAACACGTCCCACTCCTGTGCAACTCTATGATCCTAGTTCCTGGTTTTCCTTTGTTCCCACCCCCTTTCTCTCTATCTCTACCAGTGCTTGAAATGAGAAAATAGAAGTGCAGGTACTCTGTACCGGAGTACCAGCTTGTTTCTGAGAAGTGTTGGAACTCTCCTTTTTTTAAAAAAAACAATTCTCCAATTAAAAGTATTACATTTCCCTTGAGAAGTACTAGTACTCTCCCTCTCAAAATAGAAAAGTGCCGGTACTCAGTACCGGCCAATTTAAAGCACTAATCTCTACCCTTTCTCCGGCAGGACGGGACTGGCCATTCTGTGCCCTTTTAGAGCTGACTCAAGCCAGGAAGGCCAACCGGCCCCACAAGTCCCTGCCCCCTGCACTGTGGGGCTGGTGTGGACCTTTTCACCAGGGCTGATTTAGGTTTCCAGCGCGACCTCGTTATCTTCTTTATTCTCTTTTCATATCTTGAACCCTCCGGCACTGGACAACTCTCTCACAAGCAACAACTGACCCGGAAATGATATGGTGTAGAAAATAATAGCCTGTTTATTTTTAGCTCGAACGCTCTGCATTTAAGAGATGTTCTGCATCGTGTACCAATCGTTCTCCTGATTTCTTCCAATTAAAAAAAGAAATATGGTATGTGCGCCTCGCATTGTATTCGTTGTTTAATGCTAGTTGTCCAGTTTCACGCAGGTGAAGTACACAAATAAACATTAGTCAATCAATGACCAGGGCCAGTGGAATTATATGGCAATGGAAGACCAAATTATGCACCAAGATTGACTAAATTGTGAGCCATGGAAAGACAAATTATGCGGCATAATGCAGAACATTAGGAGGCAGGTTTACTTTTGATATGTTGGCATTTTAACACCTATTAATACTGCCTGGGCAGATATTTCACCTCATTAGCAATAGACCAAGCAATCAGCACCTGAAAGATGCCCAGTTAACTTTTGCTCAGGGCTGCCACTGCACTGACAGCACATGTGGCATGTTTGTTTGAAAGTTGTATTCTACTTGAGCAACAAACACGTTCTTTTTTGTTGGAATTTGCAAAGTAAATAGCCGGTGGTAAGAGTGGTAAATCCATAATTATGTGGAAAACGCCACTGCTGCAAATAAGAAAATTCCTAAGGCCATAAACATGACACATCCTCACACACTTAACACACCATCTAAGCGTCAGGGCTAACGCATTAACTCTGTTGCAACAGCATAAAAACCTCATTACACATCCAGACTCCTACTCCATACATTTCAAGTCAAAATATTAACAATTGTAATGATGCATTACAGGAAAGCATTTTTTCATTATAAAACAAAGACGCTGTCATTCTTGTACCACTGGGAGAACAAAAGTAGGGAATCTATTGCATCATTTTTTTCACGGTCCAGTGTGCTCTCCAGCACTGGAATCCAGTGTGTCAAGACCTCAGTCAGAATAATCCAGTGGAAAAGGCGATCAGGAAGGAACTGAGAGGAGCCTGGAGCCTGTGAATCTACAAAAAGGTATTATGCTCTCCCACCACATTGGACACGGATAACAACAGACACCATTGGCCGGGGCTGGAGAGCATTGATAGAGACTCATCCAACTGGAAGGAGGAGTTTGAGGTAATCCATTTAGCATTTGTTGAGGTTTTTCCTTTTTTATGGTTGGAACACCTGTTCTGATCCGGACAGACCATATGGACAACTCAGCTAATTCCCCTATTCAAGATCACGAGCCTGATTTTAATTTGGGGAGAAAATCTTATTGTACCTTGCACTAAGGGGGCACCTGAATACTGAGGCAGAGAATTTGAGAAGGACATCGACTTTGTAGCAGAATGTTTGTCTAAATTCCAAGTTATTTACAATTCTGTTTCAGAATTGTGGAAATCTGCGATAAAGCTGTTTGCCAAAAGAAAGCTCTGCTTCCAAGATTCTGTTCAAGGGGGTAGGGGGGGGAGGCGAGAGAGGAGCTTTCATATGGAAAAGATGCTCTTACTTGCTCCTGGCATAGAGGTCTTTGGTTTTCATTCCTCTTGAAATTCCTGGTTTGAGTAACGAAGGAGAGAACCTCAGTGATTCCGCTTGCTCCAGTTTGGCCTCACTCGTCTAAGTGTAATCACCTGGCATTGAGAACATAACCATAGCTAATTCTTCCATCCCCGGAGTTTCCTGATTCTTCTTGAGAGGTTCTACAATAGCTCCGCATGGCGGCGCTTGAATGAGTCGTCTTACAATAATGGATCTTTCTGAGAAGTCAAAATACTACACTACAACCTTCCAGAAGTGTTTCTATCTTGAATTCAGACTCACTCCATTGGAATTTATTCAGAATGCGGTGTGCGGAGAAAGGTTTAGGTCATTTGCAGATGGATCTTACTATTATTCTTACCTTCGGCAGGATGTTTTCCAGCTGGGTTTGAGCCTTCTATCATATGGGGTTGGATTTTAATTCTAGAAACCCGGAACCTTCCTCCTTTTGAACCTTTGTGGTGAGTGGATTTGGGAATCCTGCCCTTTAATATGGCTTTCTTCTTGATGGCGATCATTCTGCTAAACATCTGCGATCCTTAGGTTGGGGCTTTCTCTTCTTCCTAAGGTTTTTTCCCCCTATTCATTTGGAACACAAAGTGTCCATCAAATACTCCTGAAGTGGAATACCTCCACAATTTAAAACACCTCTGATGTTTTCTCTGAAGAGGCTGGCTTCTGTTAGGAAGATTCTCTATTTGTGAATTTTGGTCCAGCATAGAAGTCTACACAGACCTTAAGTCGGTGGACATGTCTTTGATATCTTTGGTGCATATGGTTTCTAAACTTCCTTTCCCTTTGCTGATCCAAGGGAAATCCATTAGGGAGATAAGACTCACAGGCAGAATTTCAGGTTGCTTCTGTACAGAGATTTGTATGGGGGCTCCAAAGTTGTGCACCACCCTCAACTTTGAAGCTTCCTCATTTCATGTATTACACCCCCACTCCTTTGTATTGATGCAAGACCATTTTAAGGGATTAGGGGAGCTTTATATCTCAATAGGTTAACGTGCATTATCTCTGGACTCGTAAGTCTCGCAAAACTTGCCTATTTTCATTTGTGAAAATGACGTGGAATGCAACAATGCAACTCGATACTAGAAGTGAGCAAATGGCTCCTCTCCTAGAGTTCCAACAAATGTATCAGCTGCCACCCCTGCCACCAAGAAATGTATGGGCAAAGTTAGGGGTGTGTAAATTTACTAGTAGACGGGGCTCAGTCAATTCCAACTTCAAATTCCAACAACAGCAGGTTGTGGGCGGCATCGCTGCAACTAGGAGGGTATGCAGGATTGGACAGAGTGCCCAGAAATCAGCAAGACTTCCCTGGGACATTGCGATCAGCCTTAAAGTGGTATGGAGCAGTCTGATTTTTCCTGGTGGCAGGGCCTGCATACTTTCATTTTCTAATGCTGAGAAATGCAGATTGTGGGTCACATCTTCACTATGGGAAGGGTCAGCGGAATTGGACCAATTGCCCTGTGAATTCATGCATTCTGTGTTGAATAGGAAACATCCTTTACGACGCAACTTTTACCACGCAGTACCTTTACAACGCAGGTTTTTCAACGCAAGTCATTACAATGACTTGCGCTGGGGGGCGCTCTAGGATAGGTAATAGTTTAATTTTCTATCCAACACCTTCCCTACTATCCACAGGGACTGGAGTTGGAATAGTAAATTAAACTATTCACTATCCAGCGCCCCCCAACGCAAGTCGTTGTAACAACTTGCTTTGAAAAACCTGCGTTGTATAGGCATGCGTGGTAAAAGCATGCGTTGTAACAACGTACATCCGTGTTGAATATATCTTGCAGTAATTACTGCCTTGTTGTTTATTCTGGAACTAGTTGTGCATGCCCACCTTAAACCAACCTGCTTGAGTTCTCTTGCATCTGATGCGCACAGGGTTCGCTTTCATGCCTGGCTCTGCAAAGCGCGTATTCTCAATTGCGTTAGCTCTGCATCTGAGGTCCCTGAGTTGTATCTCTACCTCAAGGTATATTCACATCGCGAATGATCAGCATGATGAAGCATGTGCACAGGAGACAGCAAGGCCAGCCTTAAGCCACTAGTAAGTGGAAGTTTGATGATTTTCCCTAAAATCTGCCTTCACTGCCCAAGGCCAGAGTTCTTGGGTGAACAAGGCCGACAAAGGCTCGGCTCTCCCAGTGCAGACCTTGGCTGCCCTTATGCAGCAGATGCAATCAACACGCTCTGCTGACTGGAGATGGCATTCACAGATGTTGAATTAGGAGTTATGTAGAACAGAAAATTACACCTTTCAACCATTGTTGTTTCAGATCAAATGCCTCTTCCTAGAAATGAGGGCAGAGTTAATGGGTGTAGAGGGAGAGTGGGAAGGAGCCACACAGAGGAGATCAGAAGGGAAACAGGCTTTGGAGACATATATATAAGAGGTTTTTCTCAAGGCTTGCAGGTCAGCGAAGAGCTGGGCTAACATTGAACAACATGAACACTACCAAACCTGTTTCATGCTGCTGCCCTAGCCAAAACCATTGAAGCAGAATAAGTCTTCTTTTGCCCATTTTCTCCTTTTTACCCTAAAATGTCAATCACTACTAATAATGTAAGTGGAAGTAATCGGGAGGAAACTCTGGAAGGTCAGGAGGATGCCTCCTTATATAAACTATAAAGAGCACGGATCTCAGGGATCTAAGAACATTTTCTACATGTATGGAGGAGTGAGATCAGAAGAGTAACACGCAACACAGGCGCGCAACACCCATTGGGTTCACAGGGCTTCAGCCTCCCCCATCGTGGAGAAGTGTGGCTCAATGGTTAGAGCGGCAGACCCTGATGCAGAGGTCCAGCCCGGGACCAGGGTTCAATTCCCGCTTCGGCGGGTCTTGGGCTCAATTTCCGCGGACCTGATCATTCTTGCCTCAGTGCCTATTCTAATCATGGAGCCCCACTCTGCAACTCTGGGCAATAACTTGCTTAATCTCCGCAACGGCCCCAACAACGCTAGGATGCCTGGCTTCACCTTGGGGGTGCCCAGGAGTGGGCACTTCACAGGGAAAAGCCAGGAAGGGTTCCACAGCGGTATGCGTACAAGCGCCTGAGACAGCTTTTCAGTTTTTCAGGGAAACAACCTTTACAACGCAACTTTTACAAAGCACTACCATTCCAACGAAACTTTTACAATGCAACATCCATTACAACGCATGCCATTACAACGCAACCATTACAACTCATGACACTACAAAGCATACCACTACAATGCATATCATTACAACGCAGTCATTACAACGCATACCATTACAACGCATAGTACCCTTACACTATCCAACACTTATTGCACCCCCTGGAGTTAGAATAGTAATTTTTACCCCTACACTATCCAATACTTACCCTACTGTTGCACCCCCTGGAGTTAGAATAGTAATTTTTACCCCTACACTATCCAACACTTACCCTACTGTTGCACCCCCTGGAGTTAGAATAGTAATTTTTACCCCTACACTATCCAACACTTACCCTACTGTTGCACCCCCCTGGAGTTAGAATAGTAGTTTTTATCCCTACACTATCCAATACTTACCATACATGCAATGTAATGGTATGCGTTGTAATGGTATGCGTTGTAAAGGTAGTATGCGTTGTAATGGAATGCGTTGTAAAGGTAGTTTTTAAACATTTGTTGTAATGGCATGCATTGTAATGGCATGCGTTGTAATGGATGTTGCGTTGTAAAAAATGCGTTGTAATGGTATGCGTTGTAAAAGTATGCGTTGTAACGTCATACATCCGTTTTTCACCCCTTCTTCGAGCCCCTGCATTTCCACTCTGCATATTGCTGGAAGAATCAGCCCCCCGACATTTTTAGTAGTCTCCTCCAGTTGTGCCTCTGATGAAACAGGCAGATTCATTCTTGCGAACTCAGGGCAGCAAATTGCCAAGCACTTCATCCCTCGCCCTCACATGTGCAGGGTGTCAGTCTGGCAGGGGTTTAAGTCATGCCCAAACTAGGGCTTGACTGAGTGGAGCTCACTCGCCTTTGCAAGTCTTCTGGAGCTTGAAATAGGACTGGGGCTTGGCCCCTGCTCAACATGTTGGCTTCCTTCCTCCTAACAGGAGTAGGTAGAATCTGGGCCTTTTAAAGATTGTGTAGTTTCTGCTCAGGGTGCCAGCCTTTTTTTCCCACTTTCTTCCTTGTTCACAGGGTGCATTTGTTCAGCAGTAGGCAGGGCCGGCTTTAGCACTGTTGCGCCCTGTGCGACAATGTTTGTTGGCGCCCCCCAATGACCACATCTACCACGGTTCCCCTCTCTATCACTATTTAACAGTTCTCCTCAAGTCTCTATAACCACTCACTCTCAGAAAGACTTAGGGGCCTATTAGGATGGCGGGCGGACTTTCGTCTGCCCGCCATCCTTGCGGAGCTGGGACCATCCGCCATAGGTGCGCCGGTCCCGCCCACCCTATTAGTATGCACACTCCACACTGGCGGGCCAATCCTGGTACATAAACATTGCAGACGGCAATGTTAAAATCCCAAGTTGTGCATTGCCATGCACAACGTGGAAGGCACTGCGTTGTGCCTGCCATCTTGTGCATGGCAATGTCGGGGGTACCATAGGTACCCCACCAGTGCAGCCCCCACCCTGAGGGGGCCTGCAATGGGCCCACAAAGTAATTTCCCGCATGCCTTTCCATGGTGGAGTCTCCACCATGGAAAGGCATACCCACCTCAACCATCATATTGAGGGCTTTTTCTGCTCCGCCTGCAATCGTGACAATTGCCAACCAGCGGAAAAGCAGCGGATGGACTTTCCATCCGCCACGTTTAAAACGAAAATATACTTGCAAACAGGGCGCCCCCCACCCAAAGACAGCGCCCGGTGCAGTGGCACCGATCGCACCGCCCTAGAGCCGGCCCTGGCAGCAGGCCATATCCTTGCCTTTAAAAAGGCATGGCTACTGCTCATGCCAGCAATTCCTATTCGTGCCCATTTTTCATCCTTTTGCACATTCAACAGCATGTCTCCCCTGCACATGTTGTCATATTGCTTCCTGAACCTTTTCTGACTAGCCCACATTTATTGTCACGTGCACACACACAAACAGTCACACGCACCCTATTACTCGGCTCCTTCCGCTAGATTGGTTCTGTGTAGCTGCAAATATGTTTAAGTCCTTGTTACTATTGTAATTTCCGTGCCTGTCTCTACCATATCCTCACCCATCACACGGCCAGATGCCACACCCCACAGCACAATAACCACACCTCCTTGGTCATCATGTACAACATGGTAGCACTTCCCACAAAGGCTCAAAACAAAAACAAGCACTGGCGTTGCCAATAGGTCTTGCAGTAGGAAAGTTGGAGCTATTGGTTTTGTAAATGACATTTTATATTTATATATCGTTATTGGCATTGTCAATAACAATATATAAATATAAAATGTCATTTACAAAACCAATAGCTCCAACTTTCCAAATGCGAAACCTATTGGCAACGCCAGTGCTTGTTTTGAATCGGGTGGCCCTGCTCGAGCACTAGAAAACTTGAAAATTGGCACACCACTCCACGTGTGGAAGAGAAAATAATGTTGAAAACGAGTCGAATACAGTGTTTACTGTATGGATTACAAGAGTATAATGATTAATTTGGTATAAGTAAAGGATCGCCAAGAAGGCGTAACCCGAGCAGTGCATTTGGTTGGGGCGACATTACGTCCCAGTTCTGCACGTTTTTGACCCTGGTGTCATTGGGCATGGCACTCACCAAGCTGCACGCATTCTATGAGATAAAGGGATGCCATTTGAGTAATAATGATAATATGGAGTGCATCCCTATCACTGTTGAACTGGCATGTTGAAATGTATGCCTGATTCTGGGATAGCACCCGCAGAAAAAATTGGACTAAAGAAAAAAAATGTGTAGTAATGTTTCCACACGGCAGGAGAAACATCGTGGTTCGTCGGAAAAGACGATGTCGTAATGAGATGAAACTGAGAACCTTTATTTGTTGGAAACCTACTTCGGCTCGAGAAATCAGTTACAATGTGTGCAATTATTATGGAATAATGCAATGGAAACGTTTTACACAGGTCTCCACATTAAACTGCATTATGGGAAATGGAGTCTCTGGCATGTAAAAGCAATCGGACAATAGAACGTTGGGGGCGGGTAAGGAGAAGAGTCTTTGACCAATTGGGAGGGATGTACTTGATTTCAAAAAGGGAGGTAGAAGGGAGGGTACAATCTCCTGTTGGAAGGGAACACTAGGACGGTTGTTTGTCTACGACTGTGGCAGGTAGGGAATGTTAATTTAACATGGGAAACAAATGCAAAGCAGGCAGGCATTTCAGCTAGATAACGAGAGGATTTGGGAAAGGTAATGGAATGAATGTGCATAGCGTTACTGAGCAGGAGTAGTTTGAAGAGTATGGGGGTGAATGTGGTGTTAATTCAGAGTGCACATGCATGGAGAATGATATATGAGTGAATTTACGAGTGGAGGGGGATAGAGCAAGCTTTTGCAGCATTTTCATGTTGGAGGAGTAGAAAAAACAGTTTTCTCCCAAAGCTGTGCATTTGGCTGAAAGATGGCCCCAAATTGGCTCTGTCTGCATTCCTTCAAATCGCTCCCAGTGGAATTGTTTACTTTTGTGAGTCCTTGGGGAGTCGCCGAAGGCTTTTAGCATGTTTTTTTGCAGAGTCTCAGCCCATGAGGCTTATTTGAAGCTGCTGTTCGCCAAACGGAGGTTATCTGCTCCCAGCCCAGCGTGGAATGTGAAACATGTGAGGTAAAGGAGTCACCACAAGCAATTTTGGCCACGGATTTGCCCCCTCACTCCTCCCCTAGTGTGGATCTTCTAGTGCGATGTTTATTTAGCATGGCATAACTAATGTTTGCGTTTCGTTACAAAGACCAGGATCACAACCTAAGTCCCACTCCTTGGATTTGGCCAGTT
This sequence comes from Lissotriton vulgaris, assembly GCF_964263255.1. Lineage (NCBI taxonomy): Eukaryota > Metazoa > Chordata > Amphibia > Caudata > Salamandridae > Lissotriton > Lissotriton vulgaris. The sequence continues at coordinate 69,960,022 of NC_141698.1, forward strand.
AACATAATAGATGCAGTAATTGTAAAAGAAGATAGCCTAAATGTATTGAGACGAAAAGGGTATAGCATCGTTATACCGATGACGAGGCGCCTAAGCGGTTTACTTAGGGTACCCCCCTACTCCTTGCATAAAAGCTCCGGTTTACAGGGGGCTTGGTGCTATTGGTGTTCTAGGGCAAAATAGCTAATTACCTGAAACTCCAGAGTGCACTTTGTGCCCTGAGCGATATCTTCATAGAAGCACTGCTTGGCATTGTCAGGCAGCTCAAACGTGATCTCCGAGGCAACAGCGTAACCCAGACAAGCATTGGCAATTCAAGAATAGGTTGGAAATACACACGTGTCTCTGCCGGGCTACTGTAGTCATGACATACGGACAGCAGCATTTCTCAGCTGTTTAACAATACTGATCCTATGTGAGAGCAGGCATGTCTCGCCCGAGTTGTAATACTGATTAACGATTCACCATGTTGCCAGAAATAAAAGAGAAAAGTCACAAGCAGAGAGAGATTACTCCGTAGATGAGCAGCCTCGCGGCTGGGCTGCCCCTCCTGCAGGGAAGAGTTAAAGGACAGCAAAAGGTTCGAATAAACTCGACGTAAACAAGCAAAAGCAAATGGTAGGGGCCTGAAGGAGGAGGGGGTGCGAGGGATGAGTGAGGATGGGGTAGCAGGGGAGGGAACACGGCCTGGGGGCATAGGGGAGGAGAAGCCGCAGAGCGCACACTGGGCGACGCCCTTTGATGTGCTGTGAGCGGCCGGCCATGAATGATTAGGGGAGGAGAAGCGGGAAACTGAAAGTACGGCCGGCCTGCGGCCGGCCATGAATAATTAGGGGAGGAGAAGCCCTGGCCGTGAATGCGCGTGCTTGTTTGCTCACGTGATTCACGTGAACTGTAAGAAAACCGCAGCGCAAGAAGCCCTTGGTTGGACGAGGATTTCGAGCACTTGAATTCTCGATCCCTCAATGCGCTTGCGCGCATTGTAGGTCACGAGACCTAACAACATCTTTCCAACCACTCACCCTACACAGTGTAGTTTGCTATCCATGTGGATAAGAGCTTCAGAGCCCCACATAGGCGTAGTAAGCCCTGTACAAATTTCACAATACAATTGAAGCTCACAGATGTGTCAGGAAAACACCAACATGGACATTAAGGAGTTTGCTAGCCCCCACGATAATGATTATTACGGAAAATGTAATCAAGAACGCACAAAAAAAGAAACTCTTCAGTTTGTGCAGGTATTTTATTTAAACCTGTTGAAATTAATTTATCAAATTCAAGTTTTCATGGAAGAGAAAGATACTTCTGTGCCACTTAAAGAAAAGTTACAAATTTATTGTTGACTGCATTACTAATTGTTTTTTGAATTAATTTTCCCTTGCAATGAATGGGTTGCTTTCTTTTGCTTCTATTCTTGGTAATCAAAAGTGAGAAATATTTCATAAAGGCAACGAAATATTTCACAACGAGTAAATATTTGTGAACACGTAGCTTTTGTAAAAGAAGATTGTTGAATATTTGTATATATGTTTGTTGTTTAAATGTTGTAAATATGTATAAGTATGGTTCAGAAGTATCTTTCTCTTCCATGAAAACTTGAATTTGACAAATTAATTTCAACAGGTTTAAATAAAATACCTGCACAAACTGAAGAGTTTCTTTGTTTGTGCGTTCTTGATTAAATTTTCCGTAATAATCATTATCGTGGGGGCTAGCAAACTCCTTAATGTCCATATTTAACCGGTCCAGCTTCCCCTGCATCCCAGGACCATACTCCTTTTCTCTCCAAAGGAAAACACCAACAGGCACTTTGCATTATAAAGAAATTCACGTGCACACTTGGAATGGGAACACGCTTACAAGACAAAGAGACATATGGACAGGGAGACAGTGACAATGGAATAAAACACTGAAACAGGGTAACATAGACTCTGGGACAGGGAGACAGTGACACAAGGGAGAGACTAATATATTCAATAGACGAGAAGCCACTCACATGAGCACTGGACAGGAAGAGAGCAGCGTGCACAGGCACACATACTGGAATGGAGAGATACTGCCAAGCACACAGGGACATAGACAGGCTGACATTGACCCAAACACTCGCAGTGGGACAAGACACAGACTCTGGAGCTAGAAAAGATGGACAGTGGGACATAGAGACACTGGGACAGTGAGACGCAGCTACTGGGACAGAGAAGCGCGGATAGTAAAACACAGTGATGCTGCTAAAGGGACAGGAAAACACAGCTACTGGAACAGAGGAGAGTGGAACAGGGAGACAGTACTGGTCCTAGGACTTTGGGGCCTGGGCAAAAGGGAAGAGATGAGTCCCCTCCAATTTTCATGTGATGTGACATCACTAGAAGTGACATCACAGAACTATTACTCTTCTTTGGCATTGCTGAAGTGACCTAGAGTTGGTATCAGTAGCATAATTAAAAAGATACATTCCCAAATGAGATAAGTCCACCTAGTATCAGATAAATGGGTTACAAGATGGACCATTGTTGTGAATAATTAGAAATTAAATCGTTTGATTTATGAAAATATGAAACTGAGTTGAACATCACTGAAGCCTGTGGTTAGAGTGCCATAATCATTCCCGTTGTCTCTTCCCACTACTTTCTCTGCCACCTCTCTGTGAGACACTTTGACACTTTTCTAACCACATCTTTCTGAAACCTCTCATCTACATATTTCAGACCCCATCTCTTTCCTTTCCGAAAACTCTTTTCAATTCCTCCTTTTGCACATATTGTCCTGCATCGGCTTCACCTAACCGTTCTGCAGCACACATACACAACACTGCCCTGTAAATATTTCAACAGGAGCTTTGTAGCTCCTTCCTACGCTTTTGTACATAAGTACACACATTTGTGACCCACTGGCAGCCACTGTGAGAACCTTGCATGACCTTTAGACTCAACTCCCACGCTCTCAAGCATGCCCCATTTTACTCACCCACCCAACAGTGTTTAATTTGTAAAAAACGTAGTGCCAGGGCTCTCGGCAGGAGGACACTAGAGCTTGCACCATCCGTTGCCCCTGGCAGCACTGCCAATGACAGCATCAACACACTACTAATCATCATCACAATCTTAAAAGTATGACAATTCATACTATTACAGGCCCCCAACCCTATAAGAATGGCTTTGGAAGCAAATACTAATAATTGGAAATTTAAATTTAAATAATAAACAGAAGTTGTTGCGCTCGTACCTAAATTGGCAGACACCACTACCATGTGGTAGACAGTCATAAGCCCCGTTGCTGGCAATTAAGTGCCGGTGCTGAGCACCGCAAAGCACTGGCACAAATTAAGCACACCACCCGCAACCTGAACTCACACAAACACCTATAGACCTGTTGATACTCAGTATACAGAATAACAGGTTGATATGTTGCACGGAAAAATACATTAAAAAAAAATCCAGGAAAAACTAACACTCGTAGGGAAGTAAATTAGGCAAGACATGAAATGTAAATATGAGCAACCTCACTGGCATGACTGCCATGGAGGGAAACAACCATTACAACGCAGTCATTACAACGCACTACATTTACAACGCAGTCATTACAACGTAACTGCCTTTACATCGCATGCCATTGCAACGTAGCCATTACAACGCATATCACTACAATGCATGCCAATACAACGCATGTCACTACACCGCATGACATCACAACGCATTATGAGGTAAGTAATGGGCAATAGTAATTTTTACCCCTACACTACCCAACACTTACCCTACTGTTGCCCTAAAAGTATTATGCGTTGCAATGGTATGCGTTGTAATGGTATGCGTTGTAATGGAATGGGTTGTAAATGTAGTTTCTAAAAATGCATTGTGATGGCATGCGTTGTAATGGATGTTGCGATGTAAAAACCGTGTTGTAAAGGCATGCATTGTAAATGTTTGCGTTGTAACGTGTCCTAGTCGCCGTGGATTACTGCAATGTTTTTACAGTCTTTCCTGAGATAACTGTCAGTGTTTTACACTGTAAAGGATATCAAACTAGAGCGCAATAGAGACTTCTTTCAAAGTCAGGTCTTAATTACTGCAGAGCCTGAGACCCAGGGGGACCTGCCTCACTGAAACCCTGACCCCTGTCACAGGCCTGACTTTCAATGAATACCTTTACCTGCCCTGGACCTCGCTGCATAATGTAGTGCTGCGACGCCCAGAAGCAGGGGCCCCTCCCCTGAGCCTCACAGTGCTGGATAATGTGTGCCAAGCTCTGGAGCGTCACCTCCCACCCCACACAAGGCCTCACAGCAGCCATGATCCAGTGCTGTGTGACCCAGGGCCGGGGTGGGCCGCCTCCTAGGCCTCGTAGCGCTATACTGTAGACCCGAAGCCCAGGGTAGGGAAAATAATGAATGAAAAGGCAGAGCAGAGCCAAGGCATCGTGGGCAGTGTACATCCAGGGTTATGGCTTTCAGAGAGGCGGGCTTTCTGGGTCTCAAGCCCCGCAGTCATGTGGATCGGCTCTGTCCTGACATCCGTTACAGGATAAAACACTGATCGAGAGCGGAACAAGGACTGTCCGCAGCATTAATCAACTCCAGAAGCTGTGAGACCCTGAGTGGAGGTTTCATCCCCTGGGCTGCGCAGCATGATGGAGGCGCTGATACTGGGACAGAGAAGCACGGACAGTGGAACATGGAGATACTGATACTGGGACAGAGAAGGGCGGACAGTGGAACATGGAGATACTGATACTGGGACAGAGAAGCGCGGACAGTGGAACATGGAGATACTGATACTGGGACAGAGAAGGGCGGACAGTGGAACATAGAAATGGGGCAGGGAGACGCAGCTACTGGAACAGAGAAGCACGGACAGTGGAACATAGAGATGCTGATACTGGGACAGAGAAGCGCGGACAGTGGAACATGGAGACGCAGCTACTGGAACAGAGAAGCACGGACAGTGGAACATAGAGATGCTGATACTGGGACAGAGAAGCGCGGACAGTGGAACATGGAGACGCAGCTACTGGAACAGAGAAGCACGGACAGTGGAACATAGAGATGCTGATACTGGGACAGAGAAGCGCGGACAGTGAAACATAGAGATGCTGATACTGGGACAGAGAAGCGCGGACAGTGGAACATGGAGATGCTGATACTGGGACAGAGAAGCGCGGACAGTGGAACATGGAGACGCAGCTACTGGAATAGAGAAGGGAGGACAGTGAAACATAGAGATGCTGATACTGGAACACGGAGATGCTGATACGGGGGACGCAGCTACTGGAACAGAGAATAGCGGACAGTGGAACACAGGGATGCTGATACTGGGGCAGGGAGACGTGGATACTGGAACAGAGAAGCACGGACAGTGGAACATGGAGAGGCAGCTACTGGAACTGAGAAGCGCGGACAGTGGAACAGAGAGATGGGGCAGGGAGACGCGGCTACTGGAACAGAGAATAGCGGACAGTGGAACACAGAGATGCTGATACTGGAACTGAGAAGCGCGGACAGTGGAACACAGAGATGCTGATACTGGGGCAGGGAGACGCGGATACTGGAACAGAGAAGCACGGACAGTGGAACACAGAGATGCTGATACTGGGGCAGGGAGACGCGAATACTGGAACAGAGAAGCACGGATAGTGGAACACAGAGATGCTGATACTGGGGCAGGGAGACGCGGATACTGGAACAGAGAAGCACGAACAGTGGAACACAGAGCTGCTGATACTGGGGCAGGGAGACGCGAATACTGGAACAGAGAAGCACGGACAGTGGAACACAGAGATGGGGCAGGGAGACTCGGGTACTGGAACAGAGAATAGCGGACAGTGGAACACAGAGATGCTGATACTGGGGCAGGGAGACGCGGATACTGGAACAGAGAAGCACGGACAGTGGAACACAGAGATGGGGCAGGGAGACGCGGGTACTGGAACAGAGAATAGCGGACAGTGGAACACAGAGATGCTGATACTGGGGCAGGGAGACGCGGATACTGGAACAGAGAAGCACGGACAGTGGAACACAGAGATGCTGATACTGGGGCAGGGAGACGCGGATACTGGAACAGAGAAGCACGGACAGTGGAACACAGAGATGCTGATACTGGGGCAGGGAGACGCGAATACTGGAACAGAGAAGCACGGATAGTGGAACACAGAGATGCTGATACTGGGGCAGGGAGACGCGGATACTGGAACAGAGAAGCACGAACAGTGGAACACAGAGCTGCTGATACTGGGGCAGGGAGACGCGAATACTGGAACAGAGAAGCACGGACAGTGGAACACAGAGATGCTGATACTGGGGCAGGGAGACGGGGATACTGGAACAGAGAAGCACGGACAGTGGAACACAGAGATGCTGATACTGGGGCAGGGAGACGCGGATACTGGAACAGAGAAGCACGGACAGTGGAACACAGATATGCTGATACTGGGGCAGGGAGACGCGAATACTGGAACAGAGAAGCACGGATAGTGGAACACAGAGATGCTGATACTGGGGCAGGGAGACGCGGATACTGGAACAGAGAAGCACGAACAGTGGAACACAGAGCTGCTGATACTGGGGCAGGGAGACGCGAATACTGGAACAGAGAAGCACGGACAGTGGAACACAGAGATGGGGCAGGGAGACGCGGGTACTGGAACAGAGAATAGCGGACAGTGGAACACAGAGATGCTGATACTGGGGCAGGGAGACGCGGATACTGGAACAGAGAAGCACGGACAGTGGAACACAGAGATGGGGCAGGGAGACGCGGGTACTGGAACAGAGAATAGCGGACAGTGGAACACAGAGATGCTGATACTGGGGCAGGGAGACGCGGATACTGGAACAGAGAAGCACGGACAGTGGAACACAGAGATGCTGATACTGGGGCAGGGAGACGCGGATACTGGAACAGAGAAGCACGGACAGTGGAACACAGAGATGCTGATACTGGGGCAGGGAGACGCGAATACTGGAACAGAGAAGCACGGATAGTGGAACACAGAGATGCTGATACTGGGGCAGGGAGACGCGGATACTGGAACAGAGAAGCACGAACAGTGGAACACAGAGCTGCTGATACTGGGGCAGGGAGACGCGAATACTGGAACAGAGAAGCACGGACAGTGGAACACAGAGATGGGGCAGGGAGACGCGGGTACTGGAACAGAGAATAGCGGACAGTGGAACACAGAGATGCTGATACTGGGGCAGGGAGACGCGGATACTGGAACAGAGAAGCACGGACAGTGGAACACAGAGATGCTGATACTGGGGCAGGGAGACGCGGATACTGGAACAGAGAAGCACGGACAGTGGAACACAGAGATGCTGATACTGGGGCAGGGAGACGCGAATACTGGAACAGAGAAGCACGGATAGTGGAACACAGAGATGCTGATACTGGGGCAGGGAGACGCGGATACTGGAACAGAGAAGCACGAACAGTGGAACACAGAGCTGCTGATACTGGGGCAGGGAGACGCGAATACTGGAACAGAGAAGCACGGACAGTGGAACACAGAGATGCTGATACTGGGGCAGGGAGACGGGGATACTGGAACAGAGAAGCACGGACAGTGGAACACAGAGATGCTGATACTGGGGCAGGGAGACGCGGGTACTGGAACAGAGAATAGCGGACAGTGGAACACAGAGATGCTGATACTGGGGCAGGGAGACGCGGATACTGGAACAGAGAAGCACGGACAGTGGAACACAGAGATGCTGATACTGGGGCAGGGAGACGCGGATACTGGAACAGAGAAGCACGGACAGTGGAACACAGAGATGCTGATACTGGGGCAGGGAGACGCGAATACTGGAACAGAGAAGCACGGATAGTGGAACACAGAGATGCTGATACTGGGGCAGGGAGACGCGGATACTGGAACAGAGAAGCACGAACAGTGGAACACAGAGCTGCTGATACTGGGGCAGGGAGACGCGAATACTGGAACAGAGAAGCACGGACAGTGGAACACAGAGATGCTGATACTGGGGCAGGGAGACGGGGATACTGGAACAGAGAAGCACGGACAGTGGAACACAGAGATGCTGATACTGGGGCAGGGAGACGCGGATACTGGAACAGAGAAGCACGGACAGTGGAACACAGAGATGCTGATACTGGGGCAGGGAGACGCGAATACTGGAACAGAGAAGCACGGATAGTGGAACACAGAGATGCTGATACTGGGGCAGGGAGACGCGGATACTGGAACAGAGAAGCACGAACAGTGGAACACAGAGCTGCTGATACTGGGGCAGGGAGACGCGAATACTGGAACAGAGAAGCACGGACAGTGGAACACAGAGATGGGGCAGGGAGACGCAGGTACTGGAACAGAGAATAGCGGACAGTGGAACACAGAGATGCTGATACTGGGGCAGGGAGACGCGGATACTGGAACAGAGAAGCACGGACAGTGGAACACAGAGATGGGGCAGGGAGACGCGGGTACTGGAACAGAGAATAGCGGACAGTGGAACACAGAGATGCTGATACTGGGGCAGGGAGACGCGGATACTGGAACAGAGAAGCACGGACAGTGGAACACAGAGATGCTGATACTGGGGCAGGGAGACGCGGATACTGGAACAGAGAAGCACGGACAGTGGAACACAGAGATGCTGATACTGGGGCAGGGAGACGCGAATACTGGAACAGAGAAGCACGGATAGTGGAACACAGAGATGCTGATACTGGGGCAGGGAGACGCGGATACTGGAACAGAGAAGCACGAACAGTGGAACACAGAGCTGCTGATACTGGGGCAGGGAGACGCGAATACTGGAACAGAGAAGCACGGACAGTGGAACACAGAGATGCTGATACTGGGGCAGGGAGACGGGGATACTGGAACAGAGAAGCACGGACAGTGGAACACAGAGATGCTGATACTGGGGCAGGGAGACGCGGATACTGGAACAGAGAAGCACGGACAGTGGAACACAGAGATGGGGCAGGGAGACACGGGTACTGGAACAGAGAAGCACGGACAGTGGAACACAGAGATGCTGATACTGGGGCAGGGAGACGCGGATACTGGAACAGAGAAGCACGGACAGTGGAACACAGAGATGCTGATACTGGGGCAGGGAGACGCGGCTACTGGAACAGAAAATAGCGGACAGTGGAACACAGGGATGCTGATACTGGGGCAGGGAGATGTGGATACTGGAACAGAGAAGCATGGACAGTGGAACACAGAGATGCTCCTACTAGGGCAGGGGGACGCGGGTACTGGAACAGAGAACAGCGGACAGTGGAACACAGAGATGCTGATACTGGGGCAGGGAGACGCGGATACTGGAACAGAGAAGGGCGGACAGTGGAACATGGAGAGGCAGCTACTGGAACAGAGAAGCGCGGACAGTGGAACATGGAAATGGGGCAGGGAGACGCAGCTACTGGAACATAACATAGAAATGGGGCAGGGAGATGCAGCTTCTGGAAAAGAGAACCATGGACAGTGGAACACAGAGATGCTGATACTGGGGCAGGGAGACGCGAATACTGGAACAGAGAAGCACGGACAGTGGAACACAGAGATGCTGATACTGGGGCAGGGAGACGCGGCTACTGGAACAGAAAATAGCGGACAATGGAACACAGGGATGCTGATACTGGGGCAGGGAGATGTGGATACTGGAACAGAGAAGCATGGACAGTGGAACACAGAGTTGCTCCTACTAGGGCAGGGGGACGCGGGTACTGGAACAGAGAACAGCGGACAGTGGAACACAGAGATGCTGATACTGGGGCAGGGAGACGCGGATACTGGAACAGAGAAGGGCGGACAGTGGAACATGGAGAGGCAGCTACTGGAACAGAGAAGCGGGGACAGTGGAACATGGAAATGGGGCAGGGAGACGCAGCTACTGGAACATAACATAGAAATGGGGCAGGGAGATGCAGCTTCTGGAAAAGAGAAGCGTGGACAGTGGAACACAGAAATGCTGATACTGGGGCAGGGAGATGTGGATACTGGAACAGAGAAGCATGGACAGTGGAACACAGAGGTGCTCCTACTAGGGCAGGGGGACGCGGGTACTGGAACAGAGAATATCGGACAGTGAAACACAGAAATGCTGATACTGGGGCAGGGAGACGTGGATAGTTGAACATGGAACACACTGGGATATAGAAACTCTCGCAATGACAATGGCAGACACTGACACTAGGACAGGAAAAACGTGGACATTGTACTCTGGGCCTGGGACATACTGGGACATTGAAACACAGCAGTGAGATAAGGAAACGCAAGCACTGGAACCGGAAACCACAGACACTGGGACAGTGATGCATTGGTGTTGGGACAGGGAGAAGACTGAAACACACTAGGAAAGGGAGACGGATGCAACAGAACAGGGGGCGAGGGGGTATCCCCAGACCTTTGGCATGGACGAATCTATCACTCCTACTGGCGACCCTTGTTTGTTCCTTACATCCTCGACCAACACCTTACACAACCAGTGACAATCCCTCAAAAAAGGAACGATGTGTGGTCACTGTCATTCCCAGTGTGATGCGAGCCTTGCGCAGACATGACTAGTACGAGGCCACACCAATGGCAGAAGAGAGATATACCATAAGCAAGCAACACAACCGTGTACCTAGTGCCTAAAATCCCAGTCCCTCAGCTTCATAGCGCTGTCATTAACAGATGTTGCTACTATAGTCCCCAACACAGAGGTGATTACAGTCTCAGCCCAACTCGGTTTCAAGCTTGTTCCCTGCAGGTTGCGCACAGATTTCTGTAGCAGGCGCTTTAACCCCACGAGCTGTCTGGCATTACATTTCACTCCACGCACCGCAACCCAGGGCCCGTGAGCATCTCTCAGGAGATTCTGTCAGCTGTCGATGTGCAAACATTTACAAGCAAGACGAAGTCTGCGGGAGGCGCCGCGAGCATCCTCCGAGACGAATGGGGGCAACCCCGGGCTAATTGTGGTCATCCCTCCTGGCAGCGTTCCCGCAGGCTGGGAAGCGGCGCACGCGGCACCTACCTCACTCAGAATGCGTGACGATTGACAGCGGGTGCTCTCGGCCCCGGCCGGGGCGTATCACGGTGCGTCTGGAGCAGGCTTCATCTGCGGCCATCCTCGCCTCAGCAGCATCACCCTCTGTAGCTTTAGGGCCAGGGGCACCTCCACGTCCGAAGTCCCGGCTGCTCCACGCAGCTCCTATTGGTCCTCAGCCTTTGCTTGCCTCCAGGTAGCGCCTGGACACGAATTAATGTAACATGCTGCCAGACCTCGCGACGACCAACTTCACGAGAATGAGGGGTGCCACTTAATATTTGTGCATAGGTCCCAAACCATTAGCAAAGTGCACAGTAAATCTCAGATAACAAGGCGCTATGATACCTGTGTGACCTGTCTCCAAGCAGCCTGTGAAGCGCAGTGACGCTTTCCCACTGGTACACAGCGCTATATAAAAGTAACACAAAAAATAAAAAAGCTAAAGTATTATTGCTCCATAGCGAGAAAGATGCAGTGTTAAAAATCGCTCTGTTGCCTAATTTTCATGCAGTTTTTTTTTACTGCATTGCTTCCGATAAAAATAACACCAAATATTTCGACTTCTCGGCCGGTTCCCTGACTTCCGTGGTCCGCATATAGCTGAGCTGGTGTGTCCGGGTGCAGCCCGGCGTCTTCCCTGAATCAGCAAACCCTCTGCTGCTGCCTGAGCCCTGCCTGCAGCCTGACTGCTGCAGCAGGCGATGCTCTGCTGGCGTCCTGCGAGAGCCCCCACCCCTCCTCCCCCCGCCATCCCTGACAGGCTCTCCCTGCTCCGCCTGCTCTGCTGCCCCGGTGCTGACAGAGCCCCCACCCCTGCCAAGCTCGCCAGTCCCTCCTACTCCCGCACTGCTGCCCCCCGTCCTGACAGAGCCCCCACCCCTGACAGCCCCCGGTTCCATCACAGAAGGGACGCGTGGGGGCTTCAGAGGGAACGCAGCACTTGACACATGCGCTAAGGAGACAGGGGTCACCTGAGGTCATCTGTATCCCAGGTGCGTCAGCCAATCACGAGGGCAAGGACCTGGACGTGTTTGTTCAATGATTGTCTGCTTAGTTCTGCAACCATCATATATTTTATTCATGTAATTATTATTTATTTATTTTTCTTATTTTCTTCGTCAAAGTATTATTTCATTATATTGCTTATTTAATTTTGTCTATTGGAGAATCGTCCTATGTTAGTATATCATTTTGTTTAGGCTATATGATCAGACATACATTATTACTAATGCATTTATCATCTTTTGAAAAAATGCTTATTTTATTTCTATACATATCGTTGTTATAATTATTACTATTGCTAATACCGTGAAGAAAAGTCTCCTGCATGGATCTGAGGGCTGCACATCCCGGGTTTGAATTCACCATCGAAAACTGCAGCTTTTTTTAACCCCTGTCTTAGCACGCCCCAAGATCATGTGTGTGAGCTGGAGGTACCTTTTGTGCAGTTATGTGTTTGTGTTGCATTATTGCATTGGGGTATTGTTTTGCTGTATAGTAGTTGTGGTGTTTTGATGGTTTTGTTGTACCCTATTATGTTTCTGTGATGTTATTGTGCTTTGTGCTCTGTTGTGTTGTGCTCTGTATTCACTTTAGGGATGCCAACACAACACATGCTGCTGTTTCTCCCATCAAAAGTCGCACGTTCCTTTAAAGCAGAGGTCTTCAAACTTTTTGATGCCGAGACCCCCTTGTAAAACCTTTTTAGGCGTAAGGACCCCCTTCCGACAAAAGTTTCTAGAAACTGGTACTCCTCATCATCAACTTTTGACAACCATAAATGCGCCTGTTAGACCTCATCACATCCCTCCATCATTCATCCACTCACACTTTCACACATCCATCCATCCACCCTTTCATCCTTCCATCCATACATCCATCCTTCATCCATCCACCCTTCCATCCATACATCCATCCTTTACTCATCCACCCTTCCTTCCATCCACCCATCATTCATCAACCCACCTTTTCACACATCCATCCATCATTCATCCATGCAACCTTTTATCCATTCATACATCCATCCACCCTTTCATCTTCCCATCCATACATCCATCCATCATCCATCCACTCTTTCATCCTCCCATCCATCATCCATCCACCCTTTCATCCATACATCCATCCACCCGCCCTTTCATCCATCCATCTGCCCACCCATCTATTCCAAAACCTGCACTTACCCTCCTGGCATCACCAGTACTTGCCTAAAATTCGCCTTCTCAGCGGAACTAGCGCTGTAGCGAACACCACGCAATCAATCTAATCCAGCCGCCATTGACGGCGAGGAACGAGGCCACGCCTACCCTTAGGCCACGCCCACACGCCCCTTTTCCACCCCTGAAAAGATGTGCACCCACCGGACGCGCAGCGGACGGGCGCAGCGGGCGCGCCGTCAGCGCGCCGAAGGCAAGCCCGTCTGGGCCCATCCGGGCCCAGACGGCCTCAGGCCTAGACACTATGCCCAACTCGCAGAAACGTATATCCTACACCCAAGATACGCTACGAGCCTGGAACACAAAAAAACATCCTCAGTATAAATTCATCCTCAAGGAAGACACCCCTTTTTCAGGATGCATCCTCTGTAACACGTCAGAGGAAACGGAACGCGGCCAAGTGCTTCGATTCGGCCTTTTGAACTGCAGGTCGCTGGTAAAACACGCTCACGAAATAAACATCCTCGCCCAAAATTCCACGCTAGACGTATTGTTTCTGACCGAAACATGGCTGACCCCTAACAGTGACTTCGACATGGTCAATGCAGCCCCACCCGGTTACCAAATCTGCTGCTTGAACAGACCGGTCGGCAGAGGTGGCGGGCTAGCCATACTCTACAAAGACCATCTTACCTGTAGGATCGAATGTGGAACTGTCAAAGACTGTGAAAATTGTAACTTCACCTTCCAGATCTCGCAAACTATCTCACTATCGGGACTTTTAGTGTACCGACCGCCAGGATCGCTAGGAGAACTTTCCAGCACCCTGATGGATCACATTCTACTAAAAACAATTTCAGCCTCCAACTACCTCCTCCTAGGGGACTTTAACCTGCACTTCCTAGACCCCGCGGACAATACCGCAGCTAACCTATTAGCAGATCTCACATCAGCCGACCTCCACCTCCTGAACTCTAAAGCCACCCATGAGAAAGGACAGCTTTTAGACCCGATTTTCACTAATATCAGGAACCTTAAAACCCAAGATCCTACCCCCCTCCCATGGACAGACCATATGCTGGTCCCTATGCACTGGTCTCTCCAGACCACCCCAGCACTCAAACAGAAAACCAGGATACGAGCCAGACGGTGGCACAAGCTAATACCAGAGGAATGGGAAGCGAAGTTACGGGAATCCGTCGGCCCTCTCTCCGCGGACCCTAACACAGCTGACAGAGAATTTAACGGTTGGCTCACCCACCCCCTGGACAGCCTTGTCCCACTAACCAGCACTCTAAAACACGTCAAAAGGATCAACCCCGCTCCATGGTACACTCCCTCCCTTAATGCCTTAAGGAAGGAGTGCAAAAAGACAGAACGCACTTGGAGGAAAAACAAGTCGGTGACGGAGAAAGACGCCTATCAATCATTTATGAAAGCTTACAAACAAGCCCTCCACAACGCGAAAAGTGCCTTCTACGAGGAAAAAATAAAGAATTCCTCCTGCTCAGCCAAGGAGACCTTCTCTATCCTTAAAGAGCTCCTCCATGTCCCGGACCCGCCCCCAGAAACCCATGGACCCCAAAGCAGCAGAAGAAAAATGCGTCAATCTGGCCACCTTTTTTGACGAAAAAATTAAAAAAATCCTTGCCTCCCTCCCTGCTGCTAATCCCGACACCACTGAGAAAGCTAAGGACTTACCTCCCATACCATGGAACCCCCCGCGAAACCCGATACGCCTTATCTAGCGTCGTTCGGCCCAGTCACTGAAGAGGAAGTGGCAGCAACATTTGCATCAACTAAGAGTGGCGCCCCCAGTGACCCAGTTCCCATACGATTCGTCAAAGACATCACCCGGACCATAGTGCCCCAACTGACTGCCCTCATCAACATCTCGTTAGCCCAAGGAGAAGTCCCTTTAAGCTGGAAGGAGGCTGTCGTAAAAGGGCTTCTCAAGAAACCATCGCTAGACCCTGCGGATCTATCCAATTACAGACCAATCTCACTCCTCCCCTGGATAGGTAAGGTCGCCGAGAAACTAGCGAATAAAAAGCTGTCACACTTCCTAGAATCGAACCAACTCCTCAAAAACTCACAGACAGGCTTTAGACCAGGTCAGGGCACTGATACCGCTCTCCTCGCAGCAGTAGAGAAGACCAGGGAAATTATCGATACAGGAGGATCAGTGGCATCGGTCCTCCTAGACCTGAGTGCGGCCTTCGACACGGTCAGCCACCAGGTCCTAACCCAACGTCTAGATAACATCGGAGTGAAAGACAGAGCGCTGAAATGGCTCACGTCCTTTCTCTCCCGACGCTCCTTCCAAGTCTGGGAAGGAGAAAGCCGCCCCCCCTCCATCCCCCTCCGGTGTGGTGTGCCACAGGGCTCATCACTAAGCCCCACGTTGTTTAACGTGTACATGGCGACACTGGAGGAGCTGGTCTCATCATTTGGAGTCACCATCGTCAGCTATGCTGACGATACTCAGCTGGTGGTGACGCTTTCCCACCCCAAGCTAGAGCCTTCCAATCTCCATGACTGGCTCTCCAATGTCCATCAATGGATGAGTGACTCAGCCCTAAAATTAAATGGATCAAAAACGGAGATCCTGCTCCTAGGACACAAAACCATGAACCTTCCCCCTAACATCTGGCCCGCCTGTATGGGTGAACCCCCTACCCCCAAGACGGAGGTTAAGAGTCTGGGAGTGTGGTTGGAGACAGATCTCACCTTCAGAACACAGGCAAGAAAAACGTCCGGCATCTGCTATGGCCTACTCAGATCATGCAGAAAGGTGCTCCCCCTACTCCCATTCCAGTCCCGACTTCTGCTGATCCAAGGCCTAATTTTATCCAGGCTGGACTACAGCAACGCCATTTACCTGGGAGCACCGGAATCCACTCTCCAAACATTGCAAAAAACCCAGAATGCCGCAGCCCGACTACTTACGAATACTCCAGCCAGAACATCAGCCAAACCTGCACTGAGGAAGCTACACTGGCTCCCAATTAGGGAAAGAGTAACTTTCAAGGCCCTTTGCTTGGCCCACAAGGTACTGCACAACGCAGGCCCCCCAATCCTCAACAACTGGATCACACCCTACAGACCTACGAGAGCGCTTCGGTCAGAACATGGAAACCTTATCATGATTCCCAGGGTGAAGAAGGCCCGCGCAGGTGGCCGCCGCTTTTCAGTCAATACAGCAAAAAAATGGAACGCGCTCCCCCCGAGTCTCAGAGCGGAACCAAACCTCCTACGGTTCAGGAAGTCCCTTAAAACCCTACTCTTCCATTGAGTCGTCGACATCCCCCACTTTCAACCCTTAGGAGCATGAGGTTTAGCGCTGGGATACTCGTGGGTGACTACGCGCTCTAGAAAAACCTACAATAAATAAATAATAAATAAATCATTCATCCCCCCACCTTTTCACACATCCATCCATACATCCTTCATCCGTCCACCCTTTCATCCTTCCATCCATACATCTATCCTTCACCAATCTATCCTTCATCCATCCACCCTTTCATCCTTCCATCCATACATCCATCATTCATCCATCCACCCTTTCATCCATCCATTCACCTATCATTCATCCACCCATCTTTTTACACATCCACCCATCCATCATTCATCCATCCACCCTTTCATCCATCCATCCTTCATCCGTCCACCCTTTCATTCTTCCATCCATACATCCATCCTTCACCAATCTATCCTTCATCCATCCACCCTTTCATCCTTCCATCCATCATTCATCCATCCACCCTTCATTTATCCATTCACTCATCATTCATCCACCCACCTTTTCACTCATCATTCATCCACCCACCTTTTCACACATCCATCCATCCATACATCCATCATTCATCCATCCACCCTTTCATCCATCCATTCACCCACCCTTTACCCATCCACCCTACATTCCCTCCACCCATCATTCATCCACCCACCTTTTCACACATCCATCCATCATTCATCCATGCAACCTTTTATCCATTCATACATCCATCCACCCTTCCATCCTCCGATCCATACATCCATCATTCATCCATCCACCCTTTCATCCATCCATTCACCCATCATTCATCCACCCATCTTTTTACACATCCATCCATCCATCATTCATCCATCTACCCTTTCATCCATCCATCCATCCTTCATCCGTCCACCCTTTCATTCTTCCATCCATACATCTATCCTTCACCAATCTATCCTTCATCCATCCACCCTTTCATCCTTCCATCCATACATCCATCATTCACCCAGCCACCCTTTCATCCATCCATTCACCCTTCATTCATCCACCCATCTTTTTACACATCCATCCATCCATCATTCATCCATCCACCCTTTCATCCATCCATCCTTCGTCCGTCCACCCTTTCATCCTTCCATCCATACATCCATCATTCATCCATCCACCCTTTCATTCATCCATCCTTCATCCGTCCACCCTTTCATCCTTCCATCCATACATCCATCATTCATCCATCCACCCTTTCATTCATCCATCCACTCATCATTCATCCACCCACCTTTTCACACATCCATCCATCCTTCAGCCTTACATCCATCCATCCATCCAGCATTCATCCACCCACCTTTTCACACATCCATCCATCCTTCTGCCTTTCATCCATCCACATCCATCCATCCTTCGGCCTTACATCCATCCACATCCATCCATCCTTCAGCCTTACATCCATCCATCATTCATCCACCCACCTTTTCTGTGCCTCTCTCATGGGGGGGGGGGGGATCAGTATCTCTCTGCGTCGTCCTTCTTCTTTCCCGCTCACAGGAGGGCATCTCTGTGCCTCCCTGCTGGGGGCGGGGGATGTGTCATGGGACCCACAGCTCCAGGTGCGCAACATCCATTGAACTCAAAGGGCTAAACTACAGCCACTCCCCCAGCCCCCCCCCCCCCAGCTCCCCCCAGCTCCCCCCAGCTCGTGTATGTGAGCCAGGCTGAAACAGCTTCAGGGACACACACACAGTCACACCCAAGTACTTGAAAGGTCTTTAAAAGACCTTTTACTTGGTAATGAGGCGTTGATGTTTTTCACACCTCGGTGTGAATGAGGCCTCCGCAGTGAGCACCCTCGATCAGCCCAATGCCAGGAACTGCACTCTGCAGAATCTGCGACCCCTTTCCCAGGACTCCACGACCCCCCTGGGGGTCGCGCCCCAGAGATTGAAGACCGCTGCTTTAAAGTTTCAGGGACGAACAACCAGGGCCGGACTGGCCGTAGCGGGCACCAGGCATTTTCCCGGTGGGCCGGAAGGGTGAAGGCTGTGTTTTTTTTTATAGGGGGCTGGTTTTGCAGCTGTGCTGCAATATCGCTCCCTGTACCAAAAGCACCAGCAGTGTTTCCCACCAACAATTGAAACCGTCCGACGTGGTACCGCACCACAGCTCAATCTCCATAACTAGTGAAAGCAACAGTCACCCCAAAACCGTGGCAGAGCTCACTCCGTAAATGAGCAGCTCCAATGTTTGCTTCACGCGGGGGTGTACAGCAAAATGATGCCCCCCTGCAGAATGTGATGAAAAGTCCCTAAGTCTCCCACATCCTAGATATTCAATGACCTTGGGCTGAATGGGCCCCCCCTTGAAGAGATATAGAATTTGGGGGCCCCTCCTTGCCGCAGGGGCTGCAGGGGCCTGCGTCACGCCCCTGGCTTTATGTGAACTGACCCTAGTGGTATACCCTGCCAAGGCTTCAATGCCCCTTAGAAATCAATAATGCATACCTGCCAACTTGAAGAACAATCTCACAGCTTGTGGGGGGGCAGGGACTTGAAGGGGGTGGGACCTAGGAGGCACTTTTGAACCCCATCCTGCCCCCAAACCCTCTCCCCCACAAAAAAAAGAAGCTTATGCAAAAACGATTTAGAAATCCACTCGTTACAGTGGTTTTCAGCTCGTTTTCCCTGCCACACCAGCTCGGATTGGTAAGGCGGGCACTCGGGCAATGGCCAAGGGGCCAGTATCCGAGTGCCAGCTGTAGGCTGCTTTTTTGGGCAGCCTAGGGGCCCGATGTGGGCGGTGTCTGAGTTGCTCGGATGCCGCCAGAGGTCCAGTGGGTGCCTGAGTGGTCTTTCTGGAGGCAGATGGGCGTCCATTACCTCCCTTTTATCAACAGGCAGAGGTTCACTTCCTTTCTCTCGCTGGGCCGGCCCATTAATGTATGCATATTGAGCGGGGCAGGGGGCCTGAGCAAAAGTGGCCTCATTTGTTTTCAGGTGTGTTTCACCGGTGTGAACTAATCCATACATTTTTTTTTGTTTTGTCTAAGTACAGTTATGAAAAGATGCCTCGGTCAGAGACTCCCCCCTCTTTTATAAAACTAGGCCGAAGCAGTGTTTTGCAGAAAGGCAATAAGCAAATGTGGGTCACTTTTTTTAGCATGCGCGGGCCGCTTTTTAATCTCAATCCAACCCTGAGCCACAGTGTGATATCGGCTCCTCACTGGGTGACCGTGTGATGGGAGCCCATATCGGCTGTCACACTGTGGCACCGTGTGAGTCGACAGGTATCATGTCAAATCTGCCCTCCTCTTCTCCCCAGTTTCCCAGTGCAATGCATGCAGAACATCTCAGTGAGCCCTCTCTCGCCGGCTGCAGCCGGTGCGCAACGTTTACAGCGCGCGCGTTACCACGACCTACCATTACCACGCGGTTGTAACAACGAAAGTTGTTACAACGCATTGCGCTGGGGGGCGCTCGAGGATAGTAAATCATTTAATTTACTATCCCAACATCTTCCCTACTATCCACGGGGACTGGTGTTGGAATAGTAAATTAAATGTTTTAAATTTGCGCCCCCCCCAACGCAAGTCGTTGTAACGACTTGCGTTGTTACAACCGCGTTGTAATGGTAGCTCGTTGTAACGCGCGCGTTGTAACGACATATATGCGCTGCAGCCAGCCAGTGCTGAGAAGCTCCCTGCGGTGTCGAGGCCTGCTTCAGTTCTCTGCGAGGAGCAGCAAAGCAAGGATCTCTGCTCCTGCATGGAGGGGACCTGGAGCCAGGCGCAGTCAGTGGGTCACCACATGCCCCACCTGCATACATGTGCAGGGCTTACCTGCGACTATGATATTTTACATGTCTCTGCAGAGGTGAGGGTTCTGCCTTAGAAGGCCCTGGTAGGTCCTGCACTACAGCTAGGAACGTGCAAACTTTTTGCAATTTGATTCTGTGTAATTCTGGGAAGTTTCAGCAAAACTTATGAATTTACACAGAATATGTGAAAGGCAAAACGGGCATTTGGTGCCATATTTCAGCATAAACTGTGTTGTTGCGTCCAAAGTTGATACAAGGACGCATTTTACGCAAAACAATGTGCAAAAAACTAAAAGCACTAAAAACAACAGCTGCTCGCTATTTGTCATTCGCATTGTTCCCGTGCATTCACAGTAAATGTTTGCCACAAATGGCACATTCGCTGTCAATTTTTACTGTGAACAGCATGCAATTACGTAATGTTGGTAATAGTGTCATTTCGGGAATTTCAAGTAATAAGCGTAACACAAAAGTAACAAAATTACGCTAATTACACTTGCGTAACACACATTTCACCCGGCCCTCATTGCAGCCCACATGAAACAAAAACAAACAAAAAAACGGAACTGTTTTAGCTGCAAGGGAAATTGTGATAAATAAGTAATAAGCAGAGACAATGCATCTCCAGGGAGCCAAGGAACAACAAGGGACACACTGCAGGGTGTGGCATCGCCCCACCTCATCACTCCCAGGGACATGCCTTCATTGGCAAGCAGTGGCACATGTAAACACGGTGGGCAGGGCGGGTTGGGAGGGGGGGAGTCGACAGGCGTTGTAATAGGTATAAATAAATAAATAAATAAATAATACCTGTTGCGTCATCTGTCAACTCCTCCTCCCCCCGCAGCACCCCACCTCACCACGCTTACCTGTGCCAGCCGCCGCTGTTGGCAAGATGTAGAAGTCATGAGAGCACACTCACCTGACTGGCAGGAGTCACTAGAGACAAAACAGTGGGAGGGTATGCTTGCACTGTACCTTAGTTGTGGGCAGCTTTGCTAGCAATATACAGTACTGACACCATCACTGCGGAAGTAGGGGCGCAGGAAGGTTGTAACATTCCCTTGATTTTGGTACACAATTAAAAATCAAATGATCTCTTGTCTCTCAATCAGTACATGTGGGCAGCTGTGCATGTCAGACTAATGACATCAGTGCTTAATTTGTAAACAAATAAGTGCCAGGGCTCTCGTCAGGAGGCCACTGCAGCTTTCATCACACATTGCGCCTGCTATACTGCCAGTGATGGTAACAACACAACTACTAATCATCATACTCCTACAAGTGTGACAATTTGGACTATTTCAGGCCCCGAAAGCAATAAAATTGGCTTGGGCAGCAGGTAATAGTCATTTGTAATATTAATTGAATTAATAATTAACTGTTGTTGTGGTAATCTCTAAATTAGGCAGACAGCACCACCTTGTGGCGGACTGTCAAGCTCCGTTGTTGACAATTAAGTGTGGGTGCCAAGCACCGTAAACCACCAGCTCAAATTAAGCACTGGCCCAGTTACTGCTGCCAGAGAAATGACATGCCAGTGTGTTTCTCAGCAGCTCTGAATTGAGGATGAAAGAACAGCACAAAAGGAGCCTACAATGTACTGTGATTGGATCAGGCATGAGCTGAACAAGTTACTTGTTGCCAGCAGTCACAGCTGCTCCCGCAAAGCAGTAGTAGCGGGGGGGATAAAATAAATAAATAAATAAAGATCGCTTGCCGGCTGTACAGCCACTGACTCTCTTCCATCCTCTCCGTCCTCTTCCTGGCTTCTGTTCGAACAGGAAGAAGGATAGGCTCCCCTAAGCCAATCACAATGCTGCAATACAGCTTTTGATCGGTCTGGGCGCCATGGTTTTGCGCTCAGATGAGGAATGGGGGCGTGGGCATGTTCTCCACGGTGTACAGACAAAATATCGACTCCAAAATATCGACTGGACATAATATCGAGTTTTAAATATAGACTGGACAAAATATCGACTGGACATAATATCGACTACAAAAATATCGTTTTTCAGGTAAGTGAAGTAATATCGACTGTATAAAATATAGATAGCAAAAATATCGAATTTTTAATAATATATAATATTTTATAGTGTATTTTTATGTAATAATATGTGTGAAAAGTGTGTCTTAATGTTATAAAATATTTTATTAAATGAATTTTGTTTTTATAATAATTGCGTAATGTAATTCTGTAGCGGGTTGTGGGTTTATAGGGGAATAGGGTGGGAAGTAATTTAATAATAATTAATTAATTAATATATGTTTGTTAATATGTTTAATTAATAATTAATTGATAATTAATTAATATTAATTAGTTAATTAATTAATATAATTTTGAACATATTTTGTATTAGTAATTAATTGGTAATTAATTAATTGTAATTAGTTAATTACATTAATTAGAGTAAATTTTTAATATATATAATTTTGTGTTATTTTTAAGTAATTAATTTGGAAAAAATAATATTAATTATTAAAATAATTACAGCTAATGTGCTAATATATTTACTTTATTGTTATTGTTAATTAATAATTAATTGGTCATTAAATAATATTGATACATTTTGGGTAAAGGAGCATTTTTAGGGTTCAGGGTCAGTTTTCAGTTTTAGGGTAAAGGGGTATTTTTGGGGTTCGGGGTCAGTTTTCAGTTTTTGTGTAAAGGGGCATTTTTAGGGTTCAGGGTCAGTTTTCAGTTTTAGGGTAAAGGGGTATTTTTAGGGTTCAGGGTCAGTTTTCAGTTCATGGGTAAAGGGGTATTTTTAGGGTTCAGGGTCAGTTTTCAGTTCATGGGTAAAGGGCTATTTTTAGGGTTCAAGGTCAGTTTTCAGTTCTTGGGTAAAGGGGTATTTTTAGGGTTCAGGGTCAGTTTTCAGTTTTTGGGTAAAGGGGCATTTTTAGGGTTCAGGGTCAGTTTTCAGTTTTTGGGTAAAGGGGTATTTTTAGGGTTCAGGGTCAGTTTTGGGTTTTTGGGTAAAGGGGTATTTTTAGGGTTCAGGGTCAACAAATAAGATTGTAAAAAATTATTTTTATTATTTTCATTTATTATTTAATTATTATAATTTAATTTAAGTATTTTTAAGTATATTTTAGTAATTAAAATTTAATATTAATTTAATTTAACACTGTTTTTAATAAAGTCGATATTTTTTACATCTATATTATTGTTAACGATATTTTGTACTCGATATTTTTGTACTTACCTGTTTGTAGATACAAACTCGATATTTTGACTGTCGATATTTTGTCCACGATATTTTGGCAAGTCGATATTTTGTCCCTCGATATTATTTCAGTGATCCGTTCTCCACCCAGGCTGTAATTGGATTTCGGTACTAAATACACCAAAATCTGCATGCCACAGTAAAAACTGTACACTTTTCTCCTGTTAAGTTTAGGCTGGCTTGACCTGCCAAACTGTAATAAAGGTTGTGGACTTTATTACACCCAGTAAACTCTACATAAATTGCAATTCTGATCCCTGCAAAAACCCTATTCTGACCCCTGCACAAAGGGGGCTTTCCCAACGTCACAATACTCGGGCCCACTCTTAATCAGGGCCTAGTAGATAGTGTCAGCACTGCTCAGCAGGGCTGCTATGTTTTCAACATTTGTCGCAGGAAGTAAATATTTAGTGGCAAGGAATTGAATCTTCCCCATTTTTTGCCACCGACAGTATGAGACATAAATAGACAGTACACATATTTAAGGAGTACATGTCACTTTTCAAATTGTATGAGCAGAAGTAATGTTACAGATAGCCTCGTTTTTAACAATTAATCAACAGCTGTTCACATTTCAGAAGTCTGAGTTTGTCGCTAAGGGTGTGCGGCATTACAACCCACTACTCTGTGTAATGTCTTTTACCATACAATACAAATATTTTATTTCAGTTTTATACAGTAATTCGCAAGATTTTTGCCATATATCCTCACATGGAGTGCCGATCTCTGATCTCCATAACTCATCTGGTAGTTTAAACTCGCCATCGCTTTCCTCCAGCATCTGCCAATACCATGTAGCTACTTCTTTCCCTCCGGTTGGTCGTTCTACCAGCATTTGTTCTAGTGTACTAATTTTCCCAATACTGGTATCTATACGGCTCTGTGATCTTGCCCAGCTGTCTACTTGAATGTATTTAAATCTAGACAATCCAAGTCCTACGAGCTCGTATAATTCATTCCAAGTTATTAATTTCCCGTCTGTAAAGAGTTGGCCCCATCTTATTACACCTGCTTGCTTTATGATATTAGAGAGGCTATCTTTCAGACATGGTGGTAAGCCGGGTGAATCCCAAATTGGGGAATAAGTAGAATAATATGACAGGCCAATTTTTTTCCTTATGTTAGTCCAAGTTTTAGCCCATGATTGTGCTATTTTAAGTTTGATTTTTTTGAAAAATTTTTGGCTTCCAAATTTAAACATAAAGCCCTCTGATGTTAGATTTGCCCCCAATAATATTGCTTTGTACATTGAATTAGACGTAAGATTGGATGGAGTTTTTAATAACATCCTTGAGTGTGACATCTGAAATGCCCATGAGTAGTACAGCAAGTCTGGAAGTGCAAGGCCCCCCTTCTCTCTTCTTCTTCTTAGTTTTTTCCATGCTATTCTTGTTGTTTTATAATTCCATATAAAAGAGTTTAATTCTCTTTGAGATTTTTCGATTTGCTTTGGCTCAAATGCGATTGGAATTGTATTAAATATAAAAGTAAACTTGGGGAGGATACACATTTTAACTAGGTTTACTCTGCCCATTATGGAGAGCGGTAGATGTGACCAAGATTTTAAGAGTTTTTTACTTTCCAAATGTATTCTTTCTAGATTGTTTTGTCCGATGTTCCCCACCTCCTGAGTTATTCTTATTCCTAAGTAGCGCATAGATGTTGAGATATTTATCCCTAACTGTATATTTGGAAGATTCCATACCATTATCTCCGTTTTGCTGGAGTTAATATCATAACCTGATATATTGCCAAACTCTTTTGCACATGCAATAATAACTGGAAATGCTTTAACTGGGTCAGATGTAAAAACCAAAATGTCATCTGCATACAGTGCTACCCGCCTTTCCCACTCTCCATAACTAAAAGATGGAATATTAGCCTCGTCCCTTAGAAGTTGAGCGAACGGTTCAATATACAAATTAAAAAGGAGAGGGGAAAGCGGGCAGCCCTGTCTCGTACCTCTAGATATATTAAAGGCATCAGTCAAACTCCCGTTAATCATTAACCTAGCCGAAGGTCTGTTATATAATAGTTTGATTGTTCTGCGGAATCCTTCCCCACAATTGAATTTTTTTAATACGTCGTTTAGATAGAGCCAATTGACTCTATCAAACGCTTTTGTTGCGTCTAAGGTCAATGTAGCCAGGGGTGCAGAGACGGCAGTAGCAATATCTATAGCCCCTACAAGTTCGTGAGTTAACTCCGCTAGTTGTCTGCCTTTAATAAATCCCTTTTGGTCTGGGTGGATGATATTTCCCATGACACTGGCCAATCTTGTAGAAATAATAGTTGTAAATATTTTATAATCACTGTTAAGAAGTGATATTGGTCTATATGACCCACACTCTAATGAAGATTTTCCAGGTTTAGGAATGAGTACGATTGTTGCCTCTCCCCAAGATTTAGGAGGCAGATCTCCCTTTATTAAGATACCATTGAAAAGTACCGTAAGCTCTGGAGCTATACTATGTTCAAGGGATCTGTAAATTTCTCCAGGGAGACCGTCCGGCCCTGCCGCTTTTCCTTTTTTCGAATGATGAATTGCTTTTATTACTTCATCTACAGAGATCTCTTCCTCTAACATTTTACTCTGATTCATTGATAAAATAGGGAGTGTAATAGCATCTAACCACCTATCTCTTGCTTGTTGATCATTGGGGAGATCTTCTTTGTAGATCTCCTCAAAGAATTCAAAAAATGCGTTCCCAATTTCTTGATTGGTTGATCTTGTCTCTGTCTCGCCTGCTATCTTAATTTCTCTGATATAATTTAGTGTTTTATCGGCTTTTATTTTCCATGCCAATATTTTTCCTGCGGCTTCCCCGAACTCAAAATTAGAGGATTTACTCACTTCCCACCTTTTATTTATTCTTTCTTGTAGAGTATTTTCTATTTGTTTTTTCAGTTCGGCCAGTTTTTCCTTTTCTGCAGATTTTTCTACATTCGGATCTATCCTTAGTTCTAGAAGTTTCATGTCCCTTTCTAATGCCCCAATCTTTCCATTGTATATTTTCCGCCTGTAAGAGGCTCTATTAGTAATCTGTCCTCTTAAAAAGGCCTTGAATGTCTCCCAGACTACTGTAGGAGCAGCAGAATTATTATTAATATCAAAAAAGGTTAGGGTCTCATCTGAAAGGTATTTCACCTCTTCCTCCTCCAGCAAAAGTGTCCGATCAAAGGACCAGGATGGATGTTTAACTAAATTGTCAGTTTTTAAAGTAAATTCTAATGCGGAGTGATCTGATAGGTGTGATGGCAGGTAGTTTATTGATATTAGAGTTTCCTTTAGGCAATAACTAAAAAGAGCATAGTCGATTCTAGATTTGTGTTTGAAACGACTATTTCTAAGGGAGACTCCTAACTTATTACCCTCTCTTTCCCTCCAAAAATCTGCCAATCCTAGATGTTTCATAATTGATTTGAGGGTTTCTCTTGATTTTATGGAGCAAGAGATTCTAGATTTTGTTGACTTATCTAATCTTGGGTCAAGAACAATATTAAAGTCTCCCATCCAGATTATTGGCTCCTGAACCGAAATTAATTGGTTCCTTACAGCATCCAGATGTGATGGGTCATCTAAGTTAGGACCATAGTAACCAATCAATGTCCTGATCTGACCCATGAGAGAGGCTTTGACTATCAGCCATCTTCCTGTGTTGTCTTCCTTACAGTCTAAAATTTGTGCTCTCACAGATTTTTTAAAGATAAATACTACCCCTCTTACATTCGCATTGTGGTCAGTTGAACAGAATTTATCTATCCACCTTTGTTTCTTTAATACATTAGTAGCCTCTGATTTAAGCAAGTGAGTTTCCTGCAACACAATGATCTGCGCCTGCGAGTCTCTCAGGTATTGTAAGATCCGATCTCTTCTTCCTCGTACTCGCAGACCATTGACGTTCCAGGACATATAATTAATATCTGTCATAATTTTTAACTTCCGTCCCCACCATCACTCTTCTTTTTTTAAATTTTTTTTTATTTATTTATTTATTTATTTATTTTTTTTTTTTTTTGTAAAACCTGCATGGTTGAGATGTAACCATCTCTTTTCAATACATCGTGCCTATATAACACCACTAAAATTGTTTAAATTTCTACCAGACAAAAAATGCAACAAATGTAATATGGCAGGTGCTAGTGACATACACATGTTCATAGAATGTCCGGATATTTCGAATTTTTGGGAAGAGGTTAAGAATACTCTTAATTCTATTCTACATACAACTTTGTCAATAACTTTACCACTTGTTATATTTGGGCTAGAAGAAAACATTAAGGGCAAGGCAAAATCTTTTCTCTTCTATGCGATGCTATTGGCGAGAAGACAAATTTGTATACAGTGGATAGAAAAAACACCTCCACTACATTCTCAGTGGCTTTCATCCCTATACGAAACATCCAAAATGGACCTTAAGAGAACCGCTAGTAAGCGCAATCTGGCCTTCTGGGACCTTCTAATTAATTGGAGGTAACCCCGGGGTTTTTTTTTTTTTTTTTTTTGTTTTTTTTTTTCCCCGGGTCCGATGATTATGCCATCAATGCTCCTGGATCATGGCCAGCCTAGAATCGATTTTGGTCCTACAGGTTGAAAAATACCTAGATGGAGTTAAAAGATACCCTCTTTCCTCTTTGGGATATCTCTGCCACCAAGAAAACAAATCACGTGTCAAAACGTGCTGGGTGGTTGGTATTACCCTTGTTTGGAAGGGAAGGCAAATGAGGACAAAAAAAAAAAAAAAAAAAAAAAAAAAAAAAACAAATATTTTATTTCGATCACAAAGATCATCAAAGCACACAAAAATTAAAAACAAAATACATAAAATGAAAACAAACTGATGGCAAAGAGGGAGATAAAGAAGTTGAAACATACCACGGGCTAAAAACATGAATACTAAAAATAAACGGAGGAAAATACAAAAAGTAAAACATACCAGTAGATAAAAACATGAATATTAAAGATAAAAGATGGGAACTCTTACTTCAGACTAAAAACAGCAATCTACAAATTAAATTCTTGCTAAAACGATCCTCACATGACATATAAAAGCAATAAGTCCAGGCGGAATCGAGTCACAACGACCCCACATCTACATGATTTCACTGGCACCTGGTACATGTGATCCAAAAGGCCATAAGAAATGTTGCCGCACCAAGGACACAGAGTCTGCTCGTGCTTGTTCTCAGAATTCCAAAGGCAACCAGGTGGCTTCTGGTGCCTAGTTTCTTGTAGAGGTGTACGGTCCACTTGTCCTGACGCCCACTGTACTGAGGGCAGAAAAACAATATGTGTTACAGTGTTTCTTTTTCCTCTGTGCATGCTGGGCACTGGTCGTCTCCATCCCTCTCATCATGCAATTTGGCACTAAAGACTTTACCTTTAAATTTTATTTTTTCAAAGCAATTTGGTGCTCCCCGACAGAACCACTGTAGCCTATTATATACATACCCAGATTCTGAGGGACACAGGGTTGCCCCATTGTAGCTGCATTCTAATTTCTGCAAAAGCAATTTTATGTTGCAAAACCATGGGGTCTTTTCTATGCCTGGTAGGGCCAAGAGCTCTCTAGCACCCTTGCGATAAGATTCCAATTCATCGCTGGTCCACAGCCTGTATCAAGAAATGTACAATCTACATTCGAGTTTGTGTGAGATCTTCTGCTGGGCAAGATCCAAAGAAAGTGGTTTAAGGGGAGTGCTCATGGGAAGTGATAATAAGGCCCACAGATTCCTGTGTTTGACCACATTAAGATTGTTGCATTAATGGCGCCCCATAATTTGGCACCATACAAAGCAGCCCCAATAGCCTTGACGTTGTAGATCTCAAAGGCCGGGGCAACCCTTCGGGAGACGGTCTTACATTTGACCTTTGTTATATTTGAAGTTTGCTAGGTAAGCACCTAATGAGCCTTTTCCATCTGGGGGGCAGCTCAAGTTGGGTGTCATTCTGGTACCTAGATAGTCTAATGAATCACCTGATCAGTGCATGTATTACACACCATTAGCTGCCTATTACAAAGGATCACCCTGTTTTTAGAGAAAAACATACATTTGGTCTTAGCATTATTAATCCCAAGGTCCCGCTCAACACAAAAGGAAGAAAACAGATCTAACAGCAGTTGCAGCCCATGGGGAGACTTTGAAATCAATAGGGTATCAATGGCGAAGAGGAGGACAGAGACCCTCCTCCCCTCCAATTTGGGTGCCCACACCTGCCCTTCCTGAGGTGTTCCCATTTATATACAGGAAGAACAGAGTTGGGGCTAAAACACAGCCCTGTCTGACTCCCTGCACTACCCTAACTTCTTTTAAAAACTTTGCCAACTTCATAAAATGTAAAGCTGATGAAGTATTATTTTTTATTGGAGATATAAAGGGCCTCTAGTTGCCCTATATAGTAGCAGGAAAAACTTTGCTCCCGTTGCTCATTGTCATGAGCGGAGGCAGGAAAGCCGCTGCTGCTCAGCAGGTATGCACTACAGTTTGAAGTCAGGATCTCCCAAACTCCAAAGTGTGGGCTTGCTGCCCGCGGTGAATCATCAGCATGTGGTTACTGAGCAGTACCAGTAACCTGCTGCTTCATCTGCTCAGGGTTGCCCTTAGATACTTGGTAAATCACCCTTGCTCAGTAGACAGTATCCCTGTGATACATTACTGTAGTCAAACACTGAAGCAAAAGAAATATATAAATATATAAATTATTTCTATCTATATATATATATATATAATCTTAAATTGTACATATATTTAACTAATAATAAAAAATAGTAATATCCCTATTTAAAATGGAATCATAATGCAACAAATTTTAATTGAATTGAATTTCATTTTAATTCATTTAATTTCATTTATTTGATTTAATATGGTGTAATTGTACATTACTCATGCCTGCAATCTCAGAACCCCTTACTACTCCCAAACTCTACCCATCGCTGAACTCTAAAGCACCCTACTATCCCTAATCATTGCCCTCCACTGAACACTAAAAACCTCTTACAACCTCTTAACAATACCTATTCATGAACCTGATAACCCTTTACTACTATTAAGCATAACCCATCTGTGAATCATAAAAACCTTGGTTAGCCCTAAACAATGCCCATCCTGAACCCCTAAAACCTTTACTATGTCTTAACTCCACCAGTCTCCGAACCCTAAAAAAACGTACCTCCCTCAAAAAGCTAAAACCGGCACCCCACGAAAAATCCACTTACCTTTTTTAAATAAAAACTCATCCCCAAACTTTAACTAAACATCTTGAAACCATATATCAATATATTAAATTAAATATTTGTTTTAAATATTAAAATAAATCACAGTTGAAAGTCAATTATTATTCCTATTTTTCTATTTCACGGTGCTTATTCAATAATTATTAGCTCACAGTTGATTACAAAAAGTTAGACACATTTTAATATATATATTTATATAACACAGTGTCTGTAGCCACTATGTAGTTATAGTTAGGACCTGGTTTCCAGACCAAAAGGATTTTTTGGTGTGCTAATAACTTTAGAGCCATTTGACAAATCTTCACAAATTTTTCCACAAAAATGTTTAAGTAAACTCATCTCCTTCTGGAACGTTTTGGGGTGATCCATCAAGTGGGACTGAGATAAACAGGAATTAGTTTTCCCCATGAAATTATGAAAACTAAACAGCTATACAGCAAAAACTGTTGAACGGAATTACAACTACGGCAGAAAGTTAGATTGTTACCCATGAACAGTATGTTTTGATGTAAATTCGTTCAGTAGTTTTTGATAAATTAAGGTTAAAAATGTATGCATACATAGAGATGGGTTAGTACAGGGGGACCGGCAGATCAAAAGATAAGATCTGATTGACTGCTTCACATCAACAAAGATGTTTTACAGCGGGGTTCCCCAAACCGGTCCTGGAGGGCCAGATCCATGCCAGATTTTTAAAATAACTACATGTATCTAAATGGGGATATACAAAAAATCTGGCATGGATCCGGCCCTCCAGGACCGGTTTGGAGAACCCTGTTTTACAGCCATTTTAATACTTCAGAACTGAGTTCCTGTGTCCTGAAAAAAGAAGAGGATAGAGGTGGTCAGGTTAGGAATACCCTGTCCCCAGGGCCTTCTTGGAGGTCCCAGACAGATCCACCTTGGGGCCAAAAACAGTGTTTTAACGTACCTAAGTACTGCAGTAACATTTTAGAAAGAAAGAGGGCAGTCTCCAGCACTTTTCTTTTTGACCCCCCCCTTTATAATGGTTGATGTGCTGACCTGTTGATAAAGCCAATAGTTTACCTTTTAATATTTTGGGTTCGTGTTCTGTCCCTTTGACAAAGGCTGTAAGCCTGCCATACTTAAAATGACATCACTTTATATTTTTATTTACATTTAAAACAAACAGAAAATCACAATAAAAATAAAAATGTTAAAGGGATGCTATAGTTAGGTCTAGTAATAATATATTACTTTACATCAAAAAATAAAACCTCAAAATTTCAGTGAAAAACACAGAGATTAAAGTGATGATATAGTTAGGTGATAATGTCAGTTAAAACATAACATTTTAACTAAAACAATAACACTGAAATTCACCAGTAATATTGAACTAAAGCCAGTGTATCTGATGCCCTTGTCGTGCATTGCATTGGGAGAGCAGGCAGAAGTGCTGAGGTCTGCTGCTTGCTCCCTCAATGCATTCTCTGAATGTCGACATTTATTTTTGGAAGCCAATCTCATTCTTTAAAGGCAGGCACTGTTTAAAAAAATAATGACATTTAACGAATTTGAATGCAAGGCTAGAGGTCTGCTGTCCCCTCCAGGCCCCCATCCTTTGAGGGTGGGCGAACAGGGCTCCTACCTCTTACACATTCAGGATTAAAACCACAGACTTTACTGAGACCTGAAGTTAGAATCAGATTTTTTAATTGTCAAGAAAGAAATGGGCAAGAATGCATTTGTGATTTATGAAGTATAAGGACTCTGGGTGGGAATGTGGGTCCCAAGAGTGCACAGGTGCCCTGAGAGCTCTATTGCCAAGCACAGCGACGAAGGATGAGCATTGGGTGAGATGTTGGGTTTTCACTGTGGTTGTGCTCTGAAGGAGGAATATGTCATTTCAACCGGCTGGCCCAACCTGTTTGAGGACCAGATGTTTGCACAATTGTAGCTGCTGGTGTATCGCAGTGTGGGAGCAGCTGTGGCAGCTTGATTTGATTTGGACTTATAGAGCGCATGGCTGCCCTGAAGCGTCCCAGCGCTGATCCTAATCTGAGCCTAATGAACTCAAGCGAGAGGCAGAGTTAGGGGATGGTAGGGAAGAGAAAGGTTTTGAGTGCTCTTCTAAATTTCAGGTGACCCGGTTCCATTCGGAGTTCTCTAGGAAGGGCATTCCATTTGTTTGACACATTCAGTGAGAACCGGCGGCCTCCTGTGCGTGCCTTCCTCACTCTTGGAACGATGGCCAGATTTTCGCTATCTGAGCGAAGGGCCCTGGTCGACTTATAGGGGCGGATCAGTCCTCTCAAGGCCGGAGGGCCTTTGCCCTGCAGAGTTTTATGGGCGATGCAGAGTGACTTAAAAGTGATCCGCTCTTGGATGGGGAGCCAGTGCAGGGCTTTCAGCAGCGGTTTGGCTGAGGCCCGTCTCGGCGCCCCCATCAGCAGCCTGGCTGCGGCGTTCTGGGCTCGCTGAAGAGTATTAATAGTGGCACGGGGGGCAGCGAGGAAAAGGGAGTTGCCATAATCCAGTTTGGACAGGATCAGACCCTGGATTAGCAGCTTTCTGGATTGAAACGGAAGGAGGGGGAGGACCTTCCGGGCTGCTCGTAACAGGCCGAAGCACCCTCCAACCACCTTCTGCGCATGGGTCTTGAAGGTAAGTTGGGGTTCGAACCAGATCCCTAGGCTTTTGATTTGTTGCTTGGGGGAGGAAGATCTCCCATACAAGCGGGCCACATCTCAGGGGGCAGAGAGGTGAATTGATTGCCTAAGAACATGATCTCAGTCTTAGTTCCATTTAGCTTGAGTTTCGAGCTAGACATCCAGGAGGAAATGGCTGTGAGACAATCCGGGAGGTCGGCCGGGCGGCCCCCTTGTTGTGACAGCGAGACGACGAGCTGGGTGTCGTCTGCGTAGCTAATGGATTTAATCCCGAATGGGGCTACTACCTTCTCTAACGGGGCCATGTAGACATTAAACAGTGTGGGGCTGAGGGAGGAGCCCTGCGGCACCCCACACTGGAGAGGGAAGGCCTTAGACATGGACCCATTTTCCCAGATCCTGAAGGATCTCTCCTCCAGGTACGACTGCAACCATTTGAGGGCTGATCCTGTAATGCCCAGCAAGGCCAAGCGTTGGGCCAGGACTGCATGATCTACAGTATCGAATGCAGCACTTAGATCCAGGAGGATCAGAGCTACCGATCCTCCTGAATCTAAGATGCATCTTACCTCTTCAGTCACCGCCAAAAGGGCGGTGTCTGTGCCCTGACCCGGGCGAAAGCCAGTCTGAGAATCACTGAGGAGGTGGTTAGACTCCAGGTACTCTGAAATCTGCCTATTCACCACTTTTTCGGCCACTTTGCTCAATCCAGGCAGAAGAGAGATTGGGCGAAAGTTGGCCAGATCGGAGGTGTCTAATCCCGGTTTCTTCAAAAGCGTTTTGACGCTGGCCTGCTTCCAGCTCGGGGGCACTATGCCAGAGGATAGTGACGTATTGAGTAGCTCGGTGGCTACAGGGGCAATGGTGTTCAGGGTTTGTTTTAGAATGTGCATCGGGACTGGGTCTGAGGGAGAGCCACTTTTTATAGTGGAAAAGATGTTACAAAAGTCTTCCTTGGATATAAGACTGAATGCCTCAAATTGAGGGCAGGCAGGGTCAGGAGAAGGGGTCTCGATGGGTCCAGTGGCAGAGGATTGAGGAAGGCTGTCTAGGATTTTCCGAATTTTGGTGTCGAAGAATTCTGCTAACTGATTGCATTTCAGTACCGGGTCATTATGGACCAGAGTGGGGGCTGGGACTTTAAGGAGCTGGTTAACAATTTTAAATGTTTCTCTGGCAGAATTAGAAGAAAGACGAATTTTTTCTTCAAAAAAGGCAGCTTTGGATTTTTGCCGTGCTAATTTGTAGAGTTTTAGGGCAGCTCTATATGCAGATTTGTTAATAGGTGCCCAGTCTTTCCGCCATGCGCGCTCCGCTCTTTTACAATCTTTTCTGAGCTCTCTTAGTTCAGGCGAGAACCAGGGGGATTTGAAAGTGTTGCTCTTTTTAGTGCAAAATTTAAGAGGCAGAACCGAATCCAGGGACTTAGTGAGCCAGTCTTGAAAATTTGTATCTGCCTGTAGGACGTCGGATTCTGCGGAGGGTGTCGATTGTTCGAGAGCAGTTGTCAAATTCTCTACTGACAGCCTTGGCCATGGCCTTTGAAGTGTGCGGGGGCAGGAGACCTTGGTTTTTTCATTGTAAAATTCCCACGAAAAAGGTACTAGCTCCTCCGTTAAGGCGGAGGAGCATCAACCCACTACTCTGCAGCAGCAAAAGAAAGGAAAAAATAAAATGATAACTAATGTTATTATTTTATTTTGTCCTCCTGCTGCAGCTGCTTGCATGACGGGGCGGGGGGGGGGCTGCAGAGTAGGGGATGAGTGGTACAAACCCTCCTAAGTGCACAATAACTGTTTGCCTTTCGGGCCACCCAAAACTGTCATACGCACTTTCCCTGTCCTCGATCCAGGCTGCATTACATCCTGCCTGGAGAACATTCCCAGGCCCCCAGCCCATGGCAGAGTGCCGTGCCACGGGGCTCTTACCAATCACAACTCAGCATTGCAGCGTTGTGATTGGTCAGGGGAGCCTGGCTGTGCTGCTTGTTCCTGGAGTCGGTTGCAGGAGAGCATGAGCAGAGACGAGGGACCCGGGGGGTAAGGTAAGTTTTACATGTATTTTTTTCCTTGCGACCTGCACATCCCCGCTCAGCCTCCCCGTGTGTTCCCTCCTCACCACCCACGAGCCGTGCCGGCCAACACTGGGGAGCAGGACATCTGAAACTCCTCCTATGCAATAACAGAGATGTGAGTACATCTGCTTGGGGTCTTAGGAGATCTCGTGATGTACACGTTCTTTACTAGGTGTTGGTGGAGTGTGTGTGAGTGGCTTTTAGGATGTAGGGGGCTGATGGGTTATTTTGGCTGTAGCCGCCTAACCTGTATGAGCCACAGCAATGAGGTTGTGAAGTGATATATATAGGATGGGTGTAGACAGACAGGCAAGCTGGTGGACAGATAGACAGACAGCTATGCACCTGTCCAGGGATAGAGCACAGGGGTGCACTGGGCAGACTGTTTCACACCTTCTACAAGCAGAGCTGTTTCTCTTTGTAGTCAATGCTGTGCTACTGGTTATGGGCAGGATGTTTTCTGAACCCTGAAGATAGCCGTAGAATGACTGCAAAGCCCTCTAAGCCTGATCCGAGCAAATGAGGCAGGCGGCTGAGCTCATTAAAAACTCTCTGTCAGTCCACTTACCCTCTCCTTCTATAACCTGGATTACCATCCTGCAGGCTGGTGCTCTGGGGGCATCCTTGCCATGCAGACCGCTAGGAATCGGGCTGGTGGGGGCACCTGTTCATTGCCAGCTGGGAGAGGACCTTGACAGTCCTATGTGCCAGCCGCGGTCGCTGCAGGTAAGAGCGGTAGGGCGTTGGGGCCAGGTGAGGGGGGATTTCGAGAGACGACCACGAGAGAAAATTACCTGCAGCGGCTGCTATGTGCCACTGAGATGAGACCTTAAAAGACTGACTCTCCGTCAGTGGGAAGACACTCACCCAGGCTGCATTCAGCTGTCTGGGATCAGACTGAGTGATTCTGACAGCTCATTAGCTCCAAGCAGTCTGGTTTCCAGCTGCTTCTAAGCCTGGCTGTTTGTGTGTCCCACCGTGCCAATGCACGGCTCTCTCCGTTTCTGTTTTTTTAAAATAACGACGATCTGGGATGGAATGCTGAACATTTTGGACCTCATTTGGGGCCAGGTGTACAAATAACTGGTTGCAATATACTGGCGACAAAACGCGGCCAGCATTTTTGAGACGACTAAGGACTTTACTAACTGGCCTATAGGTTTGTTCCTAAAATTTTGAATCGGAGTGGGTCACCATCCAGTATACCTCATGAATATTAATGAGGTTGGTCGCAAATTGCAACTCACTATGATTGGATGTATCAAAGGCATGATGGCCTGCTGGTGTCACAAGGGATGTATGACATTACAACGCATGCTTTTACCACGCATGCTTTTACATCGCAAGTTTTACAATGCATGCCTTAACAACGCATAGTGTTGAGGAGTGCAGGATAGTGAATAGTTTAATTTACTATTCCAACTCCAGTTCCCGTGGCTAGTAGGGAAGGTGTTGGATAGTAAATTAAGTCTATTCCCAATCCTAGAGCGCCCCCCAGTGCAATGTGTTGTAATGGTTTGCGTTGTAAAAGTTGCGATGTAAAGGCACTGCGTGGTAAAAGTTGCGTTGTAAAGGATGTTTCCCGTCACAAGACCTCTATTTGTGTTATTGCTTTTAAATATAGTAAACATGTTTTTTACTGTAGGCCTTTTTCTATAAGTGAAACAGGGCTGCATTTAAAAAGGAAAGTTTTTTTGTTTGCGAGTTGGCAGTTAGAAGTGGCCATTTATTGGTGAAAGTAGTTATTCCCATAATATAATGATAGTACCCCATGCAGTATCACTGCATGTGCAATGCCAGAAAGTGTGATATTTGTGATAATGCTCTACCACATATTTAGCACTACTTTTACCCGAACTTTACCTTCTCTAGATGCCATCATCCTCGATACAGCAGTGCAGAGAAAGAACCACTCAGCAGCAAGAAGGGACTTCAGACAGGCAATGTTGGCCTCACTCACTGGAAGACGTCCTGAGCCACTGAACGTGTTGTGTCCTCTCTCGTCGGACACGCAATTGCAAATAAAATTTCAATCGAAATAGGTACCATTGGGAAAGGGGGGCTAACATCGCACATACCATCCCCTGCTCTGTAATAACGCCACAAGTGGATCCAATATATTTTAAAATGTCCCCTCGTATGTCCTTGTGCCTTGAGCCACCAGTGGCTCGGTTGTTGATCTGGCAGTTTCGAAAGCCAACCCAAATTTCTTCTGGCTGCACCAGGCAAGAGCCGCCTTGTAAAGATCACTCTGGTACATGTCATTTAAGAAGATTTAACTGCATACAAGATAACTTACTCTATTACACTTTTACTGGAAATAGCTTAATGTAAAATGAAACACGATAGGCGCTACAATTGTGCAAATGGATGAATAGAAAATTGAAAGTTGCATAACGGCAAGCATGAAATTAGTTGAAAAGAGGATTCAGCTGCCTATAGGGGTTTACCAGGGACACACAGTATAAAGCAAGCATGTGCAAAGCCAATAGATCTGGTGTTCACTACTAGCCTTTTGGCTTTATCAATGCTTGTTTTGTTAAGGTTTTGTAAAACATTTATGTTGATACAGCTGCCGAAACCCCAGCAATATAAAAAAGCTGTAGACTATAAGCAGAAACTGTTTTTTTTCCTCTCAAAACACATTCATCGGCAGAGTAGTCCCTAGAAGTGAAGTGAACTATTTTGTGTGAGGATGTGCTCCAATGTGAAAGGAGCAGAACGCTGCCACTCACAATAAAGTTATCCAATGGCTAAAGTGGTCTGTCCTACTGTCCTATGTTGTTTGCTCTAGTGGGCGGAAGATAAATGTGAATGACACAAGAATAAACCAATGGAGCAGGAAGGCTGTCGGAATACCCCTATAAGTAAGTATATTTAATGTATGATTTTTGTAAAATCTAAGGGGCACATGGATAATTGGAAATTGCGGTCGCAAAGCGGCAGAGTAGCAGAATCTGCCCCTGTGCGACCACAATTTTTGCATTTGGGATGCATTATCCCAAATGCAAAACTCTGTATTTAAGTAATCACTCATTTTGCGATTACTTAAATTGCGATTGCATTGAGGGAATCGCAAATTCCGATTCTCTAAATGCAATGCAACAAATCTTTTATATTATATTTTATTTTATATTTCACATTTAAGAAATGCAAATTACCATCAACTCAAAATTGATGGTAATTTGCGAGAACTTTGAAAAATGCACAAAAGTGCATTTTTCAAAGTTCTATGTTGCACACATACATTGCTTTGGGCATGTGTGGGTGCAACATGAATTTAAATTGCAACTTCAGGGGTGCATCAGGGTGTCAAATCAAGTCAAGTCAATAAACTTTATTAGGATATTACATTATCCATAAAAGTACACACATAATTACATACATGGTCAAGTTAAAAAGATCACATTAAAATGGTGTAGCATTGCTGAATATTTCCTTATTAAAAACGGTAACCACAAAAAAGTGCAAGGTGTCATTATTATCCGGATCCTCCAATTCATGTCTTTTTCTTTGGCATTATCAAAAAATAAAGTGCATATGCAAGAATTGCTAATTAAAGTAACACAATATATACACAGAGCACATGTTTAATGCATCAATTAGAGCGAGAGCTTGCTAGGTCATTTAGCAGCATTATTTAAGGTGCAAGTTTTATAAAGTGCATAGAGCATAAATCCTGGTTGGTTAGACCATCTTGATAAAGTGCAAAGTACAATGTCAACCGATGAACATTAAAAGTAGACAGAATTCTACAACTCAGTATATGCAAGTAGAAGATAAATAACGTCTTTGGATACCAATAAAACATTTTAGCCAGATAGGCATTAGTTCTCGAATTATTTTGATTAATATATTTACAGATAGCAGCGTAAATTAAAATGTGAATGTGCAAGGTGCAAAGTGCAAATAGGCCTCTTCCAAATGCATATTAATCACGTTGGTCTAGTTGGATGAATATTAATTCATAGAGGAACGGGATCGGGTAGCCATTTTTAAGAAAGTGCACACACGGTATATTAATTCATCATCTCTAAGGTGAAGCACAGTCTTATGTGCCACTTTAAAATCCTTTATGCCTTTAGCTCTAAAAAACGGTATCAGGAGGAACTTACAATATCTTTGATAGTAAGAGCAGAAGAACAAAAAATGCATTAGTGTTTGTTTACCTGGGTTCTGACATGGGCAAACCAGATTCTCAATATTAGGATGGTAGCACATGGGGAAACACAATAAAAACTTTATGGATCCTGCTCTGAGACGAGACAGAAGACTACGCTCCCAATAAGTGATCTCTTTAAGAAGGTAACCAGCTGGTGTAGGCGAAGTAGATTCGATGTCACCTACTATTTGAATGTACTGCTTCACAGTTGTTTTGGCCCGTTCTGCATTATATCTGGTTTCCCCGTAATGTTTATAAAGAATCTTACGGATAGTCTTCCCATTAGTCCCATCTAATTCATTTGGACTATCAAATATATGCTCAAGATTGACTGCTGCCAGGCTCGCCCGTACTTGGGCCAGCCATGGGATTTTAATACCCTGATCACATCTTAGGCAGTCAGCCAAGATTTCTCTTGTCAAAGAAGCTTCAGGGTTTTTCCAGACCTTGATCCAGAACAACACAGGGCGAGCCTTTATGTAGTCCTCCAAGTAAGACAATTTCAATTCAGTGTGGCTTATATAAGTAGATGATGAAATTGGTAAACCCAATAGCCTTCTGCAAAATCCATTTTCCTCACCCTGTGCATTTTTTAAGTTTGAATATCCCCAGATTTCGGCCCCATATGTCATGATTGGGACACATTGTGTTCTATAGATTTTTAATAAAGACAGTACCACCTCAAATCTTTTAGGCTTAGGGAGGGTCAATACTGAGTTTATAGCTTTAGAAAGCTTAGACCAACCGTAGGCCAGGTGTTGGGTCCAAGAGCCGTTATCTGAGAATTGTAAGCCCAGGTAGGGGAAAGTGCGAGTGCATAGCAGTGATTCCTGGTCCAAAGTAATCCTATTATTATGACGTTTTTTAGGGCCACAACACATTAAAAACGATTTTTTAAAATTAGCTCAAAGGTCAAGACTATACATAAAATCACTCTAATCCTCAGGGCATTCGGTGTACGACCCATTAAAACCGCATCGTCTGCGTAGAGTAGGGCGGGGAGTTTAGTGCCATTTATTATAGGGACATCCGGGGTTAGGTTAGACAAAACATTATGGAGTTCGCTAATGTATAAAATGAGGGGCAAGGACGCACCCTTGTCTAACACCTCTACCAACCGTTATGTCACCTGAAACCGCTCCATCCATACTAATCCTTACTCTTGCTTTTAAATCTCTATGGAGGTAGGCCAGAAAGTGTACCAGGTTATTCTCCAGGCCATAGTCCAAGAGACGTTGCCAGAGCCTTGATCTATTAACAAAATCATCAAAGGCGGACGAGAGGTCCATAAAGGCCAGGTACAGTGGACTGTGTCGGGCTATGGTATATTTTCCTATTATTAAATTAAGATTCAGGCACTGTTCCACTGTACCAAGGTGACTCCGGAATCCCAACTGGCATTTATTTAAAATGTGTTCTTCCTCTGCCCATGCCCTGATTTTATTAAATAAAACTCTGCCCAATATTTTAAGGCTGTTATCGATAAATGAGATGGGCCTATAGTAGCTGGGGTTAGATCTTGAACCTTTTTTAAAAATTGGTATAATAACTGAGGTTGACCATGTACTAGGGATATCAGTTGTGGTTAAATTATTAAAACATTTAATAGCAGCAGGGCCCAAAATTCCGGTTCTGATTTTATGAGGTCTATAGGTAGGCCGTCCGGGCCTGGGGTTTTATTGCCCGCGCTCTGGGATATTGCCTCTTCAACCTCACCTATGGTTATTGTAATTTTGGTAGGAGACATATTGGACAGGGAATTGTCACAGTATAATGGGGGTGCATATATCTTAGAAAAGTGGGCGACCCATGCTTCGCTAGAGATGTTACAGTCGAGAGGAGTCAACGGGTTCCCAAGAGCTCTTAGGGATTTGGTGGCAGACCAAAAGACAGTTGTATTTTTAGTATTGGCGGCACAAGCTAAGTTGTCCCAGTGTTCTTTCAGGACGGTGTCACGCCTGATTCTTAGTTCCCTTTTATAGTTGGACCTTAATGCACGAATAAGGGTTGGATCTCTAGGGTGTGCCGACAAAGCCAGTCTCAGTTCCCTGTTAGCTCTGGAACAGATGTTATCAAACCATTTAGGATCAGGGTTACGTCTGCCCACTGGTTTGGAGATCACATTTTTTATACCTGCACATAATTTGTTAAACGAAATGACGGCCTCAGGGTTAGGGTCTGTCAAAACCAGACAAGTCTCACATAGGGTGGGATATGCTATTACCATTTTTGCAAAAATCTCCTTGTAGTCTAGTCCTCTCCATTTGACTCTTAGGGTGTCAGTAGAGAGATGTATATTACTAGCTCCCAATTCTTTCTTGAAATTGGCGCGTCGTGCAACCTTTAACAGGACAATGATAGGTTTGTGATCTCCAAATGTGGACGGCTTTACCTCTGCCCCTAGAAGATGATCTTGTAACGAGTGAGATAGAAAGATATAATCAATAACTGAAGCTCATCCCAATCCTTTATAAGTGGGCGTTGGATTACCGTTAGTGTTGATTAGAGCGATATCCATCACGTTTAGGAGGCTTGAGTTAATTAGGTGCTCTATTAACTCATAACCCCTTTAGCATGGGCCATGTGTGTTTGAATCAATAGAGTGTCCGCTTACGCTTTCATCAGGTGTCCTTTTGGCACCCTTGCACCCTTAAAATTGCAAGCGCAATTTGCGAGTACCTATTTTGGTACTTGCAAATTGCGCATGCAATTCCCATTGATTCCTATGGGCCTCGAGGCCCATAGGAATGAATGGGAACCAATTCCTTATTTGTGATTCACAATTTGCGAGTCGCAAATAAGGAATGTGTATGAATCGCAATTTTTTTTGCGATTTCTACATGCATAAGGAAATGCGATTCCTAAAAAGCTCTTTCTTAATAATCGCAATTTAGGAATCACAATTCCTAATTTTGATGTATGTGGCCCTAAACGTCTTGCCCACTAGACCATAAAATGAGAAGGCATCTGAGGTACTTCAGTGAGGCCACAACTTCATTCTTTACAAAAAAAAATTTGGGAAACCCCATGGCTGTATACTGTTTGGTTAGTTTAGTCTCCTGCCAAAGAAAGTTTTTTATAGACCCATTTTTATTGATTTTAAGTGTTATAACACATTAAACAACAACCATCTATAACGCTTCACATTTCTTTCTGCACTGAGCGACATGATTACATTAAGAACAAAGGTGGAAATACCCCACCCAGCCCTCCTTATTTTTATTCCCCCAGTACGAAGAGCGATCCATAAACATGTCAAGTATCTAGAATTTGGTGTGCTATTAGCAAAATGTACGGAACAACCAAGAATGAAGTAACATGAGAACTACGAGTGAATGACGTCAACTTTTAGTTCTCTATTGCGTATGGTGGAGCACCTTTTTCTTATTTTTTTGTGTGTTTTTTCTTCAGAGTATTTATCCAGTTCTAGCAGAACTCCATTCCAGGCTAGTACCGAATGGAGTTTTCCACAGCTTTCGCCTAATACATCACATGTGCTTGTTGGCAAAATCTTTTGTTAAAAAGAGCTTGAAAAGGGCTTAGGGCCATATGTATCATTCAAAATTGCGATCTCAAATGCCGAAATTCTGTGGGATGTATGAAAGCAAAACAGCCTCACAAAATAAGGAATCGCAAATTTGCAATTCCCTATTTTGCGATTGCATGTAAAATATCGCAAATTGCGATTCCTTAAATGCAATGTAAGAGGCCCAGAAAAAGTGCAATTTGGCCATAAGGAATCGCAAATTACCACCAACTTCAAGTTGGTGGTAATTTGCGATTTCTTTGAAAAAGGCACTTTTTTGCATTTTCCAAAGTGCCATGTGGCGCGCATGTATGTGCGTCACATGTGCACCGTGCACATTTCAGGGATGCACCAAATTGCATTCTCAATTTGTGATTCTCTAATTGAGAATCGCAAATTGAGAATGTCTTCCCATTTATTCCTATGGGCCTCTAGGCCCGTAGGAATGAATGGGGAGGTATTCCTTAATTGCGAATCGCAATTTGCAATTCGCAATTAAGGAATATGTAGGATTCGCAAAATGATTTCCAAATCCTACATACATAGCGTTTTGCGATTCTCAAATAGCGATTCGCAAAAAAACGCTATTTGAGAATCGCAAAACCAAAGTTTCATACATATGGCCCTTAGAGCTTACTTACCATTGCTTACCTTTGGTTGGCTCTGACATCACTCGTGTTTCCTTACTTCTTATTGGTCATGGCCCTTGCTTACCCCCCAGAGTCCCTATGACCCCTCCAAACCTCCCTTCGTCCGCAACAAAAAACATTAAACAAAGTGAAATAGCCTGTGTTGATAAGAGTGTCATTTGGATTTATTTGATGTTGTTTAGATATATAGCACAGCAACGCGGTCTGCTGTGTAACATGACTTAAAGAAAAAGAAAACGCTATGATGCAGTCAACACAGGCCGAGTCATAGTGCACAGGTTCTACTGCTGTGCAACATGCCTACAAAACGCAAATAGATCTCGCATAGGTGAAACCTATTGTCTTTGCCAATGCTTGTTTAGAAGGGGAATAAAACCCAGCAAACAAACTACGATCTTAAAAAGGCCCTACTTTACTGTAGTTTCAGTGAATTGTGCTGTGGCAAAGTGAACCAAAGAAGAGAAATTAACATCAAAGTTTCTGGCAAACACTGAAGGGTTTGCTGCGGCCAGCTTTCAGTGATGCATATATTCAGGGCCTCTCTCCCACACCACGCACTCCACTTGTATGTACAGGAAAATGTAGTGGTCTGCATACAGGCGGCATTCGATCCTGAAAGCACCTGCAGATTGGGTTGCCTCCTGGCTAGTTTTATACCGACATGACAGGTTTTTCAATGTCCCTGCCTTACAAAAAGTAGAAAAATCAAACACCCAAATGTATTCTAGAGCTGCCCTAATGACCCCTGGCTGATAATTAAAGTAAACAAAGACAGAAATACCATGTAAAAAAATAAAGACAATCTCATATAAAAGTTCTACTTAAGTATTGTATCTGGTCTTTTTCAGAATCCTAAAACGTGAGCAGATGGCCGGTGTTTGTAGCCACCCTACCTGCAGATTC
Organism: Lissotriton vulgaris; assembly: GCF_964263255.1. Classification (NCBI taxonomy): domain Eukaryota; kingdom Metazoa; phylum Chordata; class Amphibia; order Caudata; family Salamandridae; genus Lissotriton; species Lissotriton vulgaris. Next base: position 70,004,662 of record NC_141698.1, read on the forward strand.
AGAAGGCCTACACTGAACTAAAGGAAGGACAAGGAAGGGGCCACTTCCAGGGTGCCTAGGAACCCGAAAGGTCATTGCTTAGCCTTTGACAGTAAGTAAATCTAAACAAATGGTCCCACTCAGATCCACCCCTTAGGGGTTTCAGCGACATTGATTAAAAGTGGATTGAGGCTGCACCATAACAGAGAGTAATCTGTCTGGGAAACATTGCTGGGAAGGACAGAAGGTCATTTGTTGATTGGATTTACCACCTGCACAAAAGTATTCGGTCATTATTAAAAAAGCGTTGTGTTAGTTATTGATTCCTTCCTTCACAGGACATACATGACAGCACAGAAGCTCGCGATGCACAATACAAGTCAGTCGCCACCATCCACCAGAGCCGAAGCTCTGCCTGGAGAAGTCTATCCGGGGCTGCTGGGCCCCATCTCTGGATCCTCCTCCTCACAGACCCTAAAAGTCACAGAACAAGATTAATAATCTATTAGTCCGCAGTCCCATCTGGCCAACCAAGATGGACCATCAGACCAAGCCTGCCGCCACCTCTAACTATTCATTCCGATGATCGGAAAGTTTTTAGGGCAGGGGGTGCTATTGGCACCTCTGTCACTTTCTCCAGCTTCCAGTGCTTAATTTGTAAAAAGAAGTGAAAATGCCCTCCACATAAGGACACTACAACTTGCACCACACATTGCCCCTGCCAGCCCTGCCAATGACAGCACCAACACAACTACTAACCATCACACTCCTACAAGAGTGACAATTTGAGGCCTCCATGCTATGAGAATGGCTTGGGCAGCAGGTGTGAGTCCTTTTAAATGTTTATTTAACTAATAAACAACTGTAGTGCGCTTATCTTTAACTTAGACAAATAGCGGTACCATATGGTTGGCAATTAAGTGCTGGTGCCGAGCACTGGAAACCACGGGCTCAAATTAAGCACAGCCAGCTTCCCAGGAAATTATAGCAGACACAAGGCGGTCTTCAGGAAACTGGTGGAGAGGAGAGAGTTTAGAGAGCGTGGCGGAAGGGACTGTGGCTGGTTTGAACATTTTTGCCAAAACTGCTTTTGGTTCCTAGTTGGGTCCTGGTCAACCCGAGCACTGTACAGGGGCCATAAGGTGCAGAAAAAATATCAGTTTTCTTAATCGATTCCAGCCTAACTTCACGAACAATAGCCAACAATCAGCATTCTAGAGTGCTACTTTGTTTGATGACGTCTGCTTGGGTTTCAAGACTTATTTGTGACATCATTCCCCAGAAGACTCATTTAATACTTTGATAAAAAAAGGCTTGGGAATAATAGAAGCACTTGGACCACCAAACGTAATCTTTGTAATCTGTAGATATAACAAAATTAAATGACAGCATCTGAAGCTGCCGGTAGGGAACGCCAGTCTGCTGCTTTACCAAGGGTTTAAGAGGTGGTACCCAGAGATATCATGCAAATCCAATGTCAAATGTCATGCATATACTTAGCAAAAAACACAACTGTCCACTCCATGCATTTGTTTGTGAAACCCATTCTATTCATTTTAAATGAACCATGTTCATTCAGTTTCATCCAACATACCATTGTCTCCTTAATTATGTTCAAAGACATCTTTTGGCAAATGATATCACACACTTGTGTTACATGTTATTTAGGTGTGAACACAGTCCCAAATTTTAGCCTGTGTTGCTAATTCAAAACTATTGTTGGAATACACTTCTTGTAACAAAAGAATGCTTTGTAGGACTTTTTTTTAGTAACAATAGAAAGGTCTGTAGTTCTTTATAGTATCAAAAGAAGTGTTTGTAAGCTTTTTTATTATTATCGTATTGTAATAATCTTTCTCAACTTTCATGGTGTTCTAGTTCCCAATAATTCCCAAAGACCATGTCTAGCAATATCCTGACTATATAAATCATGTTATAGGGTTGGACAACCATCAAAGACCAAACATCTGAAATTGAAGTGGGTTGTTTTTTTTAGTCAAATATTCCTACCACCTAAAGTGAGAGGGATACGTTAACCCCTTCGCTGCGGGGTGTTTTCCCACCGCTGTGCGGGGGGAGGGGGGCCGCGCGCGGCGCCGTCGTGCTGGTGACAAGCTCGGCTCGTTATGGGGCACAGCGGAGCTGCACTCATGACAAGCTAAGCTCATCACGGTCACACCCGTTTTGGAACGTTCAGCACAGCGGGGAAATTATCCCAGCGTGCGAACGTTCCACGGCCGTGACGAGCTCAGCTCGTCATGAGAACTGTCTGTTCACTCACATTAAAGTGGGATCCTGATAGCTCACCGGTAATCTTATTGACTACTAGGTTTACCTCACCCCATAACAGCACAGCAATAATCTTAGGGTTGTATTTACTGAACTTAAGTGACGGTTCAGAGGTTCTCGGCCCCTGTCATAATATGACAAAAGAGAGAGAGCTTCTGGGTAGATGATATCGTTTTCAAAGTAGTAAATGTAGTAAATGTACTAGGGTGGAAAGACCAGAGAAGATAATATTAGATTCATGTACCCAGGTAAAGGTGTTAGTTGTATGGGATTTGAAAATAATGAATAAGTTAGAAATATTTTTTCCTAATGGTTTTGACAACAAACTGGTTTGTTCTTATAAATGTCAGGAATTAATTGAATGGCATTTCTGATAAATTGGTTAATGGTGATGTAACTGAATAAGTAGAGTCACCCGAATTAGTTTTTCCCATTACCTAGGCCAGAACATTTGACAATTTATGTTTGTGCATTAACTTAATAGCACTTAGCGCCAATATTATGTTTGATAGCTGCCCAATACTGAATAATAATGAAACTGGTTGTATGCTTGAAGATGCATCATTGTTTTTACTTTAGACCTAAGGTCTGCTTACCATCAGAACTCATTCCTTAATCAAGATTAATTACTCATTTTTAACTCCCCAGGGTCTCATTCAAATCAGAAGGATGTTGTTTGGGATAAGCTCAACGCTGTATATATTCTAAAGTGCAATGCAGGGATGGGAAACTATATTAAATAGCTTGAAGCCAGTATCTTTTTTTTCCTCTAAAGGCGAGTGTTCCCACAATAAGCATATCGTAGGCATATCAAAGATATTTCAGAGAGTTTAAGAATGATCAATGCTGAAGTAAGAGATAAATACCCTTTTCCAACTGGAAGTAGGTCATGTGGGTGATGCCGTTTCTGGGAAAATAATAAATTCCAAAGTTTCTTTGGTGGAAGCCATTAAGGCCCTCATTACGAGTGGCCTTGTAATTCTAGTGAGGCTTTACACATTAGTTAACGGCCCTATCTTAATTGTACATTTTTCAGTTTCACACAGAGATTTCATCTGCTGAAAATAGTCCAAATCTTTGTGTGAAAGTCTGGGCAAAAATGAGGAATTACCAGATGAGTCAAACCCAGCATTACAGATTCTCCATCAATTCCTCATTTCGTAGTGGCCCTTCAGGACACTGATTTTTCCGACGTACAAAGTTATTGGTAACCCCGTTATCGGTAACTCCCAGGGTAGAGGAAAATCAGCCCCATTTTTCAGGCCACTCATAATGAGGGCCTAAGTGTGCTCCATCAGCGACACCAAAAAACTATTGTCTTTCGCCGTCTATGTGAACACTGTAATAAATTCCTTCCAAAATGTCCTGACAAAATAGAACCACTTAGGAAGTTGCTACACAAGGATGTTGAATTTGTTGGGAATAATGAACCTATCACAATGGATGTCATTAATGAGGCAACCTTAATACATTATTGTGTAAGGAAGGAAAGTATAATAATAAGAATATATGCTCACATCTTTTGCCTTTTGGTGACTTTGTCCACAAAGGCAGGTAGTGAGGAATGGAATGTGGCTTTTGCTTCTCATGCATTAAATGTTACTGAAAAGAAGTATGATGTAATCAAGAAGGAATTGTTTTGTGGCTGCAGAACATTTTAGGGATTACATATGGGGTAGTCAACTCAAGATCAGATCATGGTTGGTATTTTATCTCTGGGTGGAGGTGGAACTTCATTGCCGGCATTGCAGACGCTGTTCCTCGAAATTAGACTATTGTCTTCGAATAGCTCATGTTCCAGGAATGAGAACATTATTTCTGCTTGTCAGTCTGTGTTCTCTTAGGAGTCTAAGGAACCGAGGGCCAGATGTAGGTAAATCCCATTTACCGATTTTGAAATACCGAATTTTACCGATTCGGTATTTCAAAATCGGTAAATGGGATGTAGGTCCCAACATCTGGATAAGTTACCGATTCCTTAAACATTCGGTATTTACCGATTCGGTAAATACCGAATCGGTATTTGCTATAGAATCCTATGGGCCTTGAAGCCCATAGGATTCAATTCAAATACCGATTCGGTATTTACCGAATCGGTAAATACCGAATTTGTCAAGGGTGCAGGGGGTGTCACTTTGACACCCTCTAGCACCCCCAAAACGGGCATTTGTGCAATGTGGCACACAGACATGCCCTAAGGGCACGTCTGTCTGTCACATGGCACATGTGTACATGCACAGATGTGCATGTACACAGGAATCGGTATTTTACCATGGATTTGTATTCCATGGTAAAATACCGATTCTGTAAGCCATGTGCCAATGGAAAATTGGCTACCCACATAGCATTTTCGGTAATTTTACCGAATCGGTAAATATTCCGGAATCGGGTAATTTACCGATTCGGTAATAATAACGATTCGGTAAAATTACCGAAAATGTGCCCCTACATCTCCATAGCCCTTTACCGATCGGAAACGGCCGAAAATCAGTATTTTCGGCCGATTCCGATCGGTAAAGGGCTACCTACATCTGGCCCCAAGGGCCAGATGTAGGTGGCCAAATACAGGTCGGTAACGGCCGATTTTGGTCGTTACCGACTGGTATTTGTAGTTTCAGATGTAGGGGGCCAGAAATGTACAGATTCTGTATATTTACCGAATCGGTAAATTTACCGAATCTGTAAATTACCGAATCGGTATATGTACAGAATCGGTAATATGGGATGTAGGTGGCACTGGAATCAGTGCCACAGGCCCTTAGGAATTCGTTATTTACCATGAAATACTATTGCATGGTAAATAACGAATTTCTGTGTACATGCACATCTGTGCATGTACACCTGTGCCATGTGGCACACATACATGCCCTAAGGGCATGTATGTGTGTCACATGGCACACAAGCCAGAATCAGGGGTGCAACAGGGTGTCAAAGTGACACCCTGTCCCCCTTGACAATTCGGTAAATTTACCGAATCGGTCATTACCGATTCGGTAATTGCCATTGATTCCTATGGGCCTCAAGGCCAATAGGAATCAATGGCAATTACCAAATCGGTAAATACTGATTCGGTAATTACCGAATCATAACGATTCGGTAATTGATACCGAATAATTACCTACATGGCATTTACCGATTTGTAAATACAGAATCGGTAAAATTCGGTATTTACGATTCGGTAAATGCCATTTACCTACATATGGCCCCAAGTGTATACATAAGACAAATGAAATTGCCGCTATTATTGATGTTATTCCAAGTAAAAGCATTTGGATGAGTGAAAAGATATGGGAGAAGGTACTGCTTTCGACTGGGGAACGCTACTCCAGAATCTCTAAAGAAAATTGATCTCAAAAGAGCACGAAGCTTACTTGGAAATTCATAATAGAAACGCCAATCCATGCTTGACTAATATTTTAACTGAGTTGCGGCTCAAGAAAATCTGGGACAACAGGACAGAAGATGGTAATTTTAAAGATCAAGTAAGGCTGGTGTCTAGGTTGTACTCTTATCCGAAAAACATTGAGGCCTTGGTCGTTTGCCCTCCTTAAAAAAAAAAAAAAGGTTGCACGCGACCTCAAGCCAACAAAAAGGAAAGCGTCTCTCCGCAAAGAAGCGAAAGAGCCACGCATAATATATACAGTGCCCCGGGAGGGACATTTGCATATGCCCCTCCCCCTCCCCACTCGAAGGTGCCACAGAAGGACATGTAGAATGAGCTTGGGGGTTGCAGGAGTGCAGCAGCCCCCTTTCCTTAACTTTTGAACACTGACCCTATCGTTCTGGGGTACCAAAATATGTGACACCCACCCCACTCTTTCTTCACTAATTTTAAGTATGTCTAAGGATCAGTGGCGTAACGAAAGTTGAGGGGACCCCCTGCAAGGTACTTGGAGGGGGCCCCTCTCCAGATTTAATCAGGAGCTCTTAGGCCTGAGTACTGTGCTGAGAGGGGCCCCTGCAGCGCTGGCCCCCCGCATCTCAGGGCTGTAGGGGTTTGTGTTACACCACTGCTAAGGGTGAAGCATGTGCTATTCAGATGGGAGTGCATTGATCTCTGAGGTTTGTTTCTATGTCTGAATTTTATGTGGCCTGGAGGTGTATCAAAAAGACACAGACACATGTAATGTTCATTTTGAATGCTTAATTAACCCCATCGCGTCGCGGCGATGCTGATGACGAGCTCGGCTCGTCATGCAGCACGGTGGCGCTGTGCTGATGACAAGCTGAGCTCGTCATGGCCCCGCCCGCTCAATGGAACGCCCAGCACAGCGGGGTAATTATCCCCGCGTGGGCGTTCCGCGGAGGCCATGACGAGCAGAGCTCGTCACCAGCACATGGCCACCATGCTGCATGACGAGCTGAGCTCATCATCAGCATGCAAGGAGCTAACCACATATGGCCGACAGTGATAAATGATAAATATTGAAATGTTTTATTAATAATAATGATAGTAATTACAAACTATTATCAATATATCATGATGGGATTTTTAGCGTGTGGTTTGTGGTCATTTTAATGTTGTGATCCCTAGACAGAGCCAATAGGGTTGCCTTATACATTGATGAAGTGCACAGTTGACAACGCCAATAGGCCTGCTCTATTTGAAGTGATACCCCTCTAAATTGTGATGTTCTATCTGGTGTAAGTGGGGGAAGTACGATGATTCTGGGGGCTATGACCCTTCAGGGGTCAAATATGATTTCAGAGTGTCATCAAGGTATTTTTAATCTGCCTGGCGTATATTGTAAATTAATCTGTAGCATTTAGTAGTGTGTCTGTGTAATAAATGTACATTTCATTTTCTAACGAAAAAGCTGTGACTGGACAATCATTTATTGAGAGTTATTATTGCGTGCCAGAGAATGGTGATTACTAGCCCAACCCACCTCCCCTGAGTAGGCCATGGACTGTTCTGCTTCCTTACCCTGAGAGAGTCAAGTGCTACAAGTGTTGGCTACGGGTAAAAGGGACATTGTGGACCTATTACTTGCGCAGGCCTCATATCCTGCACAACTAATAACTTAATTTCTTACACAGGGGAAGCAGATTCTCTATGGGGAAAATTATTTTCTCAGTGAATAAAAAACTGCTATTGCACACATGAGCTTGCTCCACAAATATAGAACTGTACTGGAGCAGCTTAACAGATGAAAGTCATAACCCTACACCCAAACGTTGGAGTGGGAAAAATGTAAAAGACAGGGGTGGGGGTGCTCAATTGGAAGTGTACGCTTAAAGGAGTGTTGCAGGTGTGGATTTTATAATCGTATGGCTGCAGTCAAGGAGTCCTTGGCTATCAAAGTGTAGGCAGTGCAGAGTGTATGGACATTATATTGTACTGTGCAAGAAGTAGGGTCTGAGACTGAAGTATGTTTGAGCTATGATAGAGATGGAGAGGAGCAGAAAATTGGTGTAGTGGTACTGCTGGTTTGAGAAGGGAGTACATTTTCATCTTGCAAAGACATTCACGTCAAAGATTAGAACATTAATGTTATTACCAATATCAATGCATGAGTATTTTTGAACACAGATTACTTGTAATGGACACAACTGCAATGAGTAACATTTATTTGACCTGGTGGTGAGGTGAATTGGTTGGATAAAGGTATGAAGGTGCATTCAAAATTGTGTTTTTCCAGGAAAAGCTGGAAGTGAATGATGAATGCATCCATAGGGGAACATTCCCTTGAGTGTTTTGTGGCAAGCATTGTGATTTAAGTATTTTTTTCACAATATTGTATTGAAGGAGTGTGTTGTTTAGGATAGTGCAAAAGGTGCTCAGTCTAATAGAACACAAGCTCTTAAAAGCCTCACTTGATAGGTTGGATGTACCCAGAGTGACTGAAAGATTAGAAGTTTTGAAATGGATGCCCCCAATGTGGTTCCCCACAAGGCAGAAGGACTTGTGAGGAACCTGTGAAACATAAAAAGGTGCATCTAGATTGATAGGAGAGGATGTAGCCTTATGGCTAGAGCGGACAACCTCGAAGCTGGGGAACCGAGTTCGAGTCTCGGCAACGACACTCAACATCCTGTGATTCTGGGCAAATCACTTAATCTCCCCGTGCCTAACAAAAATTAATGTGTCCTCATGTAACGAAACTGGTACACATGTAAAGCGCTCTGATACCATATGTCTCGGGTCTAGTTTGCGCTATATAAAACTCTAAAATAAGAAATAAAAAAAAGATAGGCATGCACTGCTTCACAGGATCCTACTGTTGCATTAATTGGGCTATCGGGCTAGCTCCATCATTCCCAAAGGCAATACAATTGAGTGACTGAGTAGTCGCTCCTTTGCTTTGCTGGACCCTGTTTTTTAATGATACAGGTCCTGGGGTTCTACTCCATCTTCATTGGGCCCTGCCATTTATTAAATGGATTCTGGGAAGTCCACTTCTTCATCACTGGATGCTCCCATTAAATGATCTGGGTTCTGGGGCTCCCCTCCCTGTTGCTTAACTACACCGTACCAATCAACGAGAGAGGGAACAAAACAGGATTATTCTCTATTGCTCAATGGGGCTGTGCTGTTGAGCAAGAGTGATTCTCCTGAACTCCACTTGACTGTCTCAACTGGCTCTACCATTGAATGAGAGTAGTTTGGAGGAAAGTATTTCTATAACAGTATAACAGACTGCAAATACCTTTTTTCTCTAGATATATAGGAGTCTTGGTTAAAGAAACGGTCAGGACATTTCCAGCCTGCAATTTGAGGATGCAGCTTCTTGTCAGGGAAATGTATCAATGTTCCAGAAGAAAGCTTATTTACAAAAGGAGATCTACCTAATCCCATATAGAGGGTCTATGCTCGGCCATCCATAGAGCTTGGAAACAGGTCCACCCTGTATCACCTTCTGCACTCTCCAGTTCTAGAATCAAGCACATTTACAGCCCCTGGGCACACCCTGGAACAACTCCAGTCTTTGGGCTAGGAATCCAGCTGCCCATAGTTTCCTTTCTACAGAAATATCTAGGCAATTCCCAGTAATATCATACTTTTATAATGATATTGTTTCCCTACTGTGCCTTAATGAGGTCGTCGTCCTGTATGCAACAGTTCTTATATGATGCCGCAATTGGGGGGGCGGGGGGGAATGTTGTGTTCTCTTTATTGCATAACAAAAAATAAAGATTTAAAAAAATATATCATACTTTTAGACTATGTAAAATCTACTTCATGAATTGCCCACAGTTATCCGCCTATGAAAAACCAAAAGTAACCTTCACCTATAAATGTGTGGAATCAAATGCACATTGCCTGGCAACACTGGGCATAGACCCACATAATGACATGTAAAGTGAGCTGTACAAAGGTATGTGACACATCTTAGGCATTATATTGCTGTGACTGTGGGCAGATGATGTAAAGATCACAATCTTTTATTGAGAGTTGAGCTCAACCATATAGGACTCTCATCTGAAACATATCTGACTTTACTAGATTACTTCTACATGGGTACTAAAGCCATGGGGATATTAGTTCATTAGTCAAAAGATAGTTTCTGCAGCTATCAGTGGTGCGCCTGAAATAATGTAGTAAAGAAATGGCAGGAGTGTTGTAGATAAAGAAGAGAGTGTCAGATGCATAGAACTGATCCATGGTTTTATTGTAAAGTCAGGATAGTCAGTTAGCTTCTGTCCTCACAAAAGTTTTAGCAATGGTTGTGGAAGAGATGAGAGGACTTATCAGTTGCCAGTGTCTCCTTAGGAGTGGTATCATTGACATTCCAACTTCATAGCGCATTGACATCCCTTATAGCATTAAAGTTGCATTTCTACGCCCTAGTAGTCCTCGAAAAATGTGAGGATATACCCAAGTGTGTACTCTTTTGAAGCAACAATAGTGACCTGGGACTCACTATAAAGCACCACAACCCACAATGTCCTAAAGAAATTAATGAGCCCATATGATCAGCTGATGAATCTGAACTTATGCCAGGATCTATTACACAACAACCTTACAACATGCAAATGGAGTGCTCCAAGAGACATCAGGAGGACATGATATCTGATACAATAGCTGAGCCTCACTTGCAGTTTATATAAGGGTAGTCTTTGATTTCATGGCACAGCCTTGTTTTAAACTAGAGAAACAAAAAGTATGTTTTGTGGCTGAGCACTGTATTCCATCTTGTAACCTCATGTCTAACCTGGACCAAATTGATGGCTGTGGGTGCTTTACTCCCCCTCTGTCATATAATTTGCAGTAGTACAGTCAGATGCCCTTCCTTTTTATCATGACTAACAAGACAATGTCAAGGCCCATGAAGCTAAGGCCTGGGGGGACGTTAATTTAACAAGGACCCAAGTAGCAGTGTTTTCACAGAATGTTCAGAAGTTGGAGTAAAAGTTTACTTCCGCCATTAATAAGATCACTGAGATGAACCAAGGTATTCTTCGGGCTAGTAGTGATGAGGACATGGGTTTTCCGGCTATGAGATGTGTTATTCAATCAATGCTAGATAAGTTCAAAAAGGAAATGGGCCATTTACGATAGCCCTTTGTGAAGTCAATTGCCGACAGAGACCATTTTTTCTAAAACCTTGGCACTAAGATGGACCATTTTGAAGTAACGACAGCTGAGGGGGCACACAAAAAGGATGAACTAAGTGTGAGACTTGAGGAACTGGAAAAAAGATGCCAATGGCTAACTGACAAAGTTGAAGACGGTGAAAAACATTCTTAATGAAAGAGTTTTCTAGTTTCATTTTCTAACCAAAACCTACTTCAATATATTCAAGATTTGTTTAAATCACTCCGGCAGTGCTCTGAAGATCTTTTTGTTGAACTAGATCACACTCACAAAGTATTCCGCTCATATCAAAACCAGAATAAGCTTACTCCTGAAGTTCTGTTTAGAGTCCACCTCTTTAGACAGAATGAGGAGATAGTGAAAGAAGCTATGCAATCCAAACCCATGGTGTTTCGAGGATTTACCTTGACCTTTTTCCAAGATGTCTCTGCTCTAAAGCTTTCTAAGAGGTACCCCCTGAAAAAAGCGGCAGACTATTTATGAGCTCACATGATCCAATTATCGATGAGGCTTCCCAGTAAGTCTGTACCTGTTCCAGATAGAGGGGGGACAGGACTCAGGGAAAGAGCAGCTGGACAACAACAAACAAAGAACGCTAGATGACGAGAAGCAAACAAGAAGCTTCGAGGAGACAACAGCCCCCAGATGACGATCTTCAATCAAGGGATCTTTGAATTATGGGCCATTGAAGATAAATGCTCATGACCTGTGGGGGTTGTCTCTGGAGAGTGCCTCTGGGCTCAAACCCAGTGAATGCTCCCAAAATACTTTAAAATTGGTACACTGAAGAAAGAGTCTCCTAAATATAGTTTATTGTGTGCTAATTTCTCAATCTTTTTATCCCGTTATGGTGTGACGTAGGGTGTGAAATAACTACCTTCTGTCTTCCAAAAAGCCGGCCCTGCTGAGGAGGTTTGGCAGATATCTACAGTTTGTACTGAGGAGAGAGCCTCTCTGAAACACACCGATCCTACTTGTAGTCAGACCAAAGCCACAAGTTGGGAAGGCTCCTCATTAGTTCGCGTTTTACAGCTTGGTTCTGTTGGATGGACGTTGACGGGTCTGTAGGCCTCTTCTTACTCTCACGATGCAGAAAAATGGACGTACTCTGAATATTTTGACTTTCAATGTACAGTGTCTCAATTCATTCTTTAAGAGAAAGTCGCTGCTCCTTTACCTCCGTACGAAAAAGGCTCACATAGTGCTATTACAAGAGACACGCCTCCTACTCAATGACGTAGATGTCAGTCACAATACTACCTGCAGCAGTTTCATTCTAATGTATTGACCAAGACTAAGGGTGTTACAGTTCTAATATGGTCCACAACATCTTTTTATGCAGAATTTGATCCACAGAGATACTGAGGGGGAATGATACTAATCAATGTGACCATTATGGACAAAGCTGTGAGATGATAGGCTCAGTCTACGGCCAAATGAAAGTAGAGAGCAGTTCTATTCTTGGCTCTTCCCCTTTATAAACCAGCGTTCATTTGTCAACTTGATAGTTGGGGTGAGTGTAATGTAGCTCTTGAACATAGTATAGATAGATCACATTTTTCTTTTCAGATGTTAAACCCCCTATATTCCATAGTTATATGCATTGATGACTTGATATTGGTAGATGTCTGGCACACACAGCATATAGGAGAATGGGATTACATGTTTTACTCTAGCCTTCATAAATCGCACTCACGAATTGACTACATTTTTGTCTGCCCACCTGTAAACCCTTGGGTTGGCACTTCTAAAATAGGCACATAGGTTTTGTCACATCATGCACCAGTGACAGTGACCATACTTCTTTTCCCACAGAGGTGTAACCCTAAAGGACCTGGAAAATTAACAAAGGAGTGCTTCGTGATTCTGTCCTTAGAGGAAATATAAAAGAAGTAGTTGAAAACTACTTTAAGGAGAGTGAATTAGAGGGATAACATGGGTGATGATATGGGATGCCACCAAGGCAGTAGTTAAGGGTGAACGCATCAAAGACACCACAACATGGCCAGGACCCGGCAATTAGAGCTTGAAGCAGAAATTGCCAAACTGGAACTAGAGTTCAATTAAAAAATCTGTAGGAAAACAAAAAGATCCTTATGTAGAGCCCAGGATGAGCAACACTATATTGGCAAAGATGCGGACTACGACCTTATTATGTGAAGGGGACAAAGCAGGTAGGTTGTTAGCCCATATAATATGCACGCGCAAAACAAGGATTTATATACACTCAGTTGCGGACGAGGAGGGATAGCTATACATAATTGACTTGGGAATTCTAGACACCTTGTTACATTATTACACAGCTCTATGTGGGATAGAGCAGAGTAATGCACATTTGCGGAATGAGTAACTAGCAAGAGTCAACTTTCCTGAGATAGACTCAGAAATAAGAGAGAAGTTGGAGCAACTGATAACAATAGAAGAGGTGGCATCGGCCGTTAAAATCACTTCCTAACAATAAAGGCCCAGGTGCGGTGGGTTCTCGAACTCCTTCTAGAAGGCCTTCAAGATACTCTTTGCACCCTACCTGACAAAGTTCTATAACTCTTTTCTTGACACCCAGGAGTTAACACCATCAATGATGGGATCTCTCCTTACACTAATAACAAAACTTGGCAAAACCCCTCAGGTATGGGCCTTAAGGCCTGACAGACTATAATATTGGAAAAAATGTGGTTCGGACAAGAGGGATAACAACCTTTCACTCAACTCTGATCCCTGTGGCTGTGCCTTGGCCACCTATATGTTAATGGAACCCCAAGACCAGAGATCCATGTGTCAATGATTTCTTGTTGAGGCCAAAATGGAAGCCCTGTGCCAACCCTGGTTTGAAGAAGCCCAGAAGCAGAGTAGAACCTCCCTGCCATAAGACATGTTTAAATGGGTGGCTGTCTGGTCTGGAGAGGTTTACCACCAAAAACACCAAACAATGTAATGCTAACAAAACCACTGACCTCTTCCTAAATTGAGATCCATGCCATTGTGAGGAACAGGGAATACTATTTCATTGGTCAATGCTTTGTCCATGGTTCCTACTGAGCAGAAAATGTTATCCAGAGGCTATTTAGGAGGCCTCTCTTAGAGACAAAACCAGTAATCATGCGGGCAGATGTGCTCTACATACAAGAGCTAAAACACAGAGATTGAAGTCACATTGGCTATGACTTCTTCTGCTCTTTCAAAGCTATGTAAGACTTGCACAAAAGACTTTGTGAACGATATGTACCTATTTCAAGAAAACATAGTAATAGGAATAATTGTGCCTTTATTAACAGAAAGAGTCCACTTTGTTCCGCTCTGGGCAGGACTTACAGCAGGTGCGTTAGAAGAGGCCTTCATTTCTTATATATTTAAGCGGAGTGTGTTTGTCAAGGTCTTCATAACTGCTTAGGGATTACAGGTTATCACATGGTACTGAAGAATGGTCAGCCAAATGGTCAGCATGAAACTGCAGTACTCTGCTTCGTATTATCCCCAAATGTGATGTAAAGTGTGAAAGAGCCAATGCAGACTTTGTGGCAATGCCTAATCTGCTTTGCAACAGGGGCTTGTCAGTACTGGGTGGCTCTAACCCTGGTAACCAAGTTTGCATAACAACAACTCTGTCCATTCCACTTTGAGAACCATCACTTTTTATACATCCTGACCTTACCATCTCAAAATGTTACTAGTACTTGTAGCACAAGATCCAAAGATCCTGGCTGCCACAGACTTGGTCATCCAAAACACAGACTGCCCACATCACCTCCCTAAAGCCCAGAGATGCTAAGACCTATGCAGATAGACCCAGATGCTCAGCCCCCATATCTTGGGTAAAGGATGCGGCACAGCTATTAACGCCAACATACATCCTCTGTAGTGATGAGGTTTAGAGCGCCTCAAACAACACCCTCAGGATCCTGCAAGCCCTGCAAAGCGTCCAGAGATAAGAGAAAAGCTGCAGCAACTGTTCCCAAACAGCATGTTCGTAGTCCTAAAAGATGTGCCCTTACTCTCTCTCACATCCAAGGTACAATATGGAGAGAAATCAGACTCCTGGATAGCTTACTGCTCTTTTAGGACTGATTTAAAGGAGCTTGTTTTGTACTGAGCAAAAAAGAAGAGACTAGGGATTTGGTATGTGGAATTGCTGGCCTTGCGATTGGCTGAACGATGGAACTATGCGAACGCCACAGTTTAGCTTTTTAACATGCTAATACACTTTGTGCTGTACTCACTGGAGGCATAGAGGTACCGGCAGAAACTTTCTTACCAACAGCACTTTGAATAAGGTATTTATTTTGATGGCTATGTCTTGCATTCCAATGCATGAAGTCTGATGGTAAAGTCTTCACTTTTAAAGCAGGACTCGGTTACGTGCCTCCTCTCTTCACAATCATATTGTATGAAAGCTATTGTATCGCGACAGTGAAACTGCTTTCGGGAGTGAAGCACTTCCAGCCTATCACCCCAAGCTTCATCAAGCTTAAGTGGCTGTGTAGTGAAGTTCAGAGCATAAAATGCCATCTAATAAGATATCCCAAGATATCTGGCACAAAAAATGAACTACCTTTGATGGGAGCCGGTTCCTACAATGGCCTGAACCCATGTTAGGCCTGGAGCCATCTTTATTCAAGAGCAAAAGCCATAACTAACTTCAGAAAGTGCTCTGTTTATTTAGAACTCGATTCCTACCTGATACATAGTATCCCCTAATACATAGTAACATTCAAAAGTAATAGAAAACCGTACTCCTCTAAGGATATCTCCCACATTGACTTCCCAAATAACAATGTAGGTCCAAATGAGCCTGTTTGTCCCATTTAAAGAAAGTATATGTGTAAAATGTATAATTTTATTTTTGTATGTTTTGATTCTGGTTCTGATTAGCTAAAAATTGTAATTGAACACATGTAACCACCGCTAATAACTTTCAGGAAACCATTTTTGTCCAAGGTTTATGATATTTGATTGCCATGAGTTTGTGATTGGAATGTCATTTGCTCTTGAAAAGCATTGTTGCACTCCTTGGGTCTAGTAAGTACTATATAAAAATACAAACAAAACAAATCAAATACATAAACTAATAAGCAAATGTCAGCAAGAAAAATAAACAGATGTAGAGGCTAAGCAGTTTCAGCAGTGTAAATTCTCCCCTCCTGGGACACAACCACATGGCATCAGCTGCTGACTTTCTTTTGTGTTACACGGGGAAAACTCTTTCTGGTTCAACTTTCTTGTTCTAAAATAATGTTTATTTCAATGTTTATCTGAATACTTATTTCAATATTTATTTAAAAGCTATAATGTTTAGCG
The DNA here is from genome assembly GCF_964263255.1 of Lissotriton vulgaris. Classification (NCBI taxonomy): domain Eukaryota; kingdom Metazoa; phylum Chordata; class Amphibia; order Caudata; family Salamandridae; genus Lissotriton; species Lissotriton vulgaris. Next base: position 70,020,764 of record NC_141698.1, read on the forward strand.
TTAGATAAATATATAAAGATGCCCTCAAATTCTGATTAAACTGCTATGGTGTGGGGTTCTTTTTAATGTTTATATGTCCCCCCTCGAAGACGTTATCACTCCTTTTGGCGTCAAGACAGTGATGTACGCTGACGACACTCAGCTGGTGGTGTCTATCAATCAATCAAACACTAGCCTAGAAAATCTCGCCAGATGTCTCGAAGGGATCTCACAATGGATGTCTGACTCAAGACTCAAGCTCAACGGCGATAAATCGGAGATCCTTTTCCTTGGCAACCAGAACAAACTACCCACAAATCTTTCCTGGCCACCTTGCATGGGTACCTACCCAACCCCTAAAACCGAGGTCAAAAGCCTAGGCATCTGGCTCGACCAGGACCTTAATTTTAAAACCCAGGCCAGAAAAACCTCAGGGACCTGCTTCGGCTTAATTCGCATGGCCCGAAAGATCCTCCACCTGATTCCCTTCCAGTCCAGGAAGCTACTGATGCAGGGACTGGTTAACTCAAGGTTAGACTACGGTAACGTCTTGTACCTGGGAGCCCCTGCATCAGTCATTCAGAAACTTCAGGTGGCCTAAAACGCCGCAGCTAGAGTCCTTACAGGAACCAAAGCACGGAGCTCGGCGAAACCAGCCCTCAAAAGCCTACACTGGCTCCCAGTGAAGGAGCGCATCACCTTCAAGACGCTCTGCATATCGCACAAAATCTTGCACGATAAGGGCCCTCCAATTCTCAGATCCTTGATGAAACCACACCAGTCTACCAAACATCTAAGATCTGATACACTTGCCCTTGCTTCCATCCCAAGAATAAAAAAGGCAAGATCTGGCGGGCGCATGTTCGCCTACAACGCGCCAAAGCTCTGGAACACCCTCCCACTAGCCATGAGGAGAGATCATAACCTACTCTCCTTCCGAAAACAATTAAAAACTTGGCTCTTCCCCTAAACCTCCCTGTTTTCTGGCCTCCACACGGTAAAAAAACTAGGTCCTCTCAGCGCTGGAATGCCCAAGGGTAGCTATGCGCTCTACAAATCCAATTCCAAATTCCAAATTCCAGGTCCCCGAGGATTGATTGGACTTTAAGTCACTATGAAAAGTAATGGTAGTGAGGACTGCTCAGATGTAGTAGAGACTAATGAAGAGGTATTCAGAAGGAACCTGATAGAGTTCCTAGATAATTTAGTCTTAAATGCCATTACTAAGGTGGTGTCTGCCACCTTTTAAAATGTTGCATCTGATATTGGCAAATTAGTCACTACTGCCATAAATGACTCATTGAATAAGCTCATGGGGCAAGAAAATACTAAAAACTAAAAGCCTGATGGTGCATGTTGATTATGGTGGTGGTTCAACTCTGCCTGGAATGTCTGACCAAGTGTCTAGTTGTGTTGGCCCTTACCCGGTTAATGATGGAGCCCATTTCAAAAGGCCTTATGATGATATAGATGGCCCGTCTCTTGATTACCTCTATTATGATGATGTGTGGGATGATGAATATGTTGTATGTAATATGCCTAAAAAATGCAAAATGGATAAGCCCCATGAAGTCATTTTAGACTCCAATTGGAATCCTATGTTTGACCCCCACCTTGCTGCAGCATCCCCTTTCAGCAGAATGGTTTCCTCCTTCATTTATAGAGGGGTATATTAAGTCTAGACTCAACCGTTCAATGGACCATGACTCTAAGGCTAAAATTAGGGCCAATTGCCCAAGGGTTACCTTCTCAGACAAGATGGCTTTGTTACGATTCCATTGTTCTGCCTCCGGGAGACGCTGTACATGGACCAACTGCAGCCTGGAAATCACCACTAAGACTCATCCAAAGTGCCTGAATGACTTCTGCCTGTTTCCCATTTCAATTCTGGACATGTTAGAAAACGTATATTTGTTTCCATGGACTTCAGGTTCCATAATGCACTGCCAAGTGTTTACTAAGACCCACATCCACTGTGCATTGCTGTCAATGCTAGTAGTACAGCAGTTCCTCAGCACCGGGTTCTTTCCTCAGGACTTGTGAGAGACTGGAATTGCACACACCTGTGCATAGTCGTATGCAGCCGACTCATACGCCACCATGGCTAAGACCTGTCTGGAACTGCTTATAAGCTGCCATTGCCTGAAATGAACTGGTCGTGGATTGAACTCTGAACCTCTATGTACCGCACCTCTTGTTGCCTGCCCTCGTGTCCAGTTCCTGCTTTGCTTCAGCCAGAGCCTGTCTTGTTCCTGCACAGCTTGTTGCATAGTTCTCTTAGTCCTGCATCGCTTTACCTTTATTCCCTTATCTGCCTTTCTCCTACAGTCAGGTGAGCCCCTGGGCTGCTCCCTTTCTAATTGTTTGTAGTATGTTCTTTCTGTTCCTGCTATTACTTCATTTTGCTTCGTCTGTTGCTTGTCATAGCGCTTGCATTTTCCCCCAGTCCCTAGATTTTGCCCCATGTTATGTTCCCTTTCTCAGTGTTTCTCGGGCATTCTCCAGTTCCCTTGAAGTTCCAGTTTCTTGCTTGTTACAATTCATTGAATCCTTATGCTTGACTTCCCATTTGTTCTCCAGTTGTCCTTGAAAGCCTTGCCTCTGCCTATTTTCTACAGCACTTAGGTTATTTATTAATTCTCGATCTGTGTTCCCCTCTAGAGCTCTTGTGTCTGGTAAGTGTGCAATTGTGTCCTCACCTTGGTATAAGTGCATTTCTTTGTACAGGGGTTGGCTCTGGATTTCCAGGAGGAAATGCATGCTCCATTCTTTGCCTTATATTATACGCAGTCCTAAATGTTTTAACTCTGACAGTGAGACATTTTTATTTTCTTAGGAATCACTATTTGCAGAGGGCGTGGACCTTCTTTTGAAAGAGGCAATAGATCATTGTTCCTGGCAACACAGAGAATTTGCCAGTAATATTGTTCTAATACAAAAGAAAAACAAAACAAAGTTCAGACCTGTGATAAATATAAAAAAACAGAATCAATGTGTACCTTCTCACAATTTCAAAATGGAAATGCCGGCTTGCTTGTGGGACATGTTGCTGTTGACAGATTGGATGGTACACTCAGACCTAAAGGATACTTACTTGAGGGTCCCAGTATTTCAGAGTCATAGGAAGTATCTCCAATTCTTTTTGCAGGGAAGTCTGTACATGTTCAGGTTCCCTCCTTTTGGTCTGTCTTCAGCTCATTCGTGTTTCACTAAGCTACTGAAATCAGTTTCAGCATTTCTCAGATCCCAGGGTCTAAGAATGATTGTGTACGTGGATGACTTGATTCTAGTCAATCAAGAGAGGAATCTCTTGGTGGACCGGGTACAGATGGCAGTAGATCTTATTCAGAGCTTGCGGTTCATTCTAAATGTCGAGAAATCAGATCTTACCCCTTTATAAAGGATGGACTTTCTGGGGTTCCTGTTAGACTCAGAAAGGGGTATGTCAATGTTAGCAGAGTCAATGCTGAAGGGAATCAGAAAAGAGAGTAAATCAGAGCTTGGTCAGACCCATATTTCTTTATCACAATTGACAAGAGTGGTGTCCTACTGGTCTCTTCTATTCAAGCAATATTTCCAGGCCCCCTTTTTTACAGGGCCATTTAAAGGCTAAACACAAGTCATCTCCAGAGAGGCCTACAGTATTCTCAGATGGTCCCACTAGGCAAGGAGGTAAAAGTGTCTTGAGGTCTATGAAATGGGGCGCAAGGTGTGGCACCCTCTGGATTGGAGGAAGATGGTCCAAGGGGGATGTCATCAATGCAATCAATGTAGAGGTCCTTGCAGGCTCCTTTGCCATTCAATCCCCTGGTGAAAGACAGGTTAAAATGTGCAGTCCTCCTCTGTATTGACAGCCTAATGGCTTTCAGATACGTCAACAAGTTGTGGGGGGAAATAATGTCAAAAGCGTTGCCAGAATTGGCAAAGGCACTTTGTGAATTCTGCATCAAACGGGAGATATCACTAGTGGCAGAGTATTTGCAGTGGTCAACAAATTTAGAGGTGGATTGGTATTCAAGGAATATGACAGTCAGCAGTGATTACAGCTTAGACTCCATGGTGTTCAGACCTTTGGAAAATTGTTGGGGCCTTTCTATATAGATCTGTTTGCGTTCAGACTTACAGCAGAGTTGGACAGACTTTTCAGTTGGAGTCTGGATCCGGAGGCTTTGGCCACAGATGCATTTCTTCAAGATTGGTTGGGGAGATGCATTATGCCTTTCTTCCCTTTGTCATGAGAGTGAGAAGTTTCGCACAAATCCACAGGCAACGAGCAGGGTTGTTAATGGTGACTCCGCCATGGAAGATTCAACCTTGGTTCCCAAACCTGTTGGAGCTCTCTGTGAATTGCCCTATATAGTTACCAGTCTCAACACAGATGCTGAGGAGCCTGTAAACTCAGACACGTGTTGGTGTTGCAAACAAACTGGTCTTAATACCATGGAATCTTTCAGGATGCATGTCAATGTGTCAGGACTTGCAGATGAGGCTTCTGGCTATATCGAAGCTTAGAGGGCCACTAGCATTGTCAAAGCTTACATATCAAGTTGAGAGCTGTAGAGTAGCTGGTGTTTCGAAAGGGGTTTGGATTCCCTCTCAACAGATGTCATGGGAGTGACAAATTTCTTAGCATACGTAGCGGCGAGACAGAAAACCTTTAGTACCATTAATGGCTACTGATCTGCTATCTCAGTGGGGTACCAAAACGTTGATGGGAAACCAATAGGAGAGCTTCCCCTGGTATGAAGGTTACTCAAAAGTATTATGTATGTAAACCCTTCTAAACCAAGGTATGCAGGAATGTGGGACATCAATTTGTTTTTTCACTTATTTGAATCCTGGGAATATGAAGATTATTTGTCAGTTAAATGTTTGTCTGCTAAGCTAGTAGCTTTGTTGTGTTTAGTTTCTTTTTTTTAAAGGACTCAGATGGTAGGGCTTTAGACATCACTACTATGTAATTCTGACCTACAGCAATTTCTTTTCACATTACACAGAGGACTGAGAATGCAACATCTTTTCTGGAATGCCAAAAGCTTCTTGCTCACCACAAACTCTGTGTGGAAAGGTGTCTTAAACGGCGAACGACCTTTACAACGCGGTCATTACACAGCGGTATGTTTAGATCACGGTCATTACAAAGCAAGGCATTACAACGACTTGCACTGGATGGCGCTATACCCTAAGGAATAGTATGATTTACTATTCCAACACCTTCCCTAATGTTACATAGGCTGGAGTTGGAATAGTAAATCATACTATTCCTAAGTCCAGAGTTATAACAACTTGCGTTGTAATAACTGCGATGTAACGTACCGTGGTCTAACGACTGCGTTGTAACGTCACATATTCGTCTTAAACAGTATATCCAGGTAACCGAAAGAGTGAAAACTTCTGCACCTCAACTGCTTATAGCTCTGAGGAAGACTTTTAAACGAGTTACTTCCACAACTCTAAGTAGATAGATAAGGGAGGGCTGGTTAAATCAGAGGTTGATACATGGTCCTGTGGAAAGTGAGCCCATAATTCTAACGATGCCCAGGCTGCTGGCGCAAACCGCCTCTCAGTTCCCATTCTGAATAATTATCAAATAAAGAGACGGGCGCTGGGAGCAGGAATCGAGAACAGAGTTTATTTCTCATGAGGAGAGCATGTCATTTCGGACACGAAACACAGTGTCTTTCGGGAGGTGCTCTAACAAGTGAGCGTGAGACTCCGGCTTTTATACATTTGCAGAACATTTGATGATACAATCAGGTCAATGTGTCGCAAAAGGGAAACATTCCTATAATCCTCGTGATGATCCTATTCCTCATACATTCACAATGGGGACCCTTGACCTGCTGATAAGAGGGGAGGGCAATCATGCAGCTGAGTGTGTCGTAGGATGTGTGCGCCTGATCATGGCCCAGGGGGTGGGGTGGCTAGGCATACAATAAGGGCAGTAAATGGTATCTTCTGGCTTAGGCGATGGCCTCGGACATGTGTGGTCAGCCGGACTCGGGGGAAGGGGTCATCAAAGGAGTGGTATTCATGCCTGCGTGGACAATCGAGCGCGGAGGGAGGGCTCGTCAATAGAGGGGCATTCATGGAAGGGAAGGAGGTGCTGGTCAGGCGCGGCCGTGACTCGCAAGGACAGGGCTTTGCGGAAGAAGAGGGTTTATGACTTGTTCATGTGAGGAGAAGGAGGGGGGACGGGGTGCGTGCAGGACCAGAGTCGCGCAGTGAGAGAGAGAGAGAGAGATCTTATGACCTGTACATGGGAGAACAGGGGCAGCCAGATACAACTGGGGGGGGGGGCTATGTCAGCTGAGGCGAAGGATGCTTCTTTGAGAGGGAAATGGGGAAGGCCTGGGTCAAGCAGGAGGGTTACCTTTCACATCAGGGTCGCGCAAAGGGAGCGGGTTTCATGGCCTATACATGAGAGAGGGGGTGCAAGATACGCGCAGGAGGGAAGCTGGGGAGTCTAATGGGTAAAAAGGGCCATGGTGCCTAGAATGGCCGTGCATATACACAGGGGTACGGGTTCTTACTGGCAGGGTGATACGGTCAATAATTTACAGTATCCATGGTGCCCACAGGGAGAGGAGTGGGAGAAGAAGTGAAATGAATGCTGTCTATGTACATCGAATTTGTCAGATTTCACAGTCGCCCCTTTTTACATAGCTATTTACAACAAGGGGTGGTGAGGGACAGAGTCTCTGAATTAAGCAGAAAGCTCTCACCCAGTCAAGAGATCAGGGCTAGATCCAACACCGTTTTTTAGCTCACTGCACCATCCCAGTTTCAGAACCTGGCTGTATGCAAATTAGTCTGTTCCTGTCCCAGTGCATGATGGGAACAGGGCAAACCAAACTACAAAAGCCAATTCTTACACTGGGAAGGAAACAAGCTCCCGGGGACCGGTTTCTGGCATTACAGCCGTCTTCGGCCCGGTTTGCTTGAATCCTGATGGTGCAATGAGCAAGGGTCTCACATCTGAGAATACCCTTCCACGCTTAGGGTGGACAAAAATATTTACAACAAGGGGTGGTGAGGGACAGAGTCTCTGAATTAAGCAGAAAGCTCTCACCCAGTCAAGAGATCAGGGCTAGATCCAACACCGTTTTTTAGCTCACTGCACCATCCCAGTTTCAGAACCTGGCTGTATGCAAATTAGTCTGTTCCTGTCCCAGTGCATGATGGGAACAGGGCAAACCAAACTACAAAAGCCAATTCTTACACTGGGAAGGAAACAAGCTCCCGGGGACCGGTTTCTGGCATTACAGCCGTCTTCGGCCCGGTTTGCTTGAATCCTGATGGTGCAATGAGCAAGGGTCTCACATCTGAGAATACCCTTCCACGCTTAGGGTGGACAAAAATATTTACAACAAGGGGTGGTGAGGGACAGAGTCTCTGAATTAAGCAGAAAGCTCTCACCCAGTCAAGAGATCAGGGCTAGATCCAACACCGTTTTTTAGCTCACTGCACCATCCCAGTTTCAGAACCTGGCTGTATGCAAATTAGTCTGTTCCTGTCCCAGTGCATGATGGGAACAGGGCAAACCAAACTACAAAAGCCAATTCTTACACTGGGAAGGAAACAAGCTCCCGGGGACCGGTTTCTGGCATTACAGCCGTCTTCGGCCCGGTTTGCTTGAATCCTGATGGTGCAATGAGCAAGGGTCTCACATCTGAGAATACCCTTCCACGCTTAGGGTGGACAAAAATATTTACAACAAGGGGTGGTGAGGGACAGAGTCTCTGAATTAAGCAGAAAGCTCTCACCCAGTCAAGAGATCAGGGCTAGATCCAACACCGTTTTTTAGCTCACTGCACCATCCCAGTTTCAGAACCTGGCTGTATGCAAATTAGTCTGTTCCTGTCCCAGTGCATGATGGGAACAGGGCAAACCAAACTACAAAAGCCAATTCTTACACTGGGAAGGAAACAAGCTCCCGGGGACCGGTTTCTGGCATTACAGCCGTCTTCGGCCCGGTTTGCTTGAATCCTGATGGTGCAATGAGCAAGGGTCTCACATCTGAGAATACCCTTCCACGCTTAGGGTGGACAAAAATATTTACAACAAGGGGTGGTGAGGGACAGAGTCTCTGAATTAAGCAGAAAGCTCTCACCCAGTCAAGAGATCAGGGCTAGATCCAACACCGTTTTTTAGCTCACTGCACCATCCCAGTTTCAGAACCTGGCTGTATGCAAATTAGTCTGTTCCTGTCCCAGTGCATGATGGGAACAGGGCAAACCAAACTACAAAAGCCAATTCTTACACTGGGAAGGAAACAAGCTCCCGGGGACCGGTTTCTGGCATTACAGCCGTCTTCGGCCCGGTTTGCTTGAATCCTGATGGTGCAATGAGCAAGGTGAAGAATTGGCTTGGTAGTTTAGTCTGCCCTGTTCCCATGATGCACTGGGCCAGGGACAGACTGATTTGCATATAGCCAGGTTCTGAACTGGGATGGGGCAGTGAGATAAATAACGGTGATGGATCAAGCCCTGATCTTTGGACTGGGTAAGAGTGGTCTGTTTAACTCAGACACTCTGTTCATCACCACCCCCTTTTTGTAAACCTTTTTACATAGCAGCAATCATTTTTACAGCTGATGACATTACGGGCAGGCAAGCGTCGATGACGAATTAGCACTTTGTCGATACTAACATGTGGCGTACAATCATAGACAGTTAAGGTGAAGGGAAGAATGCAGTACATACGAAATTACATTTTCGGTGTGTTCCTAACAGTTAAACGCATTACATAGCACAAGGCTTTCTGACTTAAAAAAATGGGACCAATGAACAGTTTTGACCAGGCAGTTGAGAGCGGAATTCAGTTCAATGCACAGTATTTCTTCGTCACAGTGTCTTTTTATCAGCGAGCCATCACTGGTAGGCTCTAATCCGGGTACTTTCGGTGGCGCTGTTGAGCACCGGCGATGGAGCTACGGGTCCAGCTCGGTTCCATCCTCACGCGTTGCAGGGTGCGGTCAGTCCTCTGCTGTTAGACCACAGTCCTGTTCCCTAAACAGTCCGTTTGGCGGCGCCTTATGCTCGGCACCTAGAGTTCTATGGCAACACCCTCTTCCCATAAAATTGCAGTTCTTTCCTTTGGCAAAAAGTCACGTGGGAAGGTGGGTGGATGTCGTTCAAACAGTCAATGGGAGAAAGAGTGCGGAGTTGGGTCAGAGTTCCTGGGACACACAAAAGGGACCAAGGGAGCAAAGGATAACAAGCAGGCAGGCCCATCAATCGGGCCCAAAGAAGGGGGACGGAGACTCCAGGCACACGTGGGTTAGCAGACGGAGGGCTTCAGGGCAGCCCGTCATTTTTCATTTTCCACGTCGAAAGTGCTGTCTCGTCCGTATCTTGTTGCTCTGCAGCTCCACCTTCGGTCGAGGTCACACGTGTCCCAAGATCTGTAGCCAGGCTGTACGTCACATCCGACCCATCTCCTTCGGTGATCGTGCATCTTTGAATGAGTACAAGACAGTGTTTTAGAGAAATGGCAGAAGAAGATATCTACGCATGTGAATTCCTCCCTCAATTTTTCGCATTTTGAGTTCTTATGGTCATTGGTCACAGTCAGAGGTCTATTACCAAGCAGTGCATGTGTCAGCATTCCTACTGAGTTTATGGCAGGTATATTCATTGTCCTATTTATAACTTATGCGAGGATAAATGACATTTCCATCAACTGTGCGTTACATTGCATTCAATATTACAGAGCATTTCCCTTCAGGACTTGGCTAACATTTTCAGACAGGGCGGGGATGCCATCATCGGGGGGTCGGGCAAAACAAGATTTCCTCAAGGGTCAGCAGCTACCCATGGTCATTATGTTTATACCTGGGACAACGGAAGCGGTTCTATCAAAAAGTGGGGCGGGGATGCTTCAGGCGCTTGCGCTTGGGTGCAAAGGGGTGGGGCAATCTGGGTATTGGGTGTCAATCTAGACGTTGGCGTTCGTCTCTGAAGAACAGACATAGGATGCCATTGACATACAGTTCCCCTATAAATGGCCTGATTTGGGGGACTTTAGTCGTCTTACCTGTCCTTTCTTTCTTATCCAATTCAAGTTTATTCATTTTACAGAAAGGAGAGGCAGTAACATGGCAAGATACAGTCATTTTAGTTTTGGTCAATTTCGCTGAACACCTTCGTGTTCAAATATGTATCAAATCGGACTGGTGCCGGTGGGGCACAATTTTACCGAATGAGCGAGGAACAAATAGGGAGACTCTCATAGAGAGTGAGAGTCGTCCGCAATCTAAACGAGCCATTCGGTACACGTATGACATGTAAGGAGAGACAGAGAGAGATAGAGAAAGAGACAAAAAGGAGCGGAGAGAGAGACGTGTACGAAAATAGGTCATTTAGTGCGCTCACAACACAGAACGGCAAAGGTCAGGTGACCTATAGATACAGACAGAGGGGAGACACAAATTCGTACGTTACATACACACAGACTCAGACAGGGAAGACGGCACATATATTACGCATAGACAAGACATTCACAACAAGACGGGAAACAATTGTTAGTCCACAACATCTGCTTTTTGTATATATCCTACATATCGTTACTATCCTATTTATCTACGTGCTTAGCTCTTTCTGCCTTTCCCCCCTTTTTCTTCTCGTTTGTCACGCCTGTGAGCGTTCCCAATTACCAATACTCACACCTCCGTTGGCTGATCGGAAATTAACCTGGTCATGCTAGTTACCCATGGTTGATTCTTAAACCATTTTTCTGTTCCCTCCTTTGGTGGGAAGCTCTCCAGGCTGAGGCAACGGCAAGTATTGATCGGGAAAACAGTCGGACAGCTTGGCTATATCTGCAAGAGTGTGAGAAAGGGAGTAGTGCATTTTGAACATCGGCGACATTTCTAACTACCTAGACGGGTGGTGCCGTGGCAACCCTTATACGTACGATTTTCTTTGTCCTTTCCCTACCTATTCAAACGTCCGGTTACATTATTTAATACGTCCTTTCTAGTCAAAATTTTGTTCGTCATTCAGTACCTGTCCAGTTTCTATGTCAGTCCATCCTCTCAGTCGCTATGTCCTAAGGAAGAACAGTCATGTTAAGTCTACGTCTTTTCTTTTAAGAACCTATCGTTATAACGACTTCACACATATTCCCTCTTTTCCTTTTTCGTCGGTGGTCTGACCGTCGCTCTTCCACACTTCAGCCGACGTTCCGACGTGACCTGCAGAAGGGAGGGAAAAGAAGGGGTGGGGGTGGCAGCATTCAAAGTACATCAGCATGTAGTAGCCCGAAAATGTTTTTACTTACCACATACTCGACCCATCTTCACGTACCGCCTTTCTTTACCATCTCGGCGTTTAAGCCCAGATGGACCAGAGAGGTCAGACAGATAATCGTTGACGATCTGTGCGACATGAGCTACTTGGTCGTAACCTCTTTTGATCGGGTACAAGGGTGGCGGCCAGGTGGCATTTCTGTGGTGTCGTTTCAGGGCTTCTAAAGCACCTTTCCGGCTGCCTGTCACACATAGTGTGGCTGCTAAATATCGGGTCCTTTTTAACCTTTAGCCTTCATCATACTTTCTCGTTGCTCATAGTAGTAATTCATTCAAAACTCATTAATGCAATCCGCTACAATGATGCTTTCGTTTCCAAAATACCTTTAATAAAAGAGGGTTGACACATAAATACAGGCCTACAACCCGGTGGGCTAGCCACGGAGCAGATTGGAACTGTGCATGGGAAGAACGAAGCTAGTGGCAGTTCATTGTATAAAGTGCGGCAGTGCAATAAAATCATATTAAACTCTCCTACAGAGCAAGCATGATGCATGTCAGTAATTCATCTTAAATACGTTCATAAATACATCGTCCAATGATCATTCATTTATACCAATTCATTTCCCAACTCATAAACAGTACCCACCCTTAAGTCAATTCATTGTTCAAGCACATACTCAATACCCTTCATATTTACTTCCATTATCCAAGCGTTATATATATCTCGGTGCAAAAAGGTTGCGCGATCAGGGTGCAACAAAGTTCATTAAAAAACGTCACATTTCGCGTCGGCGCCATTTTGGGTGGGGTCAGGCGAGTTCTAGCATAGTCAGAGTGTCTCTAGTCTCGCAAGGTTGGCCCAGAACTTTCCATTGGCAGTTCAGAAAGTCTCGTGCAATGTGGTTAACAGTCTAACAATATGGACCATGAGTCAAAGAGTGGGAAGGGCGGCAACAATTTTCCTACCGGGTCATTCTGATGTTCCTCCGGAACTGAACAAGCTTGTGTCGTGGCGGCATCTTAGCCATTTCCGATCCAAGTCTGGTGCCGGCAGGAGTAGCACCGCTGTCGTGGTTCCCAGCGAAGGGGACGGGGGCACCCATGCAGAGGGTCGGGGGCCCCCCGGCTCTTATAGAATCTTCAAGGTCGAGGAGAGGCGATATGGAGCGTGTGCCCGTCCTGGGCAGAGGACCTCTTTTTGATGTTGACCCTTAAGCGAAGAGCGTTGGGGTGTCGCTGGAAGCCTCCACCTGGAGGGAGGTGGGGGAGGGCCGTTCGCGGCACCTCCCCCTTCCAGCGACCCCGCGCCGTTCCCCGGCTCCATAGTTTTCGACATCGGCCGTGCCAGCCATTGATGATGGGGGGGGGGTGGTCGGCGGCTGAGGCAAGACAGCCCCCCCCCCTCCCTTTTTGACATGTGGCGGGACTACCTGATTCTCCAGGGAGCTTGAAATGTGGCGGGACTGCCTGTCCCTATGCAAGCGGCGGCGGGCGGTGAATTTGGCATCTGGCAGGACTACTTGATTTGCCGCCGTTCTTGCCTTGGCTTCGGCTCTGGACCAGCAGATGATGGCATGCGGCGAATTTGAAATGTGGCGGGACTACTTGATTCGCCGCCATTGTCGCCTTGGCGTTGGCCTTTGGCAAAAGCCGGATCGGGTGAGAGAGAGGGGTGGTCGGTGGCCGAGGCAAGACAGCCCCCTCTCCCCCCGCGGCCTGCAGGGCGGCAGAAGGGAGAAGACGGAGAGGTCCTTGTCATCCCTTTTGGACCGCCTGCCCAACATCGTCTCCTTCTGACCGTGGGCAGGCGAGTCCCTCGTGCCTTCAGGCCTCGCCTTCCGGATGGGCGTAACCGTGGACCTGTTGCACTTCGGGAGCTTCCGGAATGGGGGTAGGTACCTATTGAGTTGTTTCTATTTCATGTGACCGTTTTTGGGCGGGGCGGGCAATGAGGCTGACATGTTGGGAGCAGGCACAGGCAGTGAAGCCTAGCTACCTCGTGGCTTATGTTCTGATATCGAATCTTTTCGCCATTTTACATTTCTTATTACGAACTACTTCTAATGTTTCTTATTTTTGGTGAAGTCAAAAGCTCATCAGGGGGTTACTGACTTAGCCTGATTTCTTTTTATTTTTCTTTCTCTTCCTTAGCGTGTTTCGAGCTAAAGCTTTTTTGTTAGTAGGGAACGGTGATCACTTCATATTTTTATGTGTCCTTTTCACTAGGGGGGTACATCTGGACGGACCAGACGAGTCCCCTCCAATAAATGGTCCGGGGTGGAACGAGATTATCGATCAAAAGGGGAACATATATTCCTTCATTAGGGTATCATCCTGGACAGACCGAGCGATGTACTTCCACTTACTAGGGTAGCCTCCTGGACGGACCAGTCGGTCTATTTCTACTAAATGGCCCATGAGTAGAGAGCATATGTCCTCCATAAGAGTAGTCTCCTGGGCGGACCATGCGAGCTACCCCACAATAACCAACCAGTGGGGAGTGGGTAGGACTGACGAATTCACAAAGGGGCATAACCTACCCTTTTCTACTTGCAAAGACTAGACAGAGTGTTTCTATTTTACGTTGTTTGCAAATAGAAAATACCTCAAACGAAACAATTCCTGGAACAACAATGTCCAGGCAACCAACCAATCAGTGGGGAGAAAAACAGGCATGACGGATTACAACGGGGACAAATGTCTGCATTACCTGCCCTTCGCTATCCATAAAGGGAACAGAATATTCCTATTCATCTCTGTTTGTGGACAGGGAAGATCTCAAAGAGCAACAATCGATTATTAATCGACTTCAAACAATTCAGTGGGGAGAAAAGTAGGCATGACGGATTACACCGGGGACAAAAGTCTGCATTACCTACCCTTCTCTATCTGCAAAGAGGGACGACGTTCCTATTCGCCGCTGTTTGCAAACAGAGAATGTCTCGTTCTCAAGAGAGAACCAATATGTCAAGTAGCCCTCAAAGCTAAATGAACCAATACCAACAATGCCAGTATACAAATACCGGTTTTCAATACGAACAATCAATCAATAACCAATACCAACAATGCCAGTATACAAATACCGGTTTTCAATACAAACAATCAATCAATCAGGTGGACAGAGCCACCCTACCAATCAGGCGTAAAAACACCCTACTTAATCTTACCCGGACCGGACCATACGGACAGTTCTTTCGACTCCCTCCTCCAGCGCCCGATCGTTCTCTTACTCCATGTAGCATTCCTATGGGATTCCAGTCAGGACAATAGGTCACTCAAGAGAGGTCCATTCAGAATTGGTGAAGTTCTGTCGATCGGCAGCCGGGCTAGGGCCCTCTCAAGGCAGGCATACCCCGATCAGTTTAGACGTTCACTTTTTCGTCTGGATCTCTCTTACCGAACCCTATGTCACTGATGGACCCCGCGTTGGGACGCCAATTGTGGAAAGTGAGCCCATAATTCTAACGATGCCCAGGCTGCTGGCGCAAACCGCCTCTCAGTTCCCATTCTGAATAATTATCAAATAAAGAGACGGGCGCTGGGAGCAGGAATCGAGAACAGAGTTTATTTCTCATGAGGAGAGCATGTCATTTCGGACACGAAACACAGTGTCTTTCGGGAGGTGCTCTAACAAGTGAGCGTGAGACTCCGGCTTTTATACATTTGCAGAACATTTGATGATACAATCAGGTCAATGTGTCGCAAAAGGGAAACATTCCTATAATCCTCGTGATGATCCTATTCCTCATACATTCACAATGGGGACCCTTGACCTGCTGATAAGAGGGGAGGGCAATCATGCAGCTGAGTGTGTCGTAGGATGTGTGCGCCTGATCATGGCCCAGGGGGTGGGGTGGCTAGGCATACAATAAGGGCAGTAAATGGTATCTTCTGGCTTAGGCGATGGCCTCGGACATGTGTGGTCAGCCGGACTCGGGGGAAGGGGTCATCAAAGGAGTGGTATTCATGCCTGCGTGGACAATCGAGCGCGGAGGGAGGGCTCGTCAATAGAGGGGCATTCATGGAAGGGAAGGAGGTGCTGGTCAGGCGCGGCCGTGACTCGCAAGGACAGGGCTTTGCGGAAGAAGAGGGTTTATGACTTGTTCATGTGAGGAGAAGGAGGGGGGACGGGGTGCGTGCAGGACCAGAGTCGCGCAGTGAGAGAGAGAGAGAGAGATCTTATGACCTGTACATGGGAGAACAGGGGCAGCCAGATACAACTGGGGGGGGGGGGCTATGTCAGCTGAGGCGAAGGATGCTTCTTTGAGAGGGAAATGGGGAAGGCCTGGGTCAAGCAGGAGGGTTACCTTTCACATCAGGGTCGCGCAAAGGGAGCGGGTTTCATGGCCTATACATGAGAGAGGGGGTGCAAGATACGCGCAGGAGGGAAGCTGGGGAGTCTAATGGGTAAAAAGGGCCATGGTGCCTAGAATGGCCGTGCATATACACAGGGGTACGGGTTCTTACTGGCAGGGTGATACGGTCAATAATTTACAGTATCCATGGTGCCCACAGGGAGAGGAGTGGGAGAAGAAGTGAAATGAATGCTGTCTATGTACATCGAATTTGTCAGATTTCACAGTCCTTTGAGGCCCATTCAGTCAGGGGTGTTATGGTTTCCAAGATTTTCTGGGCAGAAGTTAGATTGGAGAACATTTTTTTTTTTAAGCTGCAGACTGGTCAAGAGTATAAACTTTAAGAAACTTTTATTGTTTTATTGATCATGTGGCAATGTCTGTAGTTAATGTGCTGTAAACGTGAATAATAGAAGCCTTTGTGTCTTATGATAAAATTGCAGATTCTCCAAGTCAGTGTGAAGATGAGTCCTGATTTTATTACCAATAACAGAGGGGCGTATTATCCCTTCTCTATATTTCCCCCATCCAATAATGGTCTGTTCATTCTGTGGTTCTATTGTGATCTCTGCAGCGCCAAATCAGGCAATGGTCTGAAAACTAGAAGATAGCAAAGTCTAATACAATGGCTGAAGCAGATGCCGAATTTTGGATTCCAAAAAGAATACGCAGACAGGAGGACTTAATATGGTTGTTGCAGGATTTTCTATTGTTGTTTTTGTTTTTCCATTTTGTTCATTGGCTTTGAGAAACTTCCTCAGAACACTTCAAGAAAAAAGGACACAATGCTTTTTAATTGGACCCTTTAAACTATGGGGCAGATTTATGTTGTGTATGCGCCACGTTTGCGTCACGCAACTGTGGCGTAAACGTGGCGCATCCTTACGACCGATTTACAACGTGACGCATCTAGGCAGATGCGTCACGTTGTAAAGCCCTGCGCCGCTGGTGGGCGTTCCGGCGCAGGGTGGGCGTTCCGGGGCAGGTGCGCCTCGCAAAAGTGGCTGAGGGAAATCTATAAGATTTCACTCAGTCACTTTTAGGCCAATGCTGCGTCAAAACCCTGCGCCTGCTTGAAGCAGGCGTAAGGCTTGACGCAGCATTGGTCAGATAGGGCACCCCCGAGCCTTGCTGGAGCTGCGTCGCGCTTGCGACACAACTCCAGCAATGCGTCACTTTTACGGCACAGATGCGTGACGCATCTGTGCCGTTTTTGCCCCATGGTGCGCCGCATCATAAATGCGGCGCACCATGGGTGGCGCAGCTGTGGCGCACTGTGGCGCATGTTAACTGGCGCATCCCTCGGGATGCGCCAGTTAACATAAATCTGCCCCTATGTATTTAGTTATGTCACTTCCTGTTGGGCCTATAGGTTTGTAATGCAATTACCAAACACCTCCATAAGAAAATGACAACAAGCATTTACAATGCAATGGTCTCGGCATTATTAAAGGTAGAGCTATTGGCATTGCTCATGACATTTTTTTTCTTTTTTTTTTTAAACATAAATAAATGGTATTGTCTTTTACAATGGCAATAGGTGAGCATTAGAGAGTAGTAGAGAGTATTCACAGAGCCACCCACACTCACAGAGCTACACACACACACACACACACACACAGAGCCACCCACCCACACCCAGAGAGCCACCCACACACACAGAGCCACCCACACACACGCAGCCACCCACACACACACAACCACCCACACAGAGAGCCACCCACACACATAGAGCCACCCACACAGAGAGCCGCCCAGACACAGCCACCCACACACAGCCACACACACACCCACCCACCCACACACACAGCCACCCACACACACATCCACCCACACAGAGCCACCCACCCACACAGAGCCACCCACCCACACACAGAGCCACCCACCCACACACAGAGCCACCCACCCACCCACAAACAGATCCACCCACCCACACACAGATCCACCCACCCACACACAGAGCCACCCACCCACACACAGAGCCACCCACCCACACACAGAGCCACCCACCCAAAAACAGAGCCACCCACCCAAAAACAGAGCCACCCACACACACACAGAGCCACCCACCCACACACAGAGCCACCCACCCACACACAGAGCCACCCACCCACCCACAAACAGATCCACCCACCCACACACAGATCCACCCACCCACACACAGAGCCACCCACCCACACACAGAGCCACCCACCCACACACAGAGCCACCCACCCAAAAACAGAGCCACCCACCCAAAAACAGAGCCACCCACACACACACAGCCACCCACACACACACACACAGCCACCCACACACACACAGCCACCCACACACACACACACACAGCCACCCACACATACACAGAGCCACACACACACACTTAAACACCTCTAGCTAACACAAAGCCTTTCCACTTAGCATACATTTGCACGGACAGTGCACAGCCACAAACTGTCTCATCCTGCAGTAGATCAATGATACATGCCGCATCTGGAGCACCTTTCCATTCAACATGCAGGCACGCAGAATGCAACTGGGGAATTTCAAGTGCAGCAAAGCATTGTACTGTACAGTACTAACGTATCGTCCATGTTGAGTACTAAAACATACACATTCCAGCCATCATCTGGCTACTGTATGCTCCACCAGTGCCCCCTGCTGTAGAATTCAGAACACTGTCCCCAATGAATAGCGTGCACTGCACTAGAGACGAACCCATAGTCACAAGTGTTCACTATTCCGCACAAGCTTTCTTCTGTCAGGTGAGCCCTGACCCCTCTCCCCCCCCCCCCCCAGCATACACACATACCCGTCGTGCAGGCACCAACAACAGCATGTCAGTGATGTGCGTGCAGAGCGTCAGAAGCAGTAAGAAAACCCTAGTGACAGGAGTGCACTGCATAAGAGACAACCTCCGTTACCAGTTCACAGCACCAGCACATCAGTGACAGGAGAGCACTGCAATATAAGCAGCACCCAGCTAGGAAAAAAATCAGTATCAATATGAGGAGAGTAACCCTTATACGTCAAGGGAACAGGGTAAAGTAAAGCTCAAACAAAGTAAAGGGAGTTCCCTTGAGTTTGCTGAATTTAGACTGGTCAGTCTATTGTCTAATAGGTGACCCACACACATTCAATCACTCCACAATATGTGTGTCTAAATTTAGGAAAGAAATCAGTCCTGCGCACCAAAATAAAAGTGGCCCACATTAGTGAACTAGAAAGCCCAAAAAAGTGCCCATGTTTACAAACTGGTGCAATTTTAAACTTGTGAAGGCATTATTTTTGCAATGTATGGATTTAAGCTTGCTGCAGGAAATGATTGTTTCCAGGGAGAGATCAACAGTAAAACCAGCCCAGCAGACATAAAACAGGCCCACGAACATCCAAAATATAAAACCTGCCCACACTCTTACTCTTAGACCAGCCTATCAGGCACTGCCTGCCTGCCCGATAGGTCTGTCGGACACTGTCTGTAATAGACACGGTTTATGCCCCGTAACTTCTGGGAAGTCAGGTCACAACCCTGCAGAAATTCTAATGTCTGCAAGGGTGATGAGAGCGCGGTAAATCCTATTCTAAAACTAAGCCTGTTTCTACGTGAGTTTTCCAAAGCTGCATTCTAATATTGCCGAGCAGTTTCTGATTACACTAGGGCAGTTTAATGACATTTATAGGAAATTATATCGAAGTTTAAAGGGCTATGCTCTCAATAGAGTTGATGAAAATCACTACTGTGGCTTAAAGAGTTGAAATAAAACGACATTTTGAAACCCGAGGAATAGAGAGGGAGAATAACGTGTGATTTATTATTAGAAAGAGGCCGGAATGCTTTCTTTGCCCATATCTAGAACCGATTACCGGTAAGCATCTTGCGCACATAAGTGCCAGAGGGATGTTCTGGGCCGACAAATGCCGGATGTACTTTTTTAATCAACGGGGAGGGGCTGTCTGCTCTGGACTCAGTTGGGGCGATGGCGAAGCGCTGCAAATACCGGCGCGTTTCCTTTCTGCGGAGGCAGCTACCCTGCTGACCGCGGTGGCACCGCCTCGCCTTTTTAATCAACGGGGAGGGGCTGTCTGCTCTGGACTCAGTTGGGGCGATGGCGAAGCGCTGCAAATACCGGCGCGTTTCCTTTCTGCGGAGGCAGCTACCCTGCTGACCGCGGTGGCACCGCCTCGCCTTCCGCGCGGGAAACCGTCTTATCTTTCCCAGCTGGTCTTTCATCCCCTTGAAGTGTAAATCCGCGCCCGGCGGACGGCCGACTAATGAACGCCGGGAGCGGGATCAGAGCCCGGTTACTGCTCGCCCCCGGAACCGGGCCAGAGAGGACGCGCGCCTCGGCGCTCCGGAGGGACGCGCAGAGACGCGGGCGTCTGAAGGAACGGGCGTCATCCCACCCAAGGCCTTGATGCAACGCGAGAATCGGCAGTAATTGATAAAATACATACTCGCATTTCCCAAATGGCCATCAAAAGAACATCTGAGCAACATGAAAGTGATTCGTAACACCATCTAAAAACTAGTACGTCACACTTTTTAGGGTTCGATTCCGAGCCAGGCGGGTAATTGGCGTGCATACGTACATGTAGCAGACTTCTGCAGGTACACAACAAATGACACCGTGTCTTTTTTCTACAGGCAATTACTTTTTCTAATGCAGAATACCCTTTACCTCATCAACTGGAAATCCTGCTTACTACAAAATAAGCGGGAGGGGGGCGGGAAACAGACGCTCTGAAATGCACACACGAGCGGGAGGGGGCGGGAAACACACACACGGACAGCAAAAATACACGGAGAGCGGGAGGGGGCGGGAAACAAACAGGGGGCGGGAAACACACACACGGACAGCGAAAATACACGGAGAGCGGGAGGGGGGCGGGAAACAGACAGGGGGAAGAAGGCACGGAGGGAAACAGCCACGATCTTACCTTCACTGCGAAGGATCGAAAATGGCGGACACAAGCTCCGAGATTTTTTCCGATTTGGGGGCGTGGTTTTGATGTTCTGAGTGACGGACAACGTCACTGTCTAAAGAACATCAAAAATTACGCCCCCAAATCCGAAAAGGACGGAGCTTGTTTGGAGTGACGCATCTCTCCTCCAATGGCTGGCCTCCGTTTAGGAAGCCAGCCAATGAAGGAGAGAGGGGGCACGGAGGCGGGACCTTCGCCGCTACTCAAACTCATTAAATCTCCGGCCTAAGACTGCGCAAGCGCAGCCTTTTAGGCCTTCGACCTAAAAAGGGAACCAATAGCGGGCTTTAGCGTGAGAAAACAAATGCATTGTGATTGTTAAAATCTTGTTATAGTCTTTTTGATTCATAAAAAAAAAATCGAACACTTGATAACAGCTGCTCATGATCATGGCTAAACAGGTATGCCTACGTGACACGGAGGAAGCCACAAGGTAACCCTGTTTAAAAGAAACTACTGTTCCAAATTTCCAACACGGGATCTTGTAAAGGAAACTCTGCAATACACCAAGGGTTTTCAGTGTCAATCAAATGCCAGCTTCAAAGTACTTAAAAGGGGACAGGTACGGTCATTAGGGTTCAGAGATATAAAACGTGTGCGCACGATTTGTGTGCTTGTATGCATATAGGACAGGATATCAAAGTGATATCAGTGCTTGGTGAAATGATCTTGTTAATACATGGCAAGAAGGTGGCACTGGCAGTCAAGCACAACATAAAGAAAAATCACATTGCATCCCATTTATTAGTTTCCAGCGGTCTCCTGACTTATTAACATGAATCCATGCCCATTTTCCGAATCAATACAAGGGGAAGCGGAGAGAAAACGATTTAAGCACAGAGTAGGATCCGGCCTCCGTATATTGGCTCAGAACATTTTCCCCCATGTACCACAAGTATGACTTGCCATCCGGATCGTACACTATTTAATTTGAACCATTCTGCACCCGCGCATGTGTATTATGTCACGGGCCCTGGAAAACACTGTGGAAATAGAGGAAGTACTTAAGTGAGAACCGCCATATCACTAGCATCATCCGATCATCTACGGCGCGGCGGCCATCTTTAAAAACTGGGTAGTTGCCGTTCATTGTAAAGTAGACTTGAGCGAATGGAATATATGTTTCAAATTACACAAATGTACTTAGTAAATATTAACGTATTTATACTGGGTAACGCCGAATACAGACGCATTCCTGAATTATCTGAAAATATGGATTCATTATTCTGCGGTTCATATGGAACACTTTATGCTCTATTGTTTTTTGTACCATTTATCATCGGCTTGCCCAGAAAGGCACTTCATCATAAGATGGCCGCCCGCAGAATGGCAGCAAAGCAGTGGGCATGCTAGTCCTTTCTCCCTGTTTTAGGAGGACGTCGCTGACACACTGTGGTGCTTGTGTAACTGTCATGTAACAAACCTGCGGTGTACAGTAGTGTGCCAGGGTGATAAGAAGTCAGAAGCACCCAGTCGACCGTCTGCGTCCATTATGTCTTTCTGCTTTTTCAATGGAGGGGAGAAGTTCAAGGAGCACTTCAAGCCGGGTAATGTAGACACTGCCTTTTTCGTCTTTTATGCTGGGGAAGCGTCCACATGTCACAGTAATATGAGATCGTATCTGTCAACTTGTAAGAGAAATACGAGACTGATATTAGCACGGAGCATCGAATCACATCAGCGGGTAATGGAGGTATTAGATGTCTTTCACATGGCAAATGCTTGTGAACTTTGTAAACATTACTTTGGAAGATAAGCTATATAAGGATGAAGGATCGACCACTCCACCTTGCGTTTGGTGATCGTTCGGCAGTGTTACATTTAGAACTTCAGTAGCAACTAGAGCTTTTTAAAGTGCAGTTGGCCAGTGACATTGATCAAAGGTGTCGTGACAAGCTAGCTACTTTACGTGGTGTGGTAGGAGGGGGCTGCCCCATTACTTCCCCCAAATTTTGAGAAACCCAGAGCACAAGTCCTTAAAAAACAGAAGTGGGTTGACTAACCAGGTTAGGCATTATGCAATTGATATAATGGATCGTGACCTCACTCATGGCATCACAGGAAGTAGCATCACAACCCATGGCCTCCTAAGAAATGCATCAGATCTTAAGATCTCTTACATATGTTTAACAGGTCTATCATGAGTACATTTGAGCGCATTACAGTATTTAACAAATTGGATGTGCGTCAGGGCTATGCCAAAAAGTGACGCTACCCCGGCGCAAAATCTGGGCCTCAACTTGTACATATATTTTTTTAAACCTTACGACAGAGAAATTAGCAACGAGGAGAAACGTGGCAGTACATCTTTTCTGCTTAATCTGCATTTTAAAATATTTATGAGGTTAAGGCACCTGCTGCAGAGATCTTAGTGTGCCCAGTAAATCTTGGGGAATAATATTACTGGTATGATAACTCTGGCAATGTATTTGCTGGCGAGATCTGTGTTTTGTCTAGTCCCAGTTTTGAATCAAAGTAGCATAGAGGATTTATCTGTCTTCTGCAAAGCACATTACGTAACATACAGATGACAGATTTTTATTTGATGTAATTTGGTAAGCAGGTTACTGCTTTTAAAATGGATCCTTTTGTTACTTGCAGTTCATAAATTGTATTCCTTGTAATATATCACAGTAAGCTATGAATGACATCTGGCTCCTACACCTTATAAACCTCACTCTCATATATAGCACATCATGTACATTGATTTACACACCTATGATTTATTGTCAATGTATAATGTGTCTGTGTGATGTCAAACGCTCTGACACGCTGTAAAGGGATGAAAAGCACTATAGCGCAAAAAAGAAATAAAACAAAATAGTGGTGTTTAAATAGTTTTTGTGTAAATAGGGAACAGAGCAACACGTTTGACATTCTTACAGTGCATCCATATCTCTTACATACAGGGACTCAACAAAGTCAAACGCATGCCTCAAGTACCTGTGAAGTGATGAGCTGTGCGCCTTTGTTTCCACTCCAGTGCATTTAGATGTGAGGTGCCAGATAGCTCCCAGCCAGGATACTCCAAAAAAGGAGGCCTGATTGCCCCTTCTATTTGGCTTTTGTTTTGGGCCGGCTGGAATCTGATAAAACCCCCCCATCAACTGCACGTTGCTGCTCCGAGCAAAGCAGACAATATGCAGGTGCTGTTGAATGTGTCCCAGTGTCTAAAAATTATACTGGGACAAGTTTAGCATGTCTCTTTGGGGCCCAGCCTTTTGGCAGGATAGATGGCTTCAAACCCTATGAAAAGTGTGTGTAGATGATGTCTACCCTCGACTCATGCCTTGGAGAAACCATGTAATATAATAAACAAAGGACTAGCAATACTGATTAGAACCAATAACTTAAACTTTAGTTTATAAGATCAGAGGAGGGGTAGCTCCCAGACAAATCCTGAGCCATGTTTTTGGAAATTGGGTACCTGTTAAGTACATTACAATAGTAATATGTGTCATCTAAAATGGTTTAAATTCTTATTTGCGAGAAATAAGTGGTCTTCCCTAAGAAACGTGTTGTGGGAAGTGATGCGTTTTAAAGCATATAGAGCCAGTAACATTGGCCCGAACTGGATACGACGTTACGGCCACTTCAAGAGGTGCTTGGTGTTTTACATTTACAAGAAACTTCATTTTAAAGCGGTATTTTGAACTGAATAAAATGATGAGTTTTAAAAATACAATTCTGAGCCGGCCTTCTCAAGAGTCCTGACCTGCAGATCAGTGTGCTATTCAGCAGCGAGCTTTCAACTCACAGAGTGAACATGCTGTTGGTGTGTAATTGCTCAAGAGAGTAATTTACCTGACCAAGTCAAAGATGTTAATCTGACATAAATAAATGCTGTTTATTTTTTATAGAACTTTACTAATATGAATTCTCTGCTGCCTTTACTCAATCCTGGTGGTACACATAAAAAACTAGTAGTATTGGAAGAAGAGGTAAGGCGAGCTATCACTGGACTGACATGTAATAAGGCCCCGGGCCCAGATGGAATCCCACCTTATCTTTATTTGTCGGATGTGGCACTTTGGGCTCCAGTGCTCAATTCAGTAATTAAAGATGTTGCTAGGTTTGGCACCCCGTCTTCATGGGCAACCTCTATTATTGTGCCAGTTTGTGAAAGGGGGGATAGGGACAGTATTGTCTGTTATAGACCCATCTACCTGCTGGATTCGGTGGTAAAAGTGGTTGGCACGATACTGTTGGATAGGTTATCATCCTGGGCTACTGACAATAACATTATGCATCAGTATGTCCCTTAGAGTGTGGATCCCTTCCATTTTGAAATGGTGTTATGTTACCTAATAGTTTAGGTCCTTCAGGTTTATTACTGGTCTCAACCCTTTGTCCTTCTTTTCCACATGGAATACATTGCAGACAAAACCTAACTCTGAACTCTCTCTTATTGCCCCTTTCGCTATTAAATCCTTTACTTACTGAGACACTAGATTCTTGTCTTCCTGTGAGAAAGACATCTCCCGTTGTCTCTTCGATTAGTTAAGGGTATTCAGGAACTCTATCTTGTATCCACTGACTGTACTCAGAACCCAGGGATCCTGTGTCACTAGATTCCAGTTCCCAGAGAATTGGGCCAACCTGCCTCCCACCTTTATAGGGGTACCTGAAGGGTCTTTCAAGATTCTTACCTGTAGAGAATCCTCTCTGTCTCCGTTCACCCCTGAAACATCTTCCACGTCTTCGCTGTCTTTGCAGGTAGAAGGGTTGGTTGGTGGTATAGGTTGATTGAGAGAATCTGTGCTGCAGCCCACGGCCGAGGTACCGACCCCGCATTCTCCGGGCCCTGCCAAAAACTCGACCATGGATTTTTTTTAATGTGCCGTTGGACTTCTGAATGGACCTAAATGGTCCTATGTATTTTGGCCATTTCTCTTATAAACTCTTCTCTGAAGAGGAGTCCTTGGGAGCTAGCCCCCCCGTCCTTATTGGCTAGTTCTACTAGTTTGGGCTCTAACTTTAGTAGAATGCCCTTTCTTCTCTTTGTGGAGATCGCTGTGTTTGTGTTCCCTAAGAGGCCGATGGTCCTTTGGACCCATTGGTGTAACACTTTGGCATCGATTGGGGTCTCACCAAGGTAGGCTACTTCTGCCATTTCAAATATTTTTGTTAGTGGCCCTATCATGTCTAGATGGTGGTCTTGGAAGGATTTCAGACCTTTGTCAATTCCTTTTCTAGGGTCCTTAGCTCACTTAGCTATGAATGCTACCACCTTGGGGTTTAATTCAGGTGTCATGGCCACCTTGTTAGGGAGGGAGGGAGGGGCATGGGCATTCGCAATGTAACCTGGATCTAACTTCCTTGGGAATTTCCTTTCTCAACCAGAAAGAAAGGTAGTCCGCAACATGTTGTGAGGGTGCCCACTCAGGTGATAAGGGGTGTTTGATTAGGAGGGGGTCAAACATATCATCCCGAATGGATCCACAATGCCCATCTTAGATCCTGAGGCCTTACATGCCTGGTCAGAGCTTCCCATGCTTTTTACTTCAACCTCCTTGATATCTGTTTCGAAATCTGAGAAGAATGAAAGTTACATTTCTGGTTCAAGTGCCTCATCACTATCGATGGGGATAGGAAACTTAGGGCCCGTTTCTTGCCCTTCTGTGGTGCCCGAGGCACCATTCTTGTCACCGCCTAGAAAGCGTGAGGGAAGGCCCTCACTCTGTCTTCTTTGCTCCTTTTTGTAGGGTTCCTCCAGCAGTCCTCTTTCTTGGGGCCTTACTTGCCCTTTCCAACCCTTCGTGGTAATGTGTGCTTGTAGTGGGCCAGCCATTCTTAGAGAAGGTTTCTCGCTATTTATTAATGGTATCATCAAGGGACCCTATCACTTTGTCAAGGGCCTTATTTACCATTGTTCCAATTTCTCTTCTAAATGTAACTCTGGGGTTGCCACAGACATGGTGGGTTAGGCGAATGACCGTAAGTAATTATCTGGGTATTCTTGCCCACCATTTTTTTGTTTGTTAAATAAGTATTTCTAATTAAGGAATATGGTGTCAGCTGATTGGCAGTTCGGCATCGTGTGGAGAAAAAAAACTGTGAGTCCTGTCACCATTGCTTAGATACAGTGACCAACCATCTAAAATGGGCATCATGCTATTTTGGGTTGTGTTAACACAATTGTTAAGATGGCGGGCACAGATGTATTCATTGTGTGTGACCGTCTGGTCATGGCCTTTTCTCTAAGGATGTAGGCCCAGCTTTGTTTTCTTTCCCCTCAATTTTTTTTTTGTGTGGACTGTGCATTTGTTACATGCTGCACCGCCATAGCAGGAGGAGGAGTGGGGGGGGGGGGGGAGGGGGGGATTCACTCTGCGTCCCTACTGCCCTGTTGGGGAGTGGAGCTATCGAACCAAAACCTCTAAAATTGGGCGA
This sequence comes from Lissotriton vulgaris, assembly GCF_964263255.1. NCBI lineage: Eukaryota > Metazoa > Chordata > Amphibia > Caudata > Salamandridae > Lissotriton > Lissotriton vulgaris. The sequence continues at coordinate 70,047,707 of NC_141698.1, forward strand.
GTGGGGCTAGATGGCTGATCGAAAGGAGAATTCACGGTGTCTCGGTATGTGCAAAAGTTTTATAGCTGTGGAAAAGTTTCCAGACCATATCAGTGTAGGCTCTAGAGATACCTTGAAATGCCATGAGTGGCACTTGAAGAGAATAGGTATCCTGAGAAAAGGTTTGCAGTGGCTGAGAGAAGGGGCATCATAAGACACAACTGTCATAATCAGTTGTTCTCATTTATTTAGTAGAGGCACTGATATAACATATTATAACCACCCCACCGCCCCCAAGATTTCTTCCTTTCACTGCCACTGGCACTCTCAAAGTCTTAGAATCTAGGGGCATGGCTCTTCTAGCCAATTACTTGTATCCTGAAACAAAGTTGTAGTCTGAGGTGATTTGAAATACTTTGGTGGACACTCCATCTCTCCCGCGGCCAGCTATTAGGACTTCATCCTTTCAATAAATTCCCCATTCATGATGTGTGGCAGACAATTTATTTAATAGTCAGTCCTCCTAAACTTACTGAAATGAATACATCCTTTTTTAAATAAATAAAATCCTCTGGCTCACATCTAGCTGTAGCCAAGGAGTAATATTGTTATAGTGTGGTCAACTCAGCATGCTAAGGCAAACGCCCTATACGATCAAACGATAATCAGTCACTTCAGATCTTTTAACATCTTTCGGTTAAGTGTCTGTGAGCAATTTACTCCAGTAATTCTGGCACAGCCCAAATGAGCTTGATGGGGAAAGCTGGTCCTCGTGATCTTTTATACTTCTCGTCAAGGCAAAACGAACTCACTTTGTGTCGATCTTAATTGATCATTTTAATTCCTGAAGAGTTAAATTAGTATTATCAGGAATAACCTCTCGTAAACCAAAGAACTATGCCCCATTTTATAAAACTAATTAACATAACAAAGACTGGTTCTCTATAAAATGTAAATTTTGAGCCTTGCGTAAGGGCTCTCAGTTAATGACTGTAGAGTGCAGAGGATGGTAGAGACCCAATTCACAAAGTGTTTGCCATGAGTAGATGTAAACCAGGGGTTCTCGTGGCTTATTCCTGCCACAGTCCTGTCATTCAGAGCAAGTGACAGCAAATTATTTACGTTTTGTGCCTTTTTTATCGAGGAACAGAGCGTAAACCAGTTTCTCATGTAGTTTAAGGGCAGGTTCTTATTGTGTAAGAACTTAAGAATGAATCCTAATAAATATTATTATAGTTGTTCGGCAACCCTGGTATTGCAAAAAAATGAATATGTTTGTGTTTTTCTTCGCTGCAGGGATTTATGTGTGCGCCAAATGTGGATATGAGCTATTTTCCAGTCGTTCTAAGTTTGAGCACTCCTCTCCATGGCCTGCTTTCACAGAGACCATCCACGAAGACAGTGTGAGCAGGTATAAAGAGCCACGTGAAGCATACAAGGTACATGTTAAAAATATAATTTATCTGCGATCCACTTGACTGTGCATCATTCTTGGGTTCCACCTTGAATTTTCTTGCTGCCATTTTGTGTTCTTTAATGCTTTATGAAACTGTGGGTCCTTGGTTCTCCAGTACCGCATCCATTCTTATCTAAAGGAACATACAACCATATACGTTGGAAATTATTATTTTTATTACATTCCAAATGCCTTAACATTCCATTCAAATCATATACCCATTTCATTTTTTTAATTCTTCCCCCATAGTACATGATGAGAGACCTTATTACATTTTCCACTCTGTAGCTCAAGCTAGGAGACGTTTAGAAATGAGTTTGAACTGGTTTTGGGGGATGCTGAAGGAGGAGAAAGGGAGGGTGAAAACTCAGGTGGGCCAATATGACGTTTTCACAAGTTGTTGGGGGTGGGGTTAGCTAGAGGGGTTGTGATAATATACAAGTCATCCAGGGCGTGACACAGGAGTTGGACTGTCTGAGGAGATACGACTGGGCATATTGAAGCATAGTGTTGATAAAGGCATTCCAGACGTGTGGTGCAAATTGGTGGTTGCTTGAGAATCTTAGCAGTTGCTTGGGAACACATTGCAGTTTGTTTTGGAAGCAGCATAATTTACTCGAAAAAGAGTGCTTGTTGTGAAGTAAGTAGCAGATGTTGCTGACTACACAGTCAAAAAATCAAGTTAAAAATTGGGAAGCATCACACTGTCAGATGGAAGGAAGGGGGTGCCAGGTTAGAAGAGATGTTAGCTTATTTTTTGTTTGCTTTATTGAATTATTTGAAACCTAACAAGCTTATTTTTGCACTTATGAACTTTGCGGTAATTGCTGGCTCAACTGCTTGACTGCAAGTGTGGAGTTGCTCCAGTACAGGTTGTTTGAACAAGGGCTAGTATGGACAGAATCCAATCAGCGTAGATTTATGCTGGCTCAATGATATAACATTTACCATATTTGTTAGTGTGGTATACATGGAACCTGAGAAATGAGTCTCTGCAAAGCCAAGTAACAAAAAAGTAACCTGCAAGATTTAAAATGTGAGTACACTGTGGAGCCTTATGTAGTTGAAAGTGAGATCTCCTAAAAGGGAGGTGGAGTATAAACATTGGTAGAGGGTGCAGAGGAGTGAGCTCTGTGTATGTCAGTGCTGCTATCACATGATGTTCATAGTGCAAAACCTATTTTCACCTACTTTGGTCAGAGTTACTTGAAAGGGGGACCGAACTTGTTCGACATAGGTTGCTGACTCTTGAAGCTGTGCATGGTGTATCAATTGTTCGCCAGGTCTAACATGCTTACGATTCAAGCCTCATTTGTCAGCCTGGATCTGTTTCCTTACCTTAGGTGCCTCCTTTCATAGTCATCAGTATAGCCACTACCATTTGCGTAGGTTTTTCGTTGTAACCCCATATCTGCCTACCTTCCTCCTCCACATTAGAAGTTATTTTAGCCATTTTTGTTATAAGAGTTTCTTAGAGGAGAATAAGACAATCTTATTACTGATCTGAAGCCTATTCTTTGATTTTGGGATATTGGTAAATACATTTCGGGTGATTATAGTCCGCAATGGCAACACAAGCAAATTACCAAAGGAATATCATGTTTTGAGTAAGATTGGTTGAGACACTTTAATTCCATCCTTGTGGCTACTGATTACAGTAAAACACAAACAATTGAAGGAGGGTCTGAGGGAAATTTAAAGACCTGCCCAGTTCATATCCCCCTAACTGTAATCCTAACAACAAAAGAACCGGGGGTCTATAACGGAGCTTCAAGTACTCCGAGCTGCTGCAAAACTCCTACATAAGTGAGTTAGGCGCTAATAGAGCTACATAAGTCTCTATATCAAAATGTGTGCCAGGACAAACCTGTCGAAGGACCTACTGAGATTGTTGGTAAGACCCGTACAGAGATGTGTTGGATTCCCATCAAATAGGTATGTAGATCAAGTGTTCTCATTTGGTCATCCAAAAATGGGGTGGTATGTCTCTTGATCAATGAGACCCATCCATCGCCCTTACTCAATTGGGTCGCACCATCAATCGCTAAGGTACCCATGAACAAATGATAAAGATGGGATCGAGTGCAGTGCAAAAATCAAAAGATGTGTGAGTTAAAAACAAGGGGTAAAAGGATCAATAGGTGAAGAACTCTAATGTAATTTGTCCTTTCCCTCAAACAAACAAGAACAATGAAGAGGATCCCATCTTTATCATTTGTTCATGGGTACCTTAGCGATTGATGGTGCGACCCAATTGAGTAAGGGCGATGGATGGGTCTCATTGATCAAGAGACATACCACCCCATTTTTGGATGACCAAATGAGAACACTTGATCTACATACCTATTTGATGGGAATCCAACACATCTCTGTACGGGTCTTACCAACAATCTCAGTAGGTCCTTCGACAGGTTTGTCCTGGCACACATTTTGATATAGAGACTTATGTAGCTCTATTAGCGCCTAACTCACTTATGTAGGAGTTTTGCAGCAGCTCGGAGTACTTGAAGCTCCGTTATAGACCCCCGGTTCTTTTGTTGTTAGGATTACTGATTACAGTTACCTACTGGGCAGTTCAGAACTGATAGTAAAGTAGGGATTCCTTTCAATGTTTGGCATCATATTGAACTTGCTATGTCTATTCTTCTCAATTACATATGTGTAGAGCAGCGTGCACGCCTTTGTAGCTGCCTCTTTGGTTTGTACTTTAGCAGTGCTGCACGACCCAAGTTCTCAACATGCTTTTTCCTCACTTTTCTTTTAATGGGGATGTTTTTAGATTTATGAGTGAGCAAAATAAAACCTATCTGCACTTCTCTTCAAGAGAGTACATCTTCACTATTGGGGATCCTTTCTGTCCCTGGTTTCCAGGTGAACTCCTTCCATTATTTGTATGTTATTGTCTAAGATAGAGACTTCCTTAAGTGACCCACTATTGTTTCTTTGTGTAACTTTTTTGCTAGTTGTATGGAGCTGCTTTGGATATGTAGCAAGTGTCCAGGTTTGGGACATAACTGTAAATCAACTAAGATCTTTCTTCTTTCTCATTTTGGCTTGCTTGCATTTCGCCGAGGTAAGGCCACATGGCGATTTTGGTAACTAAGAGAATAATTGGTAAACCTGTAATTTTATCTTTCCTTCACATAGTTGAACTCCTCCTGCCACTGTGCTTGTATGTGATTTGTTTTCCCCTAATCTAGATTGCCTGTGGTCCTAGTATAAAAATGAGGTGCTGTGAAAATGAAGATTAAATTGCCTTCATGTCAAAAAGGTGGTGTCTATAACTGGTTTATTCTCAGATAATTTAGTAGCTACAACCATTGTGATATGTGGACTTCGGCCCATATGTAGAGTTTTTGTGCTTTTTTTTTATTATCCATGTCTCTACATATATGTGTTTGTTGATGAATTTCACTGTGTTGAATATGAGTATTATGCTAATTGTTTAGTAGAACTGTATGTATTTAAAGAATATTTTACACCCATCATATGGTCTGGCCTCTGGTCATTCATAATATGATTTTTAACTATATTGATTAAAAATATACTTTTTTATACAAATTTGTTAATTTTTTGATTATTCCTTCTTGATCACTGGTCTGACCTGATTGTTCACTCATATGTTTAGATGTCCTAGGAATTTATTCTCGCACCTGTTGCTACCCTGCCCTAGGAGTCTATAGATCTTTACTACCCAGGGGGTCCTTGTTATTTTCACCTGAGTTGTTGTTGAGCCACTCTCATAAGATCCTCTGCGATGAGTTCTCACAGGAGGACTTGGCTGTCTCCCATCATTGTGTCCAAGTCTATTCAGTTTAACCCCTTCGATGCTGATGACGAGCTCAGCTCGTCATCAGCCACGGGTGACGTGTGCGGATGCTGAGCTCGTCATGTAACGCGGTTATTCGAAAACAGCCGCACAGTGCAAAAATAACCGCAGCAGCGATGCGGTTAATCCCCATGTGTGTCAGATCCTGCTTATCCTTTGAAATTGGTATCCTGTGTTTAATTTGTGATAGTGAACATCTCACATTTGTTTAGACTGTTTTAATATCATAAAACATTAGGATTAACATGTTGCTTCCATTACATGTTTAATAAAGCTTTTCAGATTAGAAATCATGACTGTGATCTCTGTGGTGTAGTGAAGCAGTTTAATATTACCTGATAGTCCAGTCTTTTCCTTTGATGTTAACATTGGCTCGACAATTGGAGCGTCCCTTCCTAGTTCCCCCTTCTATTGTGAAAGGGTCCTGAGATAGTCAGTGGCAACAACAAATATAGACTCTCAGAAATATTTTATTTGGAGTGAGATGATAAAATGTAAGTTCACCTTTTGGTATCTTCATTATGGCAACCCATTCTATTCTGACCACTAATGGTTTTAGTGAGTAGAATTCTAGGGTTACCCCCGGGCTATATTATGCACACATTGAATAACCTGTTACAGGGGATTGCTTAAAGAACTAAAAAGCATTAGCAAAGCTAATCGGTCTTGCTTTGCCACAGCTAATACTGGCTTTGCTAATTTGGTCGAAGCATCTGCGGTTTTTGGAATTCTATTTTGTGTATTTGTTAATATTAGTACTACCTTTTCAAAATGTGTCTAGATGCAATGTGGGGGTCATCTTAAAACAGTATACCAATAATCAAAATGAAAAGAAATAGATTTTAGAGATAGCCATCCAATGGTTTGAGCAATGTCCATGCTTGCACCACAATTGTTCATCTTCTGGTTATGGGGCTGAAGTTCCATTGGCTGCTGAGGGTCCTAAGGGGCCAATAAGACCTCCTGTTACCTCCAGTAAGTCCCACACAGAAGGATTGCTGAGAGGTGGTCTGAGGCCACGCCCCTTTCTCCCCCACTGTGCAAACGCGCTCTTGGCACACTGCTTTTTACTTTTTTGTGGGACTCGTGTTGGCAGCCAAGTCCCAAGATGGTTGCCAACACTTATTGGTTGAAGTGTTGGCAGCCAATCAAAGTTTACTAGGATCCGCGAATCCACGGCAAGGACTTCCTTCCCCATACATCTACATTTTTTTCAACTTTATTATCTCTGAAACTACTAAATAGATTTACACCAAATCACAAAAAGCATGCTTTGTGGACAAACATCTAGGTTTCTGCCAAATTTGGTGTAATTCTGTTCAGCAGTTCCCCATAGACATAACCTTGGGAAAATGTGTTTTTGGACCCACCTTTTTTCTTGGCTCCCTCTTGACGGATCACCCCAAAACTTTCAACACAGCAGCTGAACCAAAAATGAGAAGTTTTGTGACGAATCGTCAAGCGGTGCCAAAGTTATTGGCAAACAAAAAACAATTTACCTACTGGTGACCGACAGTAGGAAATAAATACAATCTTCTGACCATCAGCAGGACAAACACTTAATATTATAGTGTGCCAAGTGACAAACGCTTCAGCCCACATATAAGGTTAGTACCAGCTAATCAAATCCTACAATATATTACAACTGTATAACTGATATTGATCTAGAATGGACCTCTATTGTGATTTCCCGTCAAAAATATATCCAAGCACATTGTCACAGTGCTGTTGGACATGAGATATATATATATTAATCTTTTTTTAGTGTTAACAATTTTAACAATTTTAAAGAAAAAACATTAAATAAATAAAGAAAAGTGAATAAAATGTCACCACATATTGAAAGGTAGTGTTTAAGTAGAATCTAGAGTAGGATGTTTTAAATGTATTTCTAAGAACAAATAATGAATAGATGTACACACAAATCATATTATTCACTCGATTCTTGAAGAGAAACAGGTGGCGATATTGGGGGGGATTTATGCCCTTTATTGTCTACTTGAGTCACCCCCCCCCCCCCCCCCCCCCCAGCAGCCGATAATGACCCCACACAAAGTACCTTCTAATAGGAGCCAAAGGAGAGCCCAGCTATAGACCCGCACGCATTTCCTTAGCACTCACCTGTGCATCAAGGAAAGCACTCCGTAGGCATGCAGCGTTAAAACAACCTCCTCAGAATTGGAGAATAAACACTTGCCTGTTTTTATATAACAACCGTAGTAGTATCAAATTGGCCAAACATCTCTGGATCCCTGAAGATGTGATGTTGCATTGCTTTTCACACATTCCACAGGCCTTACCTAGTCAGAAAGTGCTCAGGTTTCATGGGGTTCTACTCAACTTGCAGCACAAGGCAAATACATTGACTGGCACTTATAGAAAAGCTGTCCAGTCAGTTGAAATGGTAAGTCCATCCAGCCAGGGTCTCTATTGGATGCATGTTGTTTTTTATTGGCACATACATGGCGTGCTGCTGTTGAGAAATAATGCTTCCGGGTGTTGTCAAGAGTGAAGCGTTCTTATATTTCACAAGTTCCTTTCCGTAACAACCAGTACAATATTGCTTTTTAGGTAATGCAGTCGAGGTTAGTGCTTTTAAAAAACACAGTTTGGCCCCATTTATTAGTACCTGATCATTGGTGGAATCGCATAATACTTGAAGCATCCCAGCTCACTTGCTATGCATGCTCCAAGCTGTCTCCTGGTTCTCCCACAATTCTGCTAAAAGATCACACTGTAGTTTTCCCCCCAAGGTTGGCAGAGTGTGACAGTCCTTTACCAAGGCTGAGAAAACCCACTCTTTGCATGAAGATCTTTCCTTCTTCTGGCTAAAAGAATTTGCTCGCGTCTTCCAGCACTATCTAGAGAGGGCTTTCTGGGTGGGAAGTTTTGTGGTTTTGCCTCAGACAAAGAATACGAGATAAAACCTCCATGGCTTGTGTTAGTGTGTTAAGGGGTACCTGTCCACCTTTATAAAGAGCTTGTTACTGGTCCACATGGCTTGTTTGGGCAACATTGTTGTTGTCCTTCACACTTGGGGTAGGGGCGGGACTCTAGTTATGCTTTCTGCATTTCATTTGTTGTCAGGCTTGAAAAACGGAAGGCAGAAGTGGGAGCGGACTGGGGCGACAGGAGTGGCCCAGTGGGATGTCCCTCGTGACGCCCTGCAAACTGTGAATATGAGGTCTGCAGGGATGAGTGCGAGATTCGCGTGAATGTGAGGGGGAAGCAGCCGACTGAAGGTGTCTGGCACATCACTGCATTGGTAACACCTTCTTACCTTTAGAGACGGGAGCAAGGAAGAATGCGTACATCTGCAGTGAAGTGTTCTAAACCTCTAATATTTTAAGTATGAAAGTATTTAGCCTTACGAAGCAATGTAATAACTCCTAGGAGTTGTAGTGTGGAATTTTACGACTTACTCGCTCCAAGAGATTGAAATGGAAGGCTGATGTAAGGATTTGCAGTCCCAATGATTTGCAGCCCCTTGTGTTAAAGTGCTCCTTAAATTTTCACTTCACTCCAAGATCTCATTTACAACCTGCTGTGCTGCATAGGAGTTTCATGTAAAGTTCCTTTCAGCACCGAGGGAATCCTAGCATGGTCAAATCATGTCTTTTTCTATGGTGAATCTTTAGAAAGACGCTTTGCTAATTTGCCAACATCGGGGGTTCAGTTATTTCTGATGAAGTCTTCTCACTTTAGTAAGTAAACATTGAAACCTAAAGAAGTCATTTTTTACTGAAAATAAGGCACGTTCTTGCCCAAGACCGTGCTGGTGATGCCCTACCATAAAATATCAAACTTCATTCCCCCTCGCTTGACCGAAATCGACTTTAATTATTGAACTCTGAGGTATACATCGCCTTATGGTGCCTGCATTGCAAAGCGGACTATAGAGCACGATCCTGCCGGCTTGTCGACACACGTGTGTTTTACAAATCATGCCATATCCTGGCTGGAAGTTTTCATTTGTGGAAATATCTCATCTGCACATTCAGAGTCTGAGAACATGGTATTGATTATAGTCTGACAGTAGTGTTTGATGTAGGATGTAACATGTAAGTCAGGTAGTGGCAGCTGGGTTAGCATAGGCTCTCCTTGGGTTTCCAATAGTTACCATTGGCAATTCTCTTGGTACCCGTAGTGTCAGGGCTCAAGAGTGCACCAGCAGGATGAAGAGTAACGGCTGTGAGGCTCCCTTTCACTTCTGTAGCTTCCACTACTTGCTCTTACCTCAAGTACCAAATAGGAGACTGTTGAAAAGCTAAGAGTTGGACAAAGGATCAACTCTGTGATATCGTGAAGGTCAAAGGTTGTGTGACCTCACTTCCACAGCGTGTCATTTTGGTCAACTGATGTCCATGGGGTGCGAGTTGCTACTTCTTACCCTCATCTTGACCATTGCTACAGGTCTTTGTTCTTGGTCTCCCATGCCAGTCTTCAGTGTATTTTGTATGTCCTTCATCCTGAGACCGCCACTGATGTGGATTCTTCTGTCTCTTGCAGGTGTCTTGTGGAAAATGTGGAAATGGTCTTGGTCACGAGTTCATCGATGATGGGCCGAAGAGAGGCCAGTCGCGCTTCTGAATATTCAGCAGCTCGCTCAAGTTTGTCCCTAAAGGTAAGCGCACACACTTCAGCCCTTGATTTATTTTCTATTACTGACTCAATTTATTTATATTTAAAGGGTAACTTGAATGCTTTCATCATGACCTTGTCCCCAATTAGCAAACCATGGTCACTGTGTTGATTTTCAGCAGGGTGAACGCATGTGGTACAAGTTCTCAACAATTTTGTTCAACTATAATTGCATTCCAACATTGAATCTTACTATGACGAGCTTCCCCTTCCGATGGGAGGTTGCGCATTATGTCTCTTTGGTTGCACCAGACCGGCCTTGTGTAAGACACTACCTCTTTACAGCAGTGGTTTTGTCATGCTACAGTAAGAAAGTTTGCTTCAGAATTTCTTCCCGCCGACTTATCTGTTGACACTTGACACAGTTGCTGGGCCGTGGCTTCCTCCCCTATTTACGCCATATTTCTCACTACCATAGAATTTCTGTATGTCTCACGCAGGGTATTGTGCAAGATTGTTACAAAGTCCACAAGCTGACACCACATCAGATGCACATTGGTCAGGAGAATGTCTTTTTTTTTTTGCTGGTTCTTGGGATGAAAGACTTTGGGAAGCTGCACTGACCTGTGCTATACGTTTTTTTTTTTTTTTTTTTACTAGTCTGCCAATCTGCATGTACGCTGGAGGTGCCCACATTTTTACTGCAATGTTTATCACTATAGCTACGATTAACCCAAAGTGAACCTACAACCTAAACGAGGGTGGTTTCTCTCTCCTCATCCCATGCTCTGAGGTGACAGGCAGTTTGTCTGCATAGGATGGTTGCTCTCAGGCTACTCTTTGTCCACATTAAATATGATGGCCTGCGCGTCCCTAATAGGATACCCCTCCTGTCCCAAAATCAATCTTCCTTATTCTCCACTCCACATTCTGCACTTATCCATTTATCTAGATTCTTGGCACCCTAAAATTCAACTATTGTGTCTATTGGTGTGGGATTGTTGTTTGGGTGGCTCATTTTGGGAGAAAAGAGTTGTTTAAATTATTATTATTATTATTTTGAACTAGCAACATCGTAGGCTTCAGCCCACAGATTTGTCCAGAGTTGATCCCAGGCTAGAAGTATGAAAGAATGAACTTCGTGTTCGCATTTGTATTGACAACTACCTGATGGCCTCTTGGTGCAGGTAGTCTACTCTACATCATGAAGAAATACATGTATTTTCATGGCTTTTTTTTAAAGGATGTAATGCGCCTTAAGTTGTAAGATTAGGAGCTCGAAGAGAGTGGCCCTGAGCTGAAATGGTTCTGCTGCTTGACACTGGAATGGACTTTGTAAGCTCTTCCAAACTTCTTACGATTCTAGGTGACTGATAGAGATATGTTTCTCCAGCTTGTTGTGTGTTAAGTTCTTATTGAATGTAATGCAGCCAAGTTTAATGAACTAAATTGGTTTATTTGTGTTTGGCGCCTCTGTCTTATTGACTGGATCTATGTTCACAAACAAATGAGTCACACAGTCATGATCACCCGAGAGAGTCTCCACATGTTATTGTTTGCCATATGACCAATGATGCAAATATCTGCTGCCTACCATTAAAACACCATAAAAATGCTGGAGCCCCAGCCATCCGCGAGAGATACTAAAACCTTTTGGTTTTCTGCTCATTCGTAACTGCTGTTTTTACTTAATTGTAAATACCTTTTCCTTCCATGAAGATAAAGCACTGGCTTGACTTCGACTTGGGGTGGTATTTGCTATATGGGGCTTTATCTGAGCTTCTAAGCCCTATTACCCCTGAGAATAAGCCTTGATTGCTCTGCGTCGCTACCACAGCAAAATCACCTGTTTATTTTTTGAATTCCAGTAGTATTGATGACCCTGGGACATAAGTAAGCAATAGTAAAGACAGCGTTTTGGCCAAGTGACTACTGACTGTCCCAAAACTCATGAAAAGGCTTCACTAGATGTGAGGGCACAAAGGCCTGAATGTGAGCGCATTCACCATTCTTGTACCTACGCCCTTTGTATCTTGCCCTGGGTCTTTGGACGGCTCATATAGCAAAGCATTTGTCTTGAGGGTATAGTTCTCTGTTCAGTGTAGTAAAGTGTGCGGATTCTTCCAGTTTGTTGCAGTGTGGTGTTGTCTTTTGGTTGTAGAAGTGTGTTGTAGTCTCTGAAAGGAAACTGTATGGAAGCTATACGGCGTACCTATGTGCTGAGGGTAGAGCGGACCTTAAATTGTTTGAGGCATTTTTGCCATATCTGCTCTTTTCTCTTCCACCTCTATATTTGGCCATTTTTTCTTCGGCTCCTCTTACCACAATGTGTCTTTATCGTTAGAATGTACTTCACTGCTATTGCACGAGGTTGCCTTTACCTAAAACATTTATTTAACCGTTTTAGCAGTTTACCTACATATTTTCCATGCACAATGGTCATTTAACCTTTTGAGCAGAACACATTACCCTGACCTGGTATTAGAAGAAGCACTGTCAATAAACCTTTCATTGGCCACATTGTTTAGATTTAATACCTCGTGCTAAATCCAAGTAAATATATGTGTAACTTATTTTGACGCATCTTTATTGAGACCACATTTATTTAGAGAGACACACTGGTGTGTCTTTCTGCCAAAGTGTAGCCTTTGGTTTACGGAAGTCATCATTATTTTAGGATAATGGAAGAGGATGATGTAGGGGTGCACACAGATTTTTTTCTATGCCCAACGGCAAGTGTTCATCTTTGTATCATTGTGCACAATTCTTCTGAGGGAGGCCTGTCACTTTTAGCCACAGTCACCAGGGATAAGTTCTTGGTTCCTTACTGGAACATGCTTTACTTACCAAGATGCTAGATCACTACCTGTAAGAGAGGTCCTACCCTGACCCCACCACCTTAGCTAATCAGTGCCTCACAGTTACCAATGTTAAGTTTCTCCCATGAGCTTGAATTCTCTTATTCCCCCTATTAATAGAACAATGACCCATCCATCCTTGGCAATTTGTCTGCTTTTGAGCACTCCTGCTATCAAGAGCAAGTGGCATGGGCTTGTCAAGGCATGCAGTGGGCTACAGTTGCCAGCACACTGCATTCAGCTTTAATCTTTATTAGCCTGTGGAGTACAAACTCATTCCAAGGCTCACAGACATCCAATCCCTGACCTCAGCAGAAGGAAGTGGATCCAGAGTGAAGTGGATCCAGAGGGAAGTGTATGTGCAAACTGGCAGAGAAATGCACTTCTCGCAATGGTGTGAGTGCAGAATAGCTTCCACCTCACACTAAGGGTAATTAATCTTTGGCCAGTAGTTAATCATAAGCACTGGGGCTTGATGTGCGAAAGCTGATAACCTAGTCAACTCCTGGCAGAGGGAGCCAGGCCTGAGAACAATTTCATGCAGTTGGTTCATGTTTTTTGCCTCCCAGGGCTGTTAAATGTGATCTTCCGCTTCAAACAGTTTCTAAATGTTTTTTAAAAATTCAAGCCAATGCATTGATTGTGTCCCCTTGGAAATTACTTTGTGTTGTCCCACCATAAAATTCTTCTATGACCTAATATGTAGTCTTTCTTTGACCGTTTTTCTTTCCTTCTATTTTTCAGACAAAGTTGATGGCGGGCAGTAGAACGAGTGAGACGTGACCCAGTCCAGCATAAAAGAATCCTTCAAAGAGGGTTACACTGGGTAATATGAGAACCAGGAGCATTTCCTGGCATTGGATCCACTATATGACTGTCCCCGGGCAAACCCTATCAGGACACCTGGGGGGACGATGCGTCTGTGGTCCTGCCTGGAGACTTCCAAGGTTCCCGCTACTGTAATCACGTGATGATTGTCTTCCACTCAACAGCGACTGTTCAACACCGCAATACACATGAAGTGGACAGCATGCACAAGAAACCCGGACATGGTGCTCAGCAATAAACTGTTCGTTAAAGTACAAACTCCATTATCAAGGGTTTATCTCAACCAAAGGATAAAGGGGAGTCCCACCAGACACTGATTTGATTTTATAGCTCTCTACATTAAGGGAAGTACCATTCACAGAAAAGTCCATCAATTTCATAAAAAGCTACATCTTAGAGAGGTTAAAAAAAACAAAGTTCTTTATTTTGTTACAATGTCCCCTCATGTCTACTTCTTCTGTTATTAGTGTTGTTCTTACTCAACAAGCTGCAGTTGGGGAGGGGGGTAGGGTGGCATTCGGAGTAGATCAATTATCAATTTCAATCAATCAAGATTCTTGTAAAGCGTGACTACTCACCCATTAGTTTCTCAAGGCACTCTTTTTTTCAGTATATTATTAGGAATGGTATTATGATTATCCTGTTCTTTTATTTTTTTTAACTTTCTGTATTGTTGAAGTCTAAGTCCTCATTGCCTGGATGAACCTTCGGAAATCACACATCTGACAACCGGTGCCTTATTCAGAGAGAGCCACTGCCCTGAACCATCCCTATACCGGGCGGTTGGTTGACGTTAGTAGACACTATCTGAGGCCTCTGTTTCCTATGTAGGAGTGAGCGTTAGCGCTAAGAGTCTAATTCCTTGCCCGTTACCTGGTCCGGTGTTTCCTTAGATTTTTTTCTTCTTCAACTCTTCCAACTCTTGCTTTGGTCCACTTTTTCTGTTTTTAATCTGAGAAATTCTGTAATATTTCCACCATTTACAAGGTAGTATTAGGCTGTGCATATTTCTGTTGCTATGAAGTACATTGTATCATCCCTTAATGGTTTAGGATTGGCCGGCACTTCAGAGTCAAAATTTAGATCTCCATTCAAACCCTAAACATGGCTGTGTCAGTGGAGATAATGTCTTTCCACAGAGCAGCACCGCCACTAGAGCGGGCATTTCACTCCAGGGCACAAAAGTTCATTTCACAGTATTGGAAAATGAAAATAATGTATTTTTATTTGTATCAGAACAAAAGCATAGTGTAATATAAATATTCAACATTTGAAGGTCTTCTTCTATACATTGTTCGTGACGTGTGGGTATTAACACCTTCCGTGCGGGGCACATTCCCCCGCTGTGCTGGGGGAGGGAGAGCGCGCACAGCGCCCACGGGCTCATGACGAGCTCAGCTCGTCATGCAGCACGGTGGTCTTGTGTTCATGACCAGATGAGCTCGTCATGACCACACCCGTTTCCTTAGAACGCTCGCACAGCAGGGGAATTAGCCCAGCGTGCGAGTGTTCTAACGGTCACGACGAGGTCAGCTCGTCATGAGCACACGAGCACCGTGGCTGATGACGAGCTGACCTCGTCATGAGCGGCGAAGGAGCTATGTGGTGCCAAGCACCACAAGGATGAATGTGAAGGCAAACAACCACCCATATATTTTAATATTTTTCCAAGCATTAGCAAGTAATTTTAAGTGCTTATATGCTCGAATCTGAGAGGGAAGCTGTTGAAGGCCTTCCTGCATCCACAGTAACCTTTCTGGAATACCAGGCCCCAGTACTTGTTTGCGATCAGGGCCTGTTTGTTATAGATTTGGCTAGCATATTTTAGCTTTATCTCCGGGCCTAGCTGTTATCATGCATGTATGCACTGCTTAATTTGTGCCAGAATTCGCATGGCACTTATTGCTGAAAGTCCACCACATGGTGGCACTGTCTTTCTGAAGCATTGCAAAGCAGCAAAGTGTTTTAAATATCAAAATATTTTAAAATCAAAGTAATATTTTAGACCTTTGGGTATCACAGAAGAGACCAAATTTACTCATTTGTTACAGAATGATGGTTACTAAACAGCAGTGCTACTGGCTTTTGGCAGCGCTGGCTTGGGGAAGTGGGTGGGTCAAGTTGAGGTTGCCTTCAGTGATCATTTTGGGCCCTGGCACTTATTGTTTTACAAATTAAGCACTTATGAGTCTGCAGAAATGAGCGTCCATGAACATGGTGACTACTACGCACTTTCAGGCCAGCAACCAGGAGTATATTTGTATGACTAATTTATATGTTGTTTCAATGTTGGAATTGATCTGATAATAAAATTAAGTAACATTTCTCTGCTTGCGTGACCATTGTGCTCTCATTTTCTCTAAAATCTTAGTTACCTCTGAATTTAGAGTGGTAAACCAGAGGACATCCCAGATCTTTATCAGCTGTTTACTGTGGTCTTCTGTGGTATTTACTGCAAATCTGTTGTCTGTGCATAAAACATGTGCTGCCTTTATGATGAGCCAGAGGAAGGGATTGGTGATCATCCATCGTGAGTCATGAGCTAGCTCTGAGATTGCCACCTCAAGTATAAGTATAAGTATAAACCATTTTGTAACGCGCTCTGTTACTGGGGAGTATCCTGGCGCGGGGAGGAAAACTAAAAGGCAGGAAGCAAAACATCTAGGGACCCTCCTAGACTGCACTCTTGAATAAGTGAGTTTTCAGATGTTTTTTGAAAGCAGCCACTGTCGGCGTGGAGCGCAGATGGAGAGGGAGTGCATTCCAGGCCCGAGCCACCACCACAGATAGCGACTGACCACCAAGTCTGGCACGTTTAAAACGGGGAAGGGACAGTTTACACAAAGTGGCAGATCTCAGGGTACGTGCCGGGGTGTACCTTGTGAATCTCTTTCTCAGGTACAAGGGGCCTTGGTCATGAATTGCACGAAACGCCAACACCAAAGATTTAAACAAAATGCGTTGTGCTACAGGAAGCCAGTTGCAAT
The DNA here is from genome assembly GCF_964263255.1 of Lissotriton vulgaris. NCBI lineage: Eukaryota > Metazoa > Chordata > Amphibia > Caudata > Salamandridae > Lissotriton > Lissotriton vulgaris. The sequence continues at coordinate 70,064,225 of NC_141698.1, forward strand.
CCATGCAGTGTGGATTTTGTGATACCCTACTTCTTCAGCATCACACAAATTACCCTACTTCTTCAGCATCATGCAAATTACTGCAAACCAGATGACAATCCATCTTTCATAGAGGATATTTTGGACTTGTCAAACCAAGCATTAACAAATAGAACCATGCTCCCGTGAGATAACAGACTCAGTGTAGACACTTACAGGAACGGTGGAAGTTCTAGAGGACTTGGACTTACACAAATGAGTTTCTGTCTGAATAGTGTCCAGAGCACCACCACAAACAGAAGTAAAAGGTCCGTACAACGCACTGTTCATCCAAATGTATCTTGAAATTTTACCAGGACATACGAACAAGGACGCGTAGAGCTCGCCAGATTGAGCTAATTTTTCTTCCATACGTATCAAGGTTCCAGTAAAATTTCAAGATCCATTTTTCTCGCGCATTGACTGATTCTGCACCGTATAACTTTGACGGAGATCCTCACATTCTAGACCACGGGGCCCCGGGGGCCACGATTAATTCATTCTTATAAGTTTCATTTGGAGGAACAGTGCGTCGTTCGCCAAAGCCTTGAAAAAGTCGCCTAGTGCGACGAAACACGTCTTGGCTGCCTCTGTGGCCATATACAGAATGAAAGAATGGAACCATCAGCTTCTATGTGCCTACATTTTGCGCATCGCAGTTAATTCTACTTAAATGGACCTGTTAGAGTGACGGACCTTTTACTCCTTTTTGTGGTGGTGCTCTGGACACTTTTCAGACAACTTCTACATTTGAGGCTTTCCCTTGTACTTGCCACTAGTTGGATGACATAGTGTTTCTGTCTTCATTGAGCACACCTGTATCCTACTTTCCTTAATTTATGTATGTGTGAGCATTGTTGTATACCATTTTCATCCTATTGTTTATTAAACAAATGAGTTTCTCACCACTGAGGCCGATGAATATATGCTGGATCTGGTTTTCTCATACACGACCAGCTCCATAGATAAAGCAGTCCACCTTTAATAATGGACCAACCAGTTGCTGATTACACTACACACAAAATTGTAATGGAGGGACTAAAAGTTAACTACAAAACCAATTCAGTTTCTGAAAGAAGGCCTCGCTGACCAGGTTCTAGGAATTGTTAATCTTTTTTATGACCCTCATCTAAACTGATAACACATTGTGTTCTTCTTGATTTCCCCGCCACCCCCCTTTCACGTAATTAAAAGTGCATAAAATATTTTGGGCCCACTTCAATTCAAAAAGATCAAAATCCAGCCAGAAAGCTTCTTTTCAGTTAGATCTCTGGGGCTTAAAAGAATGTGCCACATTTAAGGAACAACACAGGAGAAAGGGCTATGTAACATGTTCTGGGGTTTTAACGAGTTCACCTCTCATATTAGAGCAACACTGTGGAAATCAGAAGACTTTCTTTGTGAATAAAATCCAGACGATTTGAATTGAGATTTCATAGTTTTGGGGAAAATTCACTTCTGCACTGACCAATACCTATATCATCTAAAAGCATTTTTCATGTTTTACAACCTCAAGCTAGTGTGCATTCCGGCCAGTACACCCCAGTTGAGCCTCTTCTCGGCCTGAAAATAACAAAGAATATGTTTCTGTCCAACAAGGATGACTAAACTATACAAAACAAGTGGTGGGTGGCATGGTTGAATTAATCTCACCCACTGGTAATCCCTCAGGCCAGTCACAATAGCAATACAAACAGTCCTGCCCATACTGCCAGGCCAGGTATAGCTTGAGATGGGTATGCCCAGACGTGGTCCTCTGTGTGCCCCCAATGGAACCAAGCTATACCTGGCTGATGAGCCCTAACTAGGGCGAAACTGGTCCCAGGATGCTGTATTCCTGTTCAGGGGGACCGGGCTTGGCAGTTTGGACTGGACGGTTCCCACTGGAGAAGGGTCGACACTGATTTGAATATGGCTGGGTCCAAACTGAGGTGGCATGGTGCAAAATATAATGATGGGGATGCAGCCTCAAGTAATTTCCAGTGGATGAGATGAATTCAAGCAATTTTATCCATCACCATTTTGTATACTTGATGTACCTACTGACTTACAACAGAAAATAATGTGTCTATTAGAAAAAAAACATTGACTGGCCTATTGAAAGATTCTAATTAGAGACCCATTTCAAACATACCCTTTGCAGAAGGCTCAAAGAAAGATATAACGACATTACAAAGATTTGAAAAACAGAAACCTAGATTCTGTCAGAACCTAAATAAATGGACTCCCATTATCAGGGCTCATGACCATTTACCGATTCCCGGTGGCTCCGAGAAATAAGTTCAATCTTCATGCCACTGTTTTCATAGCATAGGAGGGACATGGCAGAAAATACTTTTTTCCAAAAGATATACCGTGCAAAGTTGTGAGGGCCAGCAAATGAAATCCAATCTCTACGGTGAGGTTCAACGGCAATCTCTCGGTAACAGGTCGCATTGAGTGGGGGAAGCACAACTCTGAGGGCATCGCCTAAACTTCTTAGGATGGAACCAAATGTAGCACCTTCAAAAAAAAATGCCAAAAACAGCATTTTTCAGAGGCTGTCCATTGCCATCCTGGTACTGCAGAGATTACCACCCTGCATCCCCCTATAAAAGGGGCTGGGCCCCATTGAGTGCTGCTTTTCTGGATTGGAACATCCACAGAAGATCCTCAATTCCACACAGACACAGTCTCTCACAGTGGGAGGGTGTGTTTGCCAACTACGCCTTAACTCTACAAAGGGACTATTGTGAAATTGCTAGCGGTTTTACAGAACAAATAAATAACAGGGTGGCCTCAGACTCGTTGTGTTGTCCCGGCCCTCTGTGTTGTATATTCAGTCTGTCGGACCAACGGTGGCGTCTATCAGAAACATGTGCCTGGCTCCCAAAGTGCTGCATCGGACACATCATACAATTGTAATGTGATGAAATTGACCGAATGGACACCTTCAGAACATCTACAAACATGGTGGCATTGCGACGTGAAATTGAGATCATGGATGCTGACATGAGCAGAATGGCTTTTCACAAATTGTTATTTTATGCAATTAACATCTCATCTCTTCAGGTGTCCTCTCACAGACTCTACAATGACGCAGTGTAGTGGTGAAAAAAAAGGGATCCTTTGGTGTAATGCTATCACACAACCAAAAAATATATGGTTGTTATTCTTTTAGCCCATATATTAGAAGTGAGAATAACTAACGGATCCATAAATTCTAAAAAACATGTTTTATTTTCAAATTTAGAAAAAGATTTATGTGTATATTACACAGTTTAAAAACAGTACATAATAATTACATTCCACAATACATCTGCATACACTTCAATAAAAAGAATTTTACAATAAAATACACAATTTTATGTTAAAAAGGTTCCTAAACCACTTCTAATCATAGGCGAGAGAAAGACAGAGGAGAGAGAACAAATAACAGACAGTCCTATTTGTCATTTTAGTACATATCCGGGAGTTATAATGTAAGAGGCTTATCCAGGACACACTCTTGTAATGTCTATGGAGAGAGCTCTATCCCTTGATTATGTAATCCCAGGCGTCTAAAGTTGAAAATAAAACATGTTTTTTAGAATTTACGGATCTATTAGTTATTCTCACTTCTAATATATGGGCTAAAAGAATAACAACCATATATTTTTTGGTTGTGTGATAACATTACACCAAGGGATCCCTTTCTTTTCACTATGTACTAGTACCCTATTCCCTTGGCTTGTATGGGGTCTCTCTCAATTTAATACCCGCTAAGTGTAGTGGTAAAGAAGTCCAGAGCCATTGCAGGTGGGGCTGAGGTCTCACAAAAGGGAGATGTACTTATTTATGCTGCATTTTTAATAAAGAGTTGCTTTACTGGGTGTCTGTGTTCTTTATATTGTAACAACTATAGAGCAGTATGTTCTGTTTTCTTTACATTCTGTAATATTAAACCTTAAAACATGAGATGCAAAAACTCATTGCCACTTTAATGCAAAAGGTGAAAAGACGGAGGCAAGTGGGAAGCTTAATATAGATGCAGGTGTTATTTGGGCAACTTTAGGGAGGTTAGTTGCAAAGATAGTGTTACAAAGAAAATACCTCTCAGGAGTCCAGGTAATCATTCCATGTTTTTTTGAACTGTTGAATATTGTTCTGATGCCTGAGGTGTTGAGAGCAATGTGGATGCCCCTGAAAATCAGTGGGATGGAGCCTTGTGTGACGTGAATTTCATAGCTTTTAATCTCAAATTGAACCTTCATATGTAGTTTTATTTTTAGTCCTCCTGTGTTTATTGTAGATGGCGGTAGGTGGGAGTGATGTTGGGCATATGCAGGCTAGTTTGAAATGGTTTCTTGCTTTTGTTGGAAGCTAGTGGAGATCCTTCAGGATGAGGGTGAAATGCTCAAAACTCTTTATTACCAGCTATGAGTCTTGCGACCAAATGCAACACAGCTTTTAGCCATAATAATCATGCCTTCAGGTGGAATTTCTATGGTCTAAATTTCAGTGAGCACACTAATAATTGTACAAATGAAAAAAACTTTTTAGCTGTCAGAAATATTTTTTTTTAAAAAAATAACTACCTTACTGATTGGAGAGTTTCTCTGCCACTCTTTAACAACTCCTTGATGCATGTGTTCAAGGTTAGACGTTGATCAGTCAAGAAGCCAGAGGATTTTACTTTGGTTGATAGTTTTGTGGTGAATGTTAAGTTCCGTGAGGTAAACTTTGTTGAGGTTCAAATTGTGCTGTTTTGACAGAAGAACTGGCTAGGTCCTCTCTGGGTTATTGTTGTGTAAGTTTGACAACATGCATGTGTGACTGTTTGGTGGGCAGGGTATTAATGTCGGTGCATATTTTATGGCCGGGATTTTTAAATGGTGAGCATTGCACTATAACTGGAGTTAAACGAGGAGAATGGAGAGTGGAGATGGGTATCATGACTGTCTACTTACGTTACTGTTGGGAAATGTTCAAAAAGCACCCTTAGAAAGTATTGGTATGTTGTGGTGTCAGATCTGGTGCTACTGGGACATGTTAAAATTATTTACTAATTTTGGTGTTTTGTTGATATGTTGTTTGGTCAAATGCCACTCGTGTTATTGTGAATTGTTCAATTCTGGCCAAACCAAGCAAAGCGCCACATTGTTGTGAAATAGAATTGGGTTTTGTAACAACCCCCGATAGTTAAGATAAAACTTTTTACTCTGCGTATGCCAAATAGCCCTTATTGCAGTATTCTGAAAAATATTTTGATATGTTTACTTAAAATATATGCAATAATTACACCATGGCGTCCCTCTCCCTAACACTGACCCCACTGGTTGCTCTACTTGGGTCCATTAAAGACGTCCACAATACACACAGACGCTTTGTGGCACTAGCCCTCTTGATGGGGAAGCAACAGGTGGCAATTAACTGGGGGAAGCCCTCCGCTCCTCGATAAGAGTAGGTTTCTATTATGGTCTTGCTATAGTGTGTGCTTCAGGTAAATCATTATCTCTTTATTTTGGTCAACGGTCCGGAAGATTCCCAATGTGAAATGAAGAATCTTCCCCAAGAAGCACTTTGAATTTAATCCTAAGGTTGGAATGGATTGCCCAAGTTAACGGCAAGTTTATCAACCACCAATTTAAGCTTTCCCCATTTAAAGTTGTAGAACCAACACTGTAGGAGGTGGAGCTACGGATAAGATCAGCACAGCGTCTATTGGATCTATGGACTAATAGATTGAGATTGAAGACCTCTGATTAAGTTAAAGGTCGGTCTTTCTAATTCTGGTGGGTCTTTTCAGAATGTTGTGCTCCAGAGGGTGATACAATGGCTACCAATGAGTTGGGTCACAATTACCTTGTGTAATGTGGTGCCCAGACATTCCTAAGGTGAAAGTCCGCTTTACAAGTATACCTGGTATGTTTGCAAGGAGGCAACACTTTGACTTGCCCATCCTGATCCAAAGCTTCAACTTTTATTTGAATCTCTTTTAGTGATTTTGAGTGTTTTGTATATATGCCTTCCAATGGCTAATAAATGTCAGAAGCTGTTGTCACCAGATTAGAAAAAATTAGAACCAGGCATGGGGAATCAAGGCCATGGAACCTAGCCAGCTATTGAATATTGATGCAGGTTTTGTATTTTTAGGTCTGGCATTAGCCAAGACTTCTTGATTTTACTGACATGATATATATATATATATAAAGTGGTTACTTACAGGGGCTTTCAGTCAGCCTTTTCCATCCAGTGGCCTGTTGTTGTGTTGTTTACATTTTGCTTCCATCCCTCTCAGCATGCACCATGGGGCAATGCAGCCACGGGTTAACTTCCTGTGAGTGACCGCTCTCTGCTCTTTAACAAGAAGGATATCCCAATAAAAAGTGTTTCCCTTTTGTGCCAGGGACTGTTATTAAAGTGTATGCTTTTTTGATTTTAGCCAGTTTATTTTTATCTTTTTCTTGCAAGGCAGCTCCCCCAACATAAAAAAAAGTTTTACAAAAACCATAACAAAAGGCTGGCAGTCACCAGAGCTATTTTATTTGCCAGTGCTTGTTTTCATGTTCTTGGACTGGCCGTTTAAACCTACAGTCGGCAGGGGTTCGAGCCTGTGTTGTCTAGAGATGTGGCATGCAGGTATTTAAACCTGTCTGGCTACGTAGTCAGGCAGACCTCTTGGTATCCCCGCCTGACCCCAGCTGGAAGACCTCACGCCAACTCTGTTGTCAGTTGCTGCCAGCACCACCCTGGGCTGAGGCGTGGGATGGACAGGCGCCACGGGCGTGTTTTGAGCCTTTTTATGCAACCATGTGATACAAGATAAGGTACAAAACATGCTGCCCTACGATAGAGGACTGAACTTGGGGACATTCCAGAAACGAGGTAAGCATTAATAAAATAAAGAAAAACAACAGTTTAGTCGCCAACCTGCTGTCTGTGGCTAAAGTCGTGTGACAAAGTTCTTTTAATATAGCAAGTTGTTGATTGTATAGCGTGTCTTTTACTGCTGATGTAGGGTCGCTGCGCTTTAGTCGTGTACCATTAGGTCAGAGTGTGATGGAATGTGGTAATCACAATTCGTCCCTGAGGCCAGTGATGTGTACGTTTAGCTGTGCATTGCCAGCAGGGTCGGATTGGTAACGCAGGCACTCGGGGAAATTGCCGAAGGGCCGGTAGCATAGTTCCATTATAGGCGCAAGACACCACCCACACCAAAGTAGAATAGGCACGCATGAATAAATACACAACACAACTTTTTTGTTTGGAGAAAATATTGCTGCAGGTTTATTCCATACAAAAGTATGCAAATTATGGTGGGTTATCTTACGGGCGATCCAAGGGCAGGTAGCCGTACTAACCTATGCTGCCCTGCCAGCCTGATGAGCCAAGCAGTGTGGAAACCTAATCAGCGCTACTCTTATAGGGGTGATCCCCTTACTGGATCACGTGACACATTGGTCCCTTATTACTCACGCCCCTTTCAAGGCGGAGCGTAGCAAGGCAAGCCTCCAGTTGTTCAGGCCCACAACTGCCCTAAGGACTAACGGGGCGCCGACGTCATTGTTCCAGGAACCTACCCTGAGGCTCCTGGGATTTGGCTCTGGCACCCTTATTGTGCTCTTGCAGAGGTTTCCTTCTGTACCCAAACTACTTCCAGATCGCCCTGTAACTCGGCCACAGCTCTGGAGGGAGGCGGCCCCCGTCGCCCTAAAGAGCCCCCCTCCAACCAAACAGCACTTTCTTCACTTGCAACCGGCTCTTTCCAGTGTCTCTTGTATGTCCAAGAGGCACAGGTCCATTCCAACATGTGACAAGTGAACCTCATCAGCATCAAAATAGCCCCACCTTCATTTGGATCAGCTCATGTCTGATAAACCCAAAACCTCTTTGGTCTGAACTTACGCATAGCATTATTCACCCTTTGAGGGAATGCTCCACTGCTTCATTAGACTTGGCCCCGTGCCAAGACAGGCGTAGCCCATGCCTGCTGAAGCCAAAGCCCCTTGCTCAGCGAACTTGCGCATGGAGCGGGTTATCCTTCTCTGGGAATATACCAGTGCCTCACATGCCCTGCAAGACTGTGATGGCTTCTCAGGAGGGCGCTCTCTCCCAAACATCGCTATGTCAGCCTGCAAGCTGATGTGGCTCCCACCTCCTGCAACCTGTAGTTGCAGCCCTTCTAGCATTTTGAGCTCCCTAATGCCCGTTTCCCCAATTTATGGAACAGCAGCACAATTGCTAAGTAGACCGCTTCCACAACCAGCCTATATACTTTGGCTATGCGGACGAGGCATGTCATGCATCACAGAAGCAGCCCGTAACTTGCCCTGGGAACAGAGTGCACCTACTTTGTTGGGTTGATCAGACATGTGCACAAACCTTTGCGATTAATAAACCATGGCGAACAAGACTGTTTGCATAGCGCACACTATCGCAGACACAGCAACCGTATGGAGTGACAACTTACGCCAACTACCAGGCTAGCTTAACTAAAGCTCGATCACAGAAACCCACATACCTGCTAACCAGCTGTGACCCTTGATGCTCTATAGGTCTTGCCCCCCACTCTATACAGATTCCTGCAATGTACCCTTCTGCCCCTGTATGGGTGGGAAAATACCTGTAACATTGCAAATCCCACTGCACTCACATACTCAGACAGTCCAGTGGGAGAGGGCCCTTAGCATTGGTTCTGCTACATTGCCTGGCCTCCTAGCCCGCAAGCACCCTCATCTGACAGCAGACTCTCTGCTGTGTTGCCCCTGCAATGACTGCACCCTGGTGCAAGACGTCCCATTCTACACCCCTGCTAACAGACTGCCTTCCATGAGGCTGGAGTGAATGGTTGTATGTTGTGCATCTGACCCAAAACATTTTTAGATTGCTTTGGCAGGGATCAATTGTTGCACCTGTCACACTCAAAATAGTGCAATGTACAGTTCTTTTGCATTCTCCACTTCAGATTGGGACTACATACCCCACGAGACCACGGAGTCGTGTGTATATTACCAATGATACTAATCTGATGTTCCCAGTGCCAATTGGTGACTATTCCGCAATGGAATATGTGACTCGAGCAAAAGAGTCTTTGTGCACATTCCATTATCCCTCGTCATACTGAAATTTTGCCTTTACAGTTTCATCTGTGGTATTCGCCCCCAGACTTCCCAGGCTGCATACTGCTGGCCATGTGCGCAGCTGCTGGCGTAATAAGGGAATCTCCTGTTGCAACTAGCAATAAAACCACACCGCTTGAATGTGCTATCTTGTAAGCAATTATGTGCCTAACATATCTCTTCCCCTTGAAAAGATACCACAAACCGCACTGGTTATTAGAACCTTAAGCAGCACACAATTTTCACCTGGGCATACCCCTAACTGAGAATGGCTCTACACCGCCGTAAGGCCAGAAACACCCATATTTTACATATTTTCTGGGTTTGCCACTTGGCACCCTTCTGGTTGGTGATACGGAACCTCCTACCCAGCATAAGCTGACAATCTTGTGTTGCCGTCACACCACCTGTGTCCCTTGAATCACCCCCCATCCTCGTGTGCAATAGTCATACTGCTAAGTGGGCAATCAATTCAACATTCCTCCTCTCCTGCCAAGCTGTTGCCTGTTCAGTTTAATCTGTGGTGACTTCACCCAGCCAGCTTCATTGCGGACAATGTGACCAGTTGCTGAAATTGAGGGAATCTTACGCTTACCACTCGCAACTAAAGCGATTATTTAATTAATATGATACGGTGTATCTGCGAGAACTATGCACAGGTAACTGACACTCTCCCAAGTGCAGTTGCTGTGAAACCTTTTGGACTAGTCCATCAAATTCAGCCAGCCACCTCCCTAGGTGGAGTTTTGCACTCCCACACTTCCGCTAGTGTAAACCACGGTCACGCCTCTTGTTCAGTCGAATTTAGTAATTCACGACGCTGACAAACCCAGGGGCCCAATACTGGGCTGTACATGAGGACTAAGATGACGTTAAATAATCGGCTTGGAATGGCTGGGTGTTGATATTGCCTGGCTGAAGTGCACTACCTTTGACTCCTGACAAGATGTGCCAATGCAGGGAGAAGTAAAAATTATCCAGCCCACCTAACTTCCTGCCCCAGATATCTGTATATAGCGCTTGTTGGAGCATGACCCTTGTGTTTTTTGAAGTGCAAGTGTTCCCGTAGGCATGGTGCCGCTGGATCATAGATCTTTATTACTCCGCTACTGATATTCATTTTAACAACCACAGAAGGAAGGAAGGTTGATTGAAACCCGAAAGTGGCCAATTTGCTGACACCCCAGCAGGACCTGGCAGTCATATTTAAACTTTATATCCTTACAGTATGGAAACACTCATCGCTGCCAGATGCCTTGGTGCGTAAACGCCTGGTGGTTGCACTACTGCATACAGCGATAATTTAAATTAATAATACTGTGCATATGAATAAAACTATGCACCAGCAGCTGAAAACTTTCACACGGTAGTAAATGTGAAACATTGGATTTGTCCATTGCATTAAGCCAGTCACCCTCCTAGTGAAGCCTTGCCCTCCATAACTTCTGCTAGTATACCAGGGAGCCGACAAGACAATGGGAACACGAGGGGAATTATATGTATTAATACCTGCCCTTTATTGAATACTGGGAATGCCAAATGTTCTTCAATACATTTGGCCAATGCGTGCCTTAACTTATGGCCCCCACACAGTTTGACCACAAATCTTTATGACAACTTAGTAGCAACATGGCAACACCTGGTCAGGTACGGCTTGTGGACCCCCTCTGTCCACTCTCCGCCCATATTTTTCATTGGCTTGCGTCATTGTCTACTGTAAACTGTGGCTGTTCATTGATCAAAAGGATTAATAGTCCATTCTTAGTATCTCCTTTTCTCTTTTTATAGCCTTCCATGGTGACACCCCCTGTTAAGTGTGTTTTTACTTGCTAGGTTTTAATTACAGCCTTCGAGCACTATTTTCTCAAATATATGTTCTCCTAATGCTTCTGAAAAAAATGTATAGCACGGATGCAGAATGCCTTTCCAATGCAATAGGTCTCACGTTTGCGAGTGTTGAAGCTATTGGCATTGTAAAGCACAATGTTTTTTATTTAAATGTTTTAAAAACAACACATAAATAAAAGGCATTGTTATTTACAATGCCAAAAGCCCAAACTCTCGTAAATGCAAAACCTATTGCATTGCAAATGCTTGTTTTCTTGCTTGTGTGAGTGGTGGTGAGGCGCGAGGAAACATGGAGGACACAGGTGTCGTGGGGGGACAGAGTGCTATCAGGCGGATAGAGGTGTCCACGTCCTAGAGCTTTCATTTTTTGTTATGTTGAATGTGGGGCCAACATGGACAACAGAAGGTGGGCAGGTAGGGGGTGGGGAGGGGTAGCATGGATCACAGAGGGGAGGAGGGGAGGAGGGCAGGTAGTGGCAAGTCATCACACTGATTAAAGTCTTTAATTGAGTCAGCATATACACACTTTTTACTACCTCACTCCTACTGACTTACATGCCAGAGTGTGTGAGCTAATAGTATTCCAATTATTATCCAGCATTAAGATACTGTAATGGAAACTTGGTTTCAGTACATTCCTAACAGAATATTTTTTTTGTCCTCTGCTTTGTCATCATCTGGTGTAGTAAATATATTGAATTTAAATATGCCCTCTTGTGGTGAAATAAATATTCTGAATTGAAATAAACATATTGGAAAAGAAGCTCAGCAGAGGCATCCAGGTAAACCGTTAATTAAGCTTCAGTAGACATGAGCGGCAGGGACTAGAAGTTAATTGGAGACCATTATTCTCAGTTTCACTTTTATTTCTCCACAATGTAGACCTCAACCAAGGTTACCATTGTAACATAATGTACAACACTCACAAACTCTAACACATTTTCCACTCTATACCTGAAATTATCTATATATCTATTATATTACCTACTGGCGGTCGCCAGTAGGTATATATAGTTAGGATTTTTTCCCTATGGGATTTCTGAAAATTCTATGTCTAATAACTTTGGCGTTTGTGGACGGAATCGGCTGAAATTTTCAGGAAAATGGCACATTTTGTTTCTGAGCAGCTCCTGGAAATTTGGAGGGGTTTCGTCAAGGGGGGGCTGAGAAAAAAGGGGGGTCCCAAAACACGTTTTTAACATTGAGTTTTCCATAGGGCGGTTGGACTCACTTTTAGCTCGAACGGCTGAATGGATTTGCACGAAACTTGGCAAAATTGTAGGGACTGTTAGCCCGATGTGCCTTTGCTAGGTCTCAATATATGTGCTTCAGTGGATTTTGAGAAATTAACGTTTAAATCAAGATATATATCTGTAACAGCGCTCCGGGCAGCGATCCGGTTCGCGTACTTTTCGCTTATCGGAACTTTGCGAAGCGAAGCTGATTGGCTCTCCGGTGTCTGTCAACATTCTAAACAGTCCGGTGCGGCCGCCATCTTGTCTCTCGGTAGGATCGAGAGACAAGAGGAGGCCAAAACAAAGGAGGAAATGAAGGAAAGGGGGCAAGGTAGACCCCTTCTGACCCCCTAGGATTGATGAGGGGATATTATAGAGCCACGCTGGGCCCAAAAAAAAAATTCCGATTTTTTCGCCGTAGAGACGCGTCTTGGTACGCGAACCGGGCAGCTAACCGGGAAGCTAACCGGCAGTGTAACGGGAGTCTGACGAGTAGCTGATTGGCTGTCAACATTGTAAACAGTTCGGAGCGGCCGCCATCTTGTCTCTCGGTAGGATCGAGAGACAAGAGGAGGCCAAAACAAAGGGGGAAATGAAGGAAAGGGGCAAGGTAGACCCCTTCTGACCCCCTAGGATTGATGAGGGGATATTATAGAGCCACGCTGGGCCCAAAAAAAAAAAAACGATTTTTTCGCCGTAGAGACGCGTCTTGGTACGCGAACCGGGCAGCTTACCGGCAGTGTAACGGGAGTCTGAGGAGAAGCTGATTGGCTGTTATCTTTGTAAACAGTCTGGAGCGGCCGCCATCTTGTCTCTCTGTGGGATCGAGAGACAAGAGGTGTAAATGAATGAAAGGGGTAAGGCAGACCCCTCCTGAATCCCTAGGATTGATGAGGGGGCTATTAAAGTTCCCTGGGGGGTGAAAAAAAAAATTCGATTTTTCGCGGTAAAGGTGCTTCCTGGTACGTTAACCGGGCAGCTAACCGGCAGCGTAATGGGAGTCCGACATATTGTGTTTTTTGAACGTTTGTGATATGTGCACGTGTGGATTTTGTCTAATTAAGGTTAAAAAAATATATATATATCTTTAAGCGTGTTTTGGCGCGCTTACGTCTTGGGTTTGGTTTGCGCTGCAGAGACGATACGTCACGGTTATGCGATGCATCATGAGGCGTCTCACGGGCTACGTGATACGTCACTTAATAAAGAATATATTTTACAGCTATAGATATTAGCTTTTAAAAAACCAATGAAATTCACAGAAAAAACCATAGGTTATAGACCATATATAGTTAGGAATTTGCATTTACAAAACCTTGAAAATTCACTGAAAAAACCATAGGTTATAGACCATATATAGTTAGGGATTAGCATTTAAAAAACCTTATTTTATTTGCACAAATCCATTGAAATTCCATATATAGTTAGTTGCACTAACTATATATCGCGGACCCGCAATCCACTGCTAATGATGTCACATATTACATCATTCATGACATGGTCAGTGACATCACTGATGACATCACTGATGACATCTCAAATGACAAGGCGAGTTGATCGCTGAAACGCGTTGGGCTGTTTTTCCATTGCTACGATTTACCATGCTGGAAATGAATTAAATAAATAATCCTTGAACTGCAAGAAGTCTAATGAAGTGGTAATTTTCGCTTGGACTGGCGTGCATTGGCGCAATTGATTTGAGCTTGGTGAAACTGGATATATATATATATATATATATATATATATATATATATATATATATATATATATAAACAATATCCTGTCTATTCAGCCCTTGACGCTGCAATTACCACAGGTACAGATCTCTCAGACACCAAGGTTCGTGAAATGAAGTGGTTTATTTTCTCCACTCCACCAGCATTACGCGTTTCGGCTGTCTTACAACAGCCTTGATCACATGGCATCAAAATACAAATGGGAGTGCTTAAATACTGTGCTAATTAAGATTGACATCAAACACATGGATAAATTGACATAGAAAAAATACGGTACTATTTCACAAAGTAATGAAAGGGAAAAGCAACAAGCATTAACTGATGTAACAAAACCCATTTGAAAACGGCATTGTTAATTGACCTAACATCATAATGATGGGTTCCAACATTCAAATTACCAACTGTAAATCGTAGCTGTAATCAACGCTAAATATAATGTATAATATGTATATATAATCTTAAGACAATTCCTCCAAATAAAAGGACTCCACGACACTCCGGTGCAAGTAAAAGGTATTTATTCTGTTAACTTTGGCAAAAGCATAAGCGCCAACGCGTTTCGGTGTTCTTACACACCTTGGTCACGACACTGGCCATGTATCATTCAATTACTTTTTACTAAACATATGTAAACAAAGTTGAAGAATAAAAAAAAGTTCACATAGTTCAATGCTGCAAATTAGCCGCCATCTTAGAGTGACCTTCAATACATGGGTTTCTATGGCTTTACTAGCAATCATTCAAAAGTGTGTATGTAACAAAACAGCATTCCATTTTGTTATTCACAATATTCAATTTTTATATTATATAAATACAAATGTGTGCCTCACTTGACACTTTCTATAGTTCCACCCCATTTAGTTTATGTGAACATGATAAACATAATAATAAGACTGCCCCAGGCCACATCAATTGTCTTCTCACAGTGACCTTTAGTACATGATTCAACAAAAATTCTACGTTTTTCATAAAACAATTTCCATCACTGTATAATAGTTTTCACTCTAGTAATAATAGATTGCTTCTGTTTAGGCCACTGTAATCATTCCAACTCTTTGGTATTCTATATGGATACAAACTATATCATTCCACCAAGTGGGCTTTTCTATTATAAACCATAATATATTATTTTTGTTACCTCAATTTTAGTATTACCACTAATCAACTAGTATCCAAACATAATCAAACCAGTATTGCTGTACTGACACTTATGTAGAAGTAGTCTCTATGTGTGGCCCTTACATGGTTTTCCATGCTGCTACTCATAGAACTTGTTCTCCCGCATGTAAAACAAAAATAAACAAAAATAATTACATTTATTAAAACTTTCTCTTTGGAATCTCAGTTTAAAAACACCCAACACGACCACACAAACTGGCAGCTTGTGATAAGTTGACAACTTAGACTCATACGTGGACAAAAAGCTCTTCATCAATGTTTAATCCTAGCTGTTCCATACAGTGCATTTCTAGGATATAGCGTGATTCTAATCTCCTAAACTCTCTCTCTCACTCTGTCCCCCTCTCTTGTTTTCTTAGGTACACTATCAATAACACTGTATTGTAACTCCCTGTGATCCCCTCCATGTACTTTATGTAAGTGTTGTGACACAGGGTAAGTGCTGTCATTGTTCTTTATAGCTCTAAGATGTTACAATATTAGTTTATGTACTGATGAAATGGTGCTCCCCACATACCATTTTGGGCAGGAGCAAGATAGGGTGTATACCGCAAATTCTGTCTTGCAGAGAAATTTTCCTTTATAGTTTCTGGAATGCAGTTTTCAGTTCAACTGCATTCTTTGCATTCTCACATGCCTTAGATTTTGTGCATTTTTAAAACCTGATTTAGGTCCCAGCCAAGTAGGTGCTATGTATTATGTTTTTCTCGGGAACCCGAGATGGTGAAAGGATGAGGTTGGAGCAGAGGTCGTACATCTTAAGGTACACTTACAGTGAGAACCATCTGCTCCTGCATGAAGCCTGTCCTGACTGATGGAATAAAAGGAACCGGAGCGGGCACCGGCTAGTGTTAGAACATTGGAAAATCTTCACTGCGGCCATGGAAATACAAAAGAACATTATGTTTATTATGACGGCATGGCGGAGCGATATCAGGGAGAGTAGTTCTTCCATGCGAGTGGTTTAAAAATTTGCATAAAGGGTGTAACCTGAACGAGAACGGAACTAAGATTGAAAAAGGCAGCAAGTGCCGAAACGCGTCTCAACTGTTTGAGTGAGACACACACTCACACGCATACACACACACACACACCTACCTCCCACCCCTACACCTCCCCTGCACTGTTGACTAATTGCCAATGTATATAATAGTCTGTGACCACAATCCCATATTTCACAATTCCATTCCACACATTGCCAGGACCAATGATGCCCTTCCAAAATTTGCACTTGCTCATGATTACCTTAAAGTCACAATCTGTGGCACCGGACTGTCTGCAGCACTGGTAGACCAGGAAAACCAATTGGCCTTTCCTACTGGTACCTTACTGAAAGCCCAAATCGGACAAACTTTAAATGATCAAACAGTGCATGTTGGCTTTGGTGAAGACAGCCTGCACTTCATTTAGTACTCCTAGGTGACATCCCAGACCAAAAACTCCAGCAGTGCTTTGCAATGAACGGCAACCTTTCCAGGGGGCCATAAAGTCAATGTCCCCTGAAACTTAGGGCCGGTTTCCATGGGGCAATTTGGGGGGGGGGGGGGGGGGGGTTCGGGGCTGCTGAAGCCCCCACCACAACTCATTGCAAGATATTATGAGGGTGCCCCATGGCCCTCCATGGGGAGCCAGAAGGAAAATAAATGGTCAAGTTCAAATCTTTTATTCGTTTAACCATTTTGTTAAACATAAAAAGTACATCACATATAGGCCAAAATAAATGGTCAAATTAGCCCACAAAGGACATTATGGGGTGCTCCTTTCCCCAATTTTTTTAATACATTGTGAATGGCTTCTTTTACTTTTGCTTTCGGGCTCGTGGCCTTTCGCTGCATGTCTTTTTTTAAAACATTTTTTATTTATGGCTTCCCCCTACCAGCCGGGCACCCACAACCTCCATTAATGGTTGGGCAGTGCAGGGAGCCCACTCCTGCAATGTCCTGTTGGCTACCTTCTCGCCCAACAGGATCAGTTGTAGGTGTGGGAGTCAGCGTGTGCATTCTCCAGGTCACGGACAGGTTGTAGTCAGACAGGGCCTCGTTTCTCCTTGCGGTTCCTGGAGATAGGGTCGCCGGGCCCACTATCATTGCACATGGCACCCCTCATCAGAGGGAGATAATATTTAATATCAAACTCCATGTTGCACGGACCCTCTGGCCCATGGGGAGGGTTATTCTTTTCAATATGGCAGAATGCTATGTGTATGTTTTCTCCATTCTTCATTAAAGAGGTCAAATGTGGGCAGATTAATATTTCTGACTGGGCTGGGCTGATTTTCTTCATCTTTGGCTCATTTTGATCTTAGTGACCAGGTCTATATGCCAGCCTTCTCCTCTGCTAGGCTCCTGGTGCTCCTCTCCTGCTGGTGGGGGCATCTTGGCGACCCATCCGTAACCAGCCAGCAGAATACCCTCTTGACCGTGGTCCGAAGCCCCAGTGGCCTCCTAACCATGTTGCAGAGCACATGTGGGGGCAGTGAGTCTAGGTTGTTTCCCCAATTAGCACTCAGGAGGTATAAGGTGGCAATGCCACTGGCCCTGGAGAGACCCATCCTAGTCAGCTGTTAAAGTCCTTAGTCCACCTTGCAGGGTATCAGGTGGCTTCTCCCAGCTGGGCACCCTTTCCTCTGTCATTGCCTTCCAGGCCCAAGGTCTTCCTAAACTGTCTCTCCTCTCCATTATGCAGGTGGTTTGACATGCAGGTGAAATGTTTATGGGGCCAGGTACCTAAGCCAATCCTACAATGCCACATAATTCTTCTAGCCCTACCACAACCCTCCTGCACAGCATTCTGGGACAATCCAAAAAGCCAACTTCAATTTCTCTCAAAAGACCTCCTATTGGGCCTCAGCTCCACCTCTACATGGCACAGCTGCCTGATCACTTCACACTAACACTTCAAAGACGTGCCCCTCCTCTGTTAGTTCTAGAGGTCTTGGCTCCCTCATTTGTTCTTCTTTATTCTAGTCAACCTGAGCTGTCCCATCCCTGGTGCAGTGTGATAAGCTAAGTCACACTGCACCTGGCAGTGACAAATGGCTAGAAAGGTGTGTGTAAGTCCCTTCCTGTGGTGAGGACGGCCATTGTTCCATGGAGTGACACACTTAAAACATTATTTGAAATATCCTTGAAAACTCCTTGTGATTGGCTGATCTTCAAACAGACTCCTGACCATGGTAATCATGTGACCTGAGCACCAAAACCTTCCGGCTGAGCATCTGATACCTTGACCCCTAAGCCTGCCACCCATGTAGCCCTCAGAAGGATAAAGCCTCAGGAATCAGCCATATAGGCCAACAAGGAATCTCCTCCAAAGAAAATGTGCCTCAAATGGCAAACCCGGAGGCACTGTGGGATCTGCTGTGAAATTCTGACAAAGGAATAGCTGGAATGTCATAGGAAGCTAAACAAGTCCACAAACTACTGTAACTGACCAGAATAGAATAAAGTCAAGCAGGGAATATAACCTTATTGAGGAGACCTCTATTAGAATCACTTCAAAGTCACCAGTGTCCATCATGAACATTTGGACAGAACAGACCTTTAATCCTTGTACAGACATGAGTCACAGGAGGATGAACCAAGAACGGCAAGCCTCTCATAAACTGCTGCCTTGACTTTGCACCCCAGATGTGTAAGAGGATGAACATGCACCCCCTGGAGGTGTAAAGCTAATTAAAAATCAACTTGCGTACAAACTGATATAGACTGCTGGTTACATGAGGAATGGTATGGAATGAAACATTCCTAACTCTACAGCAAGGCTTTCCTAAGGTTATCAAAATGCACTCCATGACCCCAAATATCCTGAAACTCAACGGAGCGCCCAAAAGTTTACCTCATTATCTTTTTAAAACACTCATCTAAGAGCATTTGTGGTCACCACTGAATACACGAAAAGAAAAACAGAGTAATTCCACCAGATAGAGAAACGTAAATGAAGAATTAATTCAATGAATCCACTGGTCCCAGCCAGTCACCAGTTGTGTCCTACTGCAAAACATCTCAGAACATTCAGCTTACTACCAAGTCGGAGTGAAAAACATAGTTTATGTCAAACCAAAACAGCCAAGAGTTGTACTTAAATATCATGGCTATCCCCATTCAGCTTAAGGCCTGCCACGTGTGGAATTTCCTGCCAGTCTCTAGTACAGGTAGTGGCCCAACTTACGTTTGAATGGCATACGGGGCCTTCAGGGTTGATAATGTCCTAGATGGATGCAATCGTTTCAGCATGATCTGAGGTACCTATGTACCGTAGATATCTGGTAAATGTAATGCACATTTATCATATTCAGCAATGCAGACCGGGAATGAGACAGATTAGTTCTTGAAGAAGAGTCCCTTAAACTCATTAGAGGTGGAGAGTTTGTAAACGTAAATGATTGAATGCTATGAAATTATAGATCGAGTTGAGGGAAGATGAGTTCAAGCAATAAGGCCCTCAAAAGTGAAGTGTCTAGAGATGCCCTGGTTACTTACCGGTAATCTTCATTACTCCGAGTGTAGTCTTTCTCGCCACATTACTGACGTAGTGAGCTTCAGCTCCCCCACAGAACCCTCAAAGCAAATTAGTGCTCTATCCTCCCTCATCCTTTCCTAACATGGCCGGCCTCCTTCACCCCTGACCTACATTAAGAGGAGGCACGACCCACCCCACTTCCGGTTCCACTACAAGCCTCAGAACCAAAGACATGAAGCCGATATCAAAACAGGTAAAGGAGGGATGGGAACCTATCTGGCGAAAAGACTACACTCAGAGTAATGAAGATTACCGGTAAGTAACCAGGGCATCACCTCCTCATAAGTCTTCCTGGACACATTACCGACGTAGTGAGCATATACCAGAGCCAAAGTGGCTTCATGGTCACCAGAAAAAAATACCAGAAACAAAAAGGCAAGGTACAAAGACCGTGCAAACCAAAGAGTAAAGAGGAAAAACCACACCCTCACAACACAAAAGCGACAGTAAACAGGCCAGCCAACAGAACAGCTAAATTCCCAGCAGCTGTTGAAACCACAGTGAAAGAATCCCAAGAGACAAACATACCATGGGCAGACCACCCCTGTATCTAGGATGCGGCCTCCGACCCCAGAGATTCAAACACCAGAAGGATCGACTAGGCAATCCACTAAGTCAATGTGGAAATGGGCGGTTGATGGCTGGACCACATCAGGCCACCAGAGAAAAACACCTTAGCAAAAAAAAAACAAGGTCACCCCCAACACCGCCCTACGCACCTCCAACAGCTGGAAACCAGTGGCCTCCCCAGACCGAGGATCCGGAGAAAAAGTAGTCAGAAAAACCTCCCCAGGAATGATAAGTCACAGGAGGGATCTAGGGCAAAAACTGTGGAGCAGACCGCAGGACTATGTGATCAGGCAACATCCACAAGAAAGGAGGACCCCAATACCCAAATCCGACCTGCCAACACAATGGCCACCCAAACAGCCCAACCACCATTGTCAAGAAGTGGATGCCAACGTCCCCCAAAGGTTTGAAAGGGGTTGTGATATGTTGTGTTTTAATTTAACCCAATGTGTGGCTAGATTCGATTTTTGTTCCGAATCATACTTTTGTGTTCGGATATTCTGACTTTCAGCTTGCGTTCAGTTTTGCCAATGTAGATCAATCCACACGTGCATTTTATGCTGTAGATAACGAAAGAGGAGTTGCAATCCCCTGAAATTTTTAACCGTATGACTTTGCCCGAATGTGGATGCGTAATGGTATTCCCAATAGTGACATTATTACAGTGTACGCATTTCTGACATTTGCGCACGCCTGAAAACATGGTGCTTCATTCAGTTGTTGGACGTGTTAACATTGCTTTAATATTTCTACTTTGTGTGTGTGCAAACAAAGGTGGATCATCAAAGAAATGTCTTAAAACCCGTTCATTTTGCAATAGTTCCCATCGCTTCCTGATTATCTTCTTGATTGCTGCTGATTTCGTAGAGTATTTAGACACGATAACCATGCGGTTTTGAGATGCTTTGACTGTTGTCTTTAACAGATCTTCTCTTTGAACAGAAGAAAGTCTTGTTTGTGATTCAGTAAGTATAGAGGTTGGGTAACCTCTTTTTTTGAAGTTGCTCATTTGTAGATTTGTAGCTGCTTCGAGAGCCTCTGGTGTACAAGAAATTCTTTTATTTATTTATTTATTTATTTTATGCGATTTTTAAAGCGCGCAAATACCCAGACGGGTGTTAATCCTTAACATTTGTGAGAATGGTAGATTATTGATCAAACTGGGCGGATGAATGCTGGAGTACAATAACAAGTTGTTTCTGTCTGTTTCTTTTCTGTAAATCAAATTTTCTAATTTTGGGTCAGCTTTAGTGATCAACACATCCAAAAATTATAAACAGGTGGTGCTTATGGTATGCGTGATTTGTATCCTTGGATTTTTCATATTCATTTCCTGAATCTTTTCCTCCAATGCCCCTTGAGAACTGTTCCAAATTATGAAAATGTAATCAATGAATCTCCCGTAAAAAAATAAGATTTGCTTTCCGATCTATGTCAGTGAAGATGCTATCCTGTTCAAACGTGGCCATAAAAATGTTGGCAAAAGACGGTGCTCCAGAAAAACCCATAGAGGTCCCGATAATTTGTAAATAAAAATCATCCAACCAAATGAAATAGCTATGCTGTAAGCAAAATTGCAAATGTTCTAACAGGAAAATTGTATTGGTTGCAATTGATGGCAATTGTGCCTCTATGCCTTCCTGTATTGGAATGGATGTTACGTCAATTGAGCACAGTATCCACTGATCTTATGTATTGATTGCCAAGTTATCCAATAGCTGTAAAAAGTGTGTGGTGTCCTTGATGTAAGATTGTAAGATTGCCAGTTCTAAACAAAAGACTGTAAGAAATAATCAATATACTGTCCAAAAAGTTCGAAGACCGATCCGCACCTGAAACAATAGGTCTAAAAGGTGGGTTATTGAGATTTTTATGGACTTTAGGTAACACGTACAACCGTGGATGTCTGGGTTATTGCACAGTTAAAAAATGTTGTGTGTTGACCGTAATCCAGTGCATGTCCATCGCATGTTCCAAAATCTCCATCAATGTTCCCATGTTCTCATGTAGGATCTGATTCAAGCTTCATGTAAACCATGGCGTCCGCCAGATATTCAGTGACCTTTTGATGGTAAAAGGCAGTATCCATGACCACTAGTGCTCCCCATTTATCAGCCATGACAAATGTGAGCTGGTCCTCTCTAGCCGAGTTGCACAGAATCTATTTTTCCTGTTTAGACAAATTTGATCTGTTTTTCGATTTTAAATTCAATGATGTCAAATCTTTGTGAAACAGGGTTTCAAAAGTATCAATTAATTTGTGTGTGGTTGGTGCCAAAAAGGTACTCAGTGGTTTAAATTCCTTGTATGGAACCTCTTCCTGAACAGATTAATAAAATCCATTTTGAGATTGAGGTAACGCATTTGAGAAGAAATGTCTCTGTCTTAAAGTCTGTGTAAATTTGAATGCAAAGATCTCTAATTCCATGTTGTTCGTGTCATACGTGGGCACTAAAGAGGTCCCTTTATTTAATACACGTTGTTGTTGTGCAGTCAAAGTTTTAGATGATATGTTAATAATCAGGTCATCTCCGTTTTGCTCCGTAAATGTCGTCCCTCTTGATATTTTTCTCTGTCCTCTGCCTCTTTCTTTAGAGCCCTGATCCTTGGCTGTTCACTAAAAAAGAAGCGGAAGAAGAGGTGGTTGCCAGAGTTGATGCTGCTTCAACTTGCTGCCTCCCTGGTTCAACGGATTGTTGAGTTGTTTCGTCAGATTGTTGACTATCAGTTAATGGTGTTCTATTTGCCTCCAATTTACGATCCAAAACAATACTTTCCTGTGATGATGATGCTGGTTTCTGTATGACTCTTTTCCGGCCATGTATACACCTCATTCTGTTTGTATTCAATGGTGTCTTGACGGAATTTTCTTAATTTCCATTCCTGGATTTCTTTGCCATAAGCTTCTAATTTGTTGTTTAGTTCCTCAAGAGTGATTTTCCAATATTCTGCCTTGCATCTAGATGATAAGTGTGCTTTGATCTGTTCTGCCTCTTCCTCTAGATCCCCTATAGTTTTAGCCAGTTACTCAATTAATAACAAAATTAAATTTAATGTGCATTTATTGAGAATGACCTGCCATTTCTCCATAAAGATCTTGTTGAACTGGACTTTATATAATAAAGGTTTGATGGGCTCTCCTTCTACATCCCCAACCGCCAGCTACACTACGCCGACCTCTCACTCGCCACCGTCCCGCGCATCTGAATTACAACCACTGGCGGGAGATCCTTCTCCCACCTCGCCGCCAAGACGTGGAACACCCTCCCACTGAGCCTACGAAAGGCTCAAGACCTGCTGACCTTCAGGAGGATACTCAAGACCTGGCTGTTCGATCAGTAAGCCCCCTCTCCCCAGAGCCTTGAGACCCTCGCGGGTATGTAGTGCGCTTTACAAATGATTGATTGATTGATGGGTAATATTAATCCACGGGGAATTATTTGGGCCTTGTGATACTGAATCAATGTGGAAGCATGCAACCTCTGACTTAAACATCTTCTAGTGATGAATTCTAATTGTCTGAGTTGTTGTGATATTGAGCCTCCCTGTACATTGAAAATTGTAGTTTCGTGTATTAGCACATAAATGTCACTAGTTTGAGCTGACGTGTATGTTCTAGTGTCTGCTCTGTTGTCAGTGATGTGCGAGATAGCTTCAAAGGACATTATCAAACCTGGGGTGCGGCTGCTACAATGGCTCAAGAATCTAATAATATCAGTGGTGCTGTGCAAACCTGTTATGTTACGTTTAAATCCATATTTATGCTTCTTAATCTCCTATGTGTGCTGCCAGGAGGGGATAGCCTACCCCCATAACTACATGAACGAAAACCACAAGTGACTCTTCACCTGTTTCCTGGCGTCACAGTAATTAAATCATTAAACTACTAATACAGTTAATCCAAAGTTAGACCACTTTCAACCTCTAATGTTTTCCATTAATTCATAGCAGTTCAATTTCAATAGTGAAACACATCAGCATTAAAAAAAGTGATCATTGCCTGTTAAACAGCATTCAAAAGCATTAAAAAAATATAACACATCATAATGATCCTCATGTTCATCTTCAAAGTGCTTGATTAGCTTGATGCCCAATGCTTTTCGGGAAGTATAAATCCCTTCTTCAGGGGCAGCTGTACCTGAAAACATATGATTCCATCAGTCTTAAGAGTACATTTCAATGTCAGGGTAAGAACAATACCATTTGTCAATTATTTACAGCGCATCGAAGAAAGAGAGAAAATAAATCCAGTTCAAAGGAATTCACTTCCCCATTCTAAAAGTTAGTGCGCTGTTCGTGAAACGCAGAATCCATTCGAACCTGTCCAACATGCTCGAGACCATTGCACTAGTGTAAACACCTGTGTTCCTACAAACAGCCATCAATGCCAATAACAGCGTGTGCATGCTTACATAAGTCGTGTTGCCAACATATCATGCAACCCACTTGAGAATGACAAAGCGTCCCCAGTCAAGTCCGAATACCAAGATGGCTGCCAACACATCCTGATTCATTACGTCATCTTCAGTTTCGTATTCTGGCCGGGGTTCAACCTTTATTTTTCTTCTCCCTTAAATGACACATCTTGAATGTCTTCATTTCCGCTTGCGTTGATTATTCTAATGCGGTATACTTCTTAGTCTCACGTTATCCTATACAAACACTCCAATTGGTCAAAAACTTGGCTGGTAATGGGTTTGAGGTGCTGTGACCATATTTCTCCGGCAGTTGGTTCTCTGCACTGACTTCCTGAGCAGGACAGGATCAATTTATAGGCACGGTATCTGGTTCATAGGGCTGATGATGACTCCATACCATTTTAACTAGTATAGACGTGTAGACATTTTAGATCAGTAGTAGCATTGGTCCTTAAAATCCCAAAGGTAAAGCATTCTATGGTTGGTGGCAGGGCTTTTTTCTGTTCAGGTGGAATGTTCTCCTAATCCCTAAAACGTTGTTTATTCGCCCTAGAGTTCAACCAGTATTAATCTTACACATCCCCACCCTACTGACCGGGCGAGTCTCCAGGAACAGAAACCAGGCCTAGAAAAGCTCGCACGTGAGCATGACTCGGCAGTTTATGTTTTTCCGAATCCTTGTTTTGCAGACGCACCGGAAGTGTTCTACAATTCTGAAGCCAGTGCGAACTAAGCCCAATGCACATTGCTTTGCTTAGCGTTTGTGCTTTCCGAGGAGGAGCTGCCAGCAAAGAAAATGCCACTTTCTTTGGTAAAATATTTTTTTTAAAACAAACTGTAAGAAGACTTATGAGAAGAGAGGGAGTTTGCTGCTGCGACCTTTTCTTCACTCTCTGGTTTTATGATCTGCTGTGTTTTGGAAAGGTAGCATTGTTGGCACTTTGTAATCCGTTGAATTTTTGTGCAAGAAATAAGATTGCATTTTGTTCGAGTCCTAGAAGAGGAGTTGTCAAGTTGGCCTCGTGTGACGTGTCTGTGTTCCAGGAATTCAGGGCGCAGCTTCTAAGACTTGCAGCAAACGAGAAATGTGACAATATGAAAATAATTTATACTTTTTTCACTGTTTATTCTCCCAGTAGAAGGGAACAGACAGACTTGTTCTGAACCTGAGCAAGATAAACGGGAGGCTGAAAATGGACGAGAACAGCTGACTGAAGTTAAAAAACATACCTTGTGTTGTCAAAGCGGAGAAATAATTGGATGCCTTTGAAACATAAAACAGAGGCACCAAGAATACTGAAAAACGCCAAAATTAAGAAGTACATTAATGATGAACCCTTAGTGATGACGAACAGGGCGAAGATACTTTTGTAATTATTTATTCTAATTAACATTAGAATGGCTATAATGATACTCATAGTATGTCGTATTCCGAAATGAGAAATTATTGGTAATATCTCCAACACATAAAATCTAACATTAATGCTATCTCTAATCTTATTTCACCCTCCTCTGTCTTGTCCTACATTTGATCCGCTCCTGGACATTACAAACCCAAGTAAGACAATTGGCACCTAATTCTTTGTTCGCTATTAAATACCGCCACGCTTGCTGTTTTATTACTTGTCATCTGCAAGAGTGCAAAGTGTCTAAGGGCCAGATGTACGACGTCTTTTACCAGCTGCAAACGGAAAATTGGGCTGTTTGTGACTGCTAAATTAAATTGTCTTTTCACATGTACTACCCATATTACCGAGTCCAGTAGCGGCCCGTGGAGGGAGTTCAGTGGGGCAGTGAGGCGTGGTGGGGCGGGGCGAGGGAGAGGCAGGGTGGAGGGTAGTAAACACCGGAATATGGATGAACGGAGGTAAGTAAACAATTAAATACATAAAACGGATTTTGTTGCGCACGCTGCATCACAACAATAAACCTACTTCGCATGCAGTGGCAGTGCATGCTGGGATCCGTAGTTTACTACATAAACTACTGAATTGTACGTGACTCCAGCCGACCTATCAGGACGACCATTTAAGGCGGGGCGACTGGGGGTATTAAAATGGACTGCTGCCAATGTTGGGGTGAGAGCTGGCATTTGATAAAGGCACAATGCCGAAACGCGTCATGCCTCTGCTCGAGCAATAAAGCCTCTTCTCACAGTACCCCATGGAGTCTCTCCGTTCTTTCTGAAAGCAAAGGACCTTCTCTGGCATATTTCTGCGTGCAAGTCCTGGGCGCGCATGGGAGAGACCCGCCTCAGCACAGGGAAAGAGCAAACCGGACAAGCTTCTGCTAAACTTTCTCCTTCACGGTAGTGAAATGCTCTTCCCCATCACACCCGCCCTCGTTACCTGGCCGCTGCGGATAGCGGTTTGTGACTACACAAAGGATGCTCATTCACTGCAATTGAGTTTTCCAGGCCACCTACAGGAGCGGACTTGTGTGATTTGAGGCGTTTTGGGGACTCGGGAGGAAAGCTTTGTTTCAAGTACCCTGTCAGCCGCAGTCCACAACAGCGCTCCTGTAAAAACCTGATAATTACGGACTACGCCGTTGTTGGGAGGAACACCTACTTCGCATGCAGTGGCAGTGCATGCTGGGATCCGTAGTTTACTACATAAACTACTGAATTGTACGTGACTCCAGCCGACCTATCAGGACGACCATTTAAGGCGGGGCGACTGGGGGTATTAAAATGGACTGCTGCCAATGTTGGGGTGAGAGCTGGCATTTTATAAAGGCACAATGCCAAAACGCGTCATGCCTCTGCTCGAGCAATAAAGCCCCTTCTCACAGTACCCCATGGAGTCTCTCCGTTCTTTCTGAAAGCAAAGGACCTTCTCTGGTATATATATATATATATATATATATATATATATATATATATATATATATATATATATATATATATATATATATATATATATATATATATATATATATATATATATATATATAGAACTCCTCAAAGCAATGAAGAAGAGAGGCCACAGCAGGGGAAATAGTGAAGGCACCTTTATTAGCAGCAACACACCCGGTATGGCGAATGCATTTCGGCGTCTGTATCGCCTTCATGAGCGCCGGGGGTATGAGTCTGGATGCGGGCTTCAATCTGGGGAAAAATGCCCTGCCCCATCCTGTTATGTAATGCACAAGTCCGCCCCCAAGGTAAGTAGTCCTTGCATGCACTTCCTGTGAGTAACCTGTTGTCTGGTTACTACAAGTCCCAGAATGCCTTTGTTTGATGTGGGTCAGTGTTGCGGGGGTAGATGTTATGCTAGACGACTTTTGGCCCCCAATTCAAGTGTATTCGCCAAATATCGCTGCCTCCTCAGCTTCCCAACCGCAGCAACCCCCTTGCCATGGGTCAAACTGCAGCGGGGGCAGGGTCGGAAGTCCAACTAGCCCAGCGTGCCTTTAATGAAAACAACACCGCCTTATCTCTTCCCAGGCATGGAGGTGGGCTTCAGTCATTCCGTTACCACGGATTTGAGCAACATTCCACCGAAGCGGACACCAGTCGTTGCTTGCTGAAGCCAACTTGAAACTGCGGGGGCCTCCCAGAGCGCGACTCTGGTACTCGCTCTGTGTAAATGAAAAGAACTCCTCCTATATATATATAGTCCAATCCCACTCCACAGAACAGGTCCCACACTTGCTCAGTGAAAAGGGTGAATTTTTAATTCAAATTACAAGGCGCCAGTGGTGGCTCCCCCGTTGGGGCATGGGGGCATTGCCCCACTGCTTTCTCGCAGTGCGAGAAGGCAGAAACATAAATGGTAATAACTACCATTTTATGTTTCTGCCTTCTCGCACAGCGAGAAAGCAGAAGTGCCTGGTTGGGGAGGGCGGTCCTGTTCGAGGGCAGGGGGGAGTGGCTTGCCCACTGTGGTGCATACTGACTTTTTGGTCGACAGCTGAGGTGGCAGCGGTGCAGGAAGGTAAGTTACATTTTATTTTATATATTTTTTTAATTAAACGAACCCCAATTACCGTGCTCTTGGGTTACAGTAGATCCCGTTATGCTGAGAAATTGAATAGTGCCAGGATGTGAAAAAGTGAGTGAGAGTCTGCGGGCCATGGGGTGACCGGCCCAGTTGGAACGCCTCCAAGAAATGCTGCGACAACGTATTGTGCAGAAGCAATGCAGAGGAAATACTGCGTCCACTACTCTCACACAATCTGGCTGTCAGCTTGAGATTGATATTTGTAAATATTATACCCCCTGATGGAAATACTCGAGTTATCAGGCATGGGACAGAAGAGGGGCGAAGGGGTTCATTGAAATTGGTCTCTTTTACAGCAGAGAGAGGCAGACTGGCAAAGCCAATGTGTCATCGTGACACAGTCGGTTCACCGTCACCAGCTTCTCGCTGTTGGTTTTGTCAGTGCTCGGGGAATGTCCGTTTGACCCCAGAGTCACAGGTTCGATTCTCAGCCTTTCCTCCTTCAGCGGTCGATAAAAACAGGACCATTGATGTGGGTAGCGATAGACGGTGATTTGTGCATTAATAGTGTGCGCTCTACAAAATTTCCCGTTTTTCTTGTGTAACGTTTGAAATTCACTAATTCTGAGGAGAACATATCTAGTGCACTCACCCGCAACTCGGGGATGCCAGTTTTCTGATGGTGTCTATGGTTGGGTCTCCTGC
Source organism: Lissotriton vulgaris (assembly GCF_964263255.1). Lineage (NCBI taxonomy): Eukaryota > Metazoa > Chordata > Amphibia > Caudata > Salamandridae > Lissotriton > Lissotriton vulgaris. Next base: position 70,093,479 of record NC_141698.1, read on the forward strand.
CTCTAGTCTACTTTGTGGCTCCTGCTTTTAGGGTTGATTTTCTCTTGGGTGCCCTACATCCCTCGTTCAGTCTCTCCAGAGACTGAACCACTGCAACCACAGGCCTTGGGAGAGGGGTGTGTTTTGGAGGGTCAGACTGCACGTGCTTGGGGTATTCTCCTCGTTTTAACGTGGATCTTATTGGTTGCCATTTGTGGAGTGAGGCCTCCAGGCTCTGGGCTCGATTTGAGGTCTTCCGATCTGGGCAACACACTCCAGACAAAGACTTCAGAGCTGGGCATTAATGAAGGAATCGAGTCCCCCATAATGAGCCAAATACTCCAGAAAGGGCTTTAAATCTGGATGAAATGTCCATGCTCCAGGTGAAGTCTCTAGAGCTAGATATGAGGCTCTGGGTGAGTCCTTCGGAACTCAGTATCTAGATCAGCACTCCAGACGAGCCCCCTGGTCTGGACCAATCCTAAATATGAGACCTCCAAACTGGTCACAGTACTCCAGACGTCACCCCCTGCTCTGGACCAATCCCACTGAAGAGGCCTTTTCACTGGTCACAGTACTGTAGATGAGGCCTCTTGCTCTGCGCCAATACTACAGATGAGACCTACAATCTGTTCCCAGAACTCCAGACGAGGCCTCTTGATCTGGCCCAATAACATAGATGAGACAGCCATGATAGGATAGATACTCCAGATGACGCCTTGCTATTTATTTGTACAAGAGTAAGTAAAATTGTATTTTATTTTCATCATCTTTGCTAAATTACGTTTTTTTGTCTCATTCCATTTCTTTTTAAGTTAGGAATCTTTATATATGACTCCATTTACTCAGTTGTCTACCTCACTTCCTCGTCACCTCTTTTTTCAATCACTCTTTTTTCCTGTTATCCGCAAGGTTGTGGAGTCTTTTCTTTTTTGTTCTTCCTCATTTTCACGAAGAGTGTGTGCTTTACAACTAGTCTTTGTTTATTCTTCACTTTTATACAGAATCATTCATGAATTCGGTTTTGGCGATCCTGATGGATGGCTAGCCTATTTTTCTTACAGTTTACCTTTTTATTCTCTGTTTTACCCTTTCTGGCTCTCTTATTTATTCCAGGGCATCTTTCTTTCTTGTCCGCTTTTCTTTTTCCTTCCTTTATTTCAAACCCCCTTCCTTCCTTCCTTCCTTACTCCCTTCCTTCCTCCCTTCTTTACCTCCTTGCTTATCTGTTGTCTTTATTGTTTTTCGGTACTTCACACCTTTCCATATTCCTTCTTGTTTGTTTTAATTTAAGGCATTCTTTTTTTTACCTTTTTTTCCTCTCCTTTTTTTTTCTTTTCCCCTTTGTTTTAACCATTCACTCTCTCAGTTTCTTTGGTCACATGTTATTGTAACATACCTGCTTTTTTGTTCCTTTCACTCTATATCTATCTCTGATATCACTTTGTGTGGCATACACTATTGGAGCGTCATCTCTCTCTCTTGTATCTTCTTGTTTTTATAACTTTCTCTCTCTTTCCTTCATTTTTGTCTACCTGTTTCATATCTCCTTCATTGTTACTACTTTTTGTATTCCTTCTTCTCTCATCCAACCTTTCTTCTTTAGTCCTTATCTGACTATCTATGTTCTTTTACTTTCTTGGTTCCTCCCTTATATTTTAATTTCCTTCTTTTCTACGTTCTCTTTCCTTCTTTTTTTCTCTTGCTCTCTTCTTAATACTTCTCTACGAATCTGCATCACTTCCTCCCCTTCCCCCAACCGTCCTTCCATCTTCTGTCAGCACTGCAAACTGAATTGGCATTAAGTGTTCTTACAGAGCTTCGGAAAAGGGCAAAAACATTACCCAATCCATACCAGAGTAGGTGTTACATTCAGGAGTATTCTGATTCACTCTTATGTGAACAGATAGATTTTTCTGTTGCTATCATCTGAGAGATAAACTTCCTCATTGTACCATTTCTGAATTTTAATTCCACTTAGTGCAAACAACACCATTCATGCACATAACATCTTTTTTGAAAATGTAAGTAATTCTTTTTTGTTACAAAGTTTGATTAGTGCTGATAGTGTGCTTCACAGCAGATCTTAGTTCTATGAACCAGTGGTCTCTCTTGCAAGGGAAGTACTTTTGTTGTGTTGTATGTTATGGTGTAGTTCAGAATCCTAGGGCCTGTGCCGCTAAATGCATCTTCAGAGCACTCAGTTTTAGTAGTGGTGATATAGACATGCAGCAAGTTTTTAAGCAGGGCATTGAAGCACCTTCATGTCTGTATGCTGTTATTGCCAATGATGCCTAGAATAAACCGATCAAAGCCGACAAACCTTACAGTTTGCCATTCTCCACCAATCCATCTGCAGGACAATGATGCTGTTACTGGACATGTTTCCTTCTTAGTTAACACAGTGTAATATTGTTACTTGGCCTCTCCTTACCAGAAGTACGACAGTGGTACCGTGAATGGGCATCTGTCCTTGTTATTGAACAGAGCCTAGGAGTTAGCTTAGTTACATCCTTGCAACTGGACAGCGGACTAGGGTGCCAGGACAAATATCTCATTCTTTGTCATGCTGCATCCTTACAAGGCAATGGACAGGGGTAGCAATCATTGATGTTTAACACCTGTGATATTTACCTTACTCCATCCTTACACTTGAACAATTGACTGTGATAACATGAGTGGATAACTTTCCTTGCTAATACACCTCACAGTTTGCTGTGGTCCATCCTTACAAGACAATTGGCTGTGATAATTGTGCTGGATGCCTTTCGTTGTTCGTTAATACAATCTCAGTGTGCATCACTCCATCCTTACTAGACAATGGACAATGACACTGTCACTGGATTTCTGACGTTGTCATTTAACAGTTTGGTAGTGTACCTTGCTACATTCTTCCATCTACATATTACAGTAACTGTTGAACAAATGAATGCAAGAAGATACAGGACAGTTTTTAATGTGTTTCATATTACAAGACTATACGTTCAGACTGCTTAATAAGCCTTGCTTTATCGCTGCATTCATTTGTTCTAAAATGCACCATTTGCCAATCGTTTTTTAATTTCTTTCTCAGGAGAGGGACTCTCCCTAGACCCCAGGTTTGTCCATTGAACTTGTTGACATCGCTAACTAGTGTTTTCTATTGGAAAGGGGAGAGCCAAAGCAGTACCCTAGCCCTCTTCAGAAGTCAGACTTGCGTGGCAAGACGCTCGCTCGCTCACGTTGATTCATTCTGCATATGCTGCACCAGTTTCAAATTCCACCAGCTGCCACTGCAAGGCACATATCGCAATGTTGCTCTGTCTATGAAACGCTGGGCAGACGTGTTTCAGCCAAACGTCCTTCCTCAGTGCCCACTCCATTTCAGCTTTGGTATTGCACCTGGGCGCTGGTCTTTAAATCCAATTGGGTCTTTTCTCATTGGATTGCAGTACTAGCCCCTCCTCCACGGCTTCTGGCTGCGCCCATCCTGCAGTAATCCATGTTGGGTTTTGTGTCTCCCGCTGCGAGAGCAAATTCAGTGATTTGCATACTTGTACACCTGGCGGTGTCCCAACAATGCTGGCTAATCCAGCAGGTAAAACAGAATGCAGTGATGGCGTGTCCAACCCAAGTCACCTTCTCGCAGTAAGACGGCTTCCTTTCTCCCCATATGGCTATAGAATGCAGTGAGTAGCTTATGCCTTTCTTTGGGGGAGGGGGGGGGGGGGGAGGCACACAATGTTGTCCAAATAAAGTCCACACTTTGCAAGCCAGGCACGTTGCACCACAACGAAATATATATATATATCTTCAAAGTATGTAAGTGGTTAGGAACAGTACATCTATTCCTCCTCTAGATGCACTTACCTTGCAATAGTTTTGTTTTAGATATTTGGTCTACAATTTTCTTGTATCTCGATATACATAGCCTCATTATTCAGCAGTACAATCAGTATCGACACTTACACTAATCTTGCAAAACCCCTATGATGTTGCTTGTGCCAGTTCAGAGGCATTTCAGACATGTCTCTTAATGCACGTCTGTTCTAACCTGCATCTTCTATGACTAGCCCATTACTGAGACCGCTGTCTCGACCTGCATCCTGCACACCAGTAGTGACAATTCAAAGGCCTTTCACAAAGCACCTCTTTCCTGGCTTGCAGAATGGTGTTAGTAGCATGAGCATAGCCCACATTTTGTCTTTTATATGGCCTTGTAGAACTGCCATTCATGCATTTGTAGCTCAATGTTGAGTCATCCACAAAGCACGTGCAATGTTTCTTCCAAGATTTCCAGTCCACTCCACTCACAGTACTGTGATTTTGGGGACTAACAAAGCCTCTACAACACACTGCTATCCTAATTTGCAACATGCACTGGCATTGAAACATACACAGATCTCCCAGAATGCTTTAGATCTTGAATTGGGGTTAATGTCCTTAAGTTCGGTTAAGTCTCCGACAAATCAATGCTTCCGGTGCAATAGACCACTTCCACAGGAAGAGCTGCCTATGAAGTACACAGCATGGAACCGCCTTCACCAAAGCCAGCAACTCAAAAGGCACTACTGGAAAATCAGGAGAAGGAAATTATACCCCATCAACTAGGACATGATGGCGTAATTCACTTCTTACTTGCTCTCTTTCGCTATAAAGTAGCACTTCGAAATGCTGCAAGATTACTAGAGGTCTCCACGAGTTGATTAATAGAAAGTAAAATAATATCAATCAAAATAAATATAATGAAGTGAAATAAAAAATATATTTAACTTAGTTTTCCTATCAACTGATATGGTGTTAGAAACCACGATCATTGATTGATACTTTTCTTTGTTTTTACTTCACTTTCTGCAAATCGTAATTAGGAATTTGCTATTTATAATGTATGAAACTTATTGAGTTTCTTTTAGCGATTTCTACTGGGCTGCACATTGACTTGCCTCATAAATATCAATGAGGTAGGTCACAGTTTGTGACCCATTCTGAATTGCAACCATCACAGGGATGGTAGCCTGCTGGGGTAAATAGACCACAACGTTTGTGACTGCTTTTTAATAAAGTTTTTTTTTAATGTAACAATAAAATGAAACATTTAAGTTTGATTTTTTTAAAAGTAGGCAGTGGTTCCTTGGACTACCGCCAGTTCTTAAAAATATTTGTTTCAACATTCACAAAGGGGATAGGCGACCCCATCCCATTTGTAAATGGTTATCACCGCCCTTATGATGTTGCTTTAAAATAAGATTTTTGTGATTGTAACGGTCACAAAACATTCAAGCATATCACTGCAATACGGTATTTGTAAGGAATGCCCTAAACACACTGCTTCCAAATAGCAAATTGCTAAATAGCAAATTGCGATTTGGTAACATGGTACTGAATCACAATTTGTGTTTTGAAATATGAACAAGCATTTTTGCGGTCTTAAACTGCCTGACTCAACTAATCAGGTTTTTTCTGACAGAAAAATGCTTTTGTGCATATGGCCCTAAGGGCTAGATGTAGTTAGGAAAGATTTACCGATTTTAAATTACCGAATTTTACCGATTCGGTAATTTAAAATCGGTAAATCAATGGGTCCGACATGTAGGTATTCCAGATGCGCTGGAATACCGAATCGGATGAATTCGGTATTTACCGATTCGGTAAATACCGAATCGGTAATGCCCATTCATTCCTATGGGCTTTGCAGCCCATAGGAATGAATGGGCATTACCGATTCGGTATTTACCGAATCGGTAAATACCGAATGTCACAAGGGTGCAGGGGGTGTCACCTTTGACACCCTCGGGCACCCCCAAAACAGGCACAGGTGCCATGTGGCAGGCATACCTGCCCTAAGGGCAGGTCTGCCTGTCACATGGCATAGGTGTGCATGCACACATGTGCATGCACACCGGAATCAGTATTTTACCATCAAATTGGATTTAATGGTAAAATACCGATTCGTTAAGGCTCCTGGGACTCTGAAGAATCCCACCTACATATGGGTGGCTCCAAATCGGTAAATTTACCGAATCAGTAATTTTATCGATTCGGTAAAATATTGCCCCCTTGTATTGACAGGGTTTTTGGCTCTATTTAGCAGTGATATAGACTTTAATCTTGCTCACATCTAGGATAGGTATTCTTAGCTTGTGTTGGCCCTTTTAAGCCCTTTCTTCCAGACCTAGAAGAGGCCATCTATTGCCTATTGGCTTTGGCCTGTTATTCTTGCTTATAGTAGAGGTTGGATCCTGTGGTCCTGACTTTATATTACACATTGGTATGGTTTATGTAGGTACTCTGACAGAGCTAAGGGGTATTTCATCCTTCTCAGGCGTACAGGCCCAGAACTAGAGGGACTCCATGTTGATGGAGCTGAGAGGCTTGCAGAGTAAAGGTAAAGTTTATAGTTAAAGCTGTTTGTTCGCTTGGAGAGAACCGGCTCAGGCTGGCCCTTATCGAAGGAATGTATTTTTCTCCACTCCGAAGACACAACTTCAGGCTGGCCAGCTGGGAACGTGTCCTTGGTACGGGGAGGTACAAGAATTTGGTGGGCGGCAGGTTACTGGCCGTAACTTTCCATGAAAGGACAAGCTTCCATATTAGCGAGCTACAGGAGAGGAGGAGTGTTCAGTCCAGCTTGTGTGCAGCTCAGCTTGGAGGTCAGTTCAGCTTGGAGTCAGAGCAGTGTGGTTCTTGCAGAGGAGAGAACAGGATGTCTGCTGGAGCTGCAGAATTGAGTGCAGTTCTGGAATGGAGAAAGAAGGCAGATGATTGCTGAAGATGAAGAGAGAGAGAGCAGTGACAGAGAGAGCATCAAAGAAGGCTGTCAGCTGGAGCAATTGAACCAGAGGCGTGGTGATGTGGTGACGGAGGGAGAGACAGAGAGAACCCTGATCCCACCAGAGTCAGAGAGAAATCTTCCTTCTAATAGGTGAGGTAGTCTGAACTAGTCCCCTGTACACTTACATCTTAATCTTGTCTTTATTCCCTAGGCTTTTGTATTGCTAATCCTTTTCCTTGCAGCGGTGTGTTCTATCTATAGTCTTTGTCAGTTACATGTGGATGTGTCCATTATAATACAGATCTGTGTATGTGTCTATATTGTTGTAATAAAGATGACCCCAGTTCTTAGTGAACTGACATGTGCCTTGTATTCTTGTTCAATCGTGGTAACTGACCTTTCCAGTTGAGCATTGTTTGCATGAACGGATGTGAAATCCCGATCAGGTAAGGAGTGATCAAGCAAATAGGAAGCGAGGGGACCTTTGATGCCAGGAGCAGAAGGTACATATTATAATTAGGAGAACCGTACTAAACTTTCATTGTCATAGTTTTATCCCAAGTAGATAAATGAGAAGTTGTTCCCATAGGTGTCCATAGGAAAGTGGTCGTCGTTGATATGCGGCGTTAATGAGAACGCAGGGGGGGATACCAGCGTGGAGGCCTGCCGGATTGCGGGCCGTGTGTAAATGAGAGCGTTGGGGAGGAGACCAGCGTGGAGGTCTGCCAGAGTGCGGACCGTGTGTAAATGAGAGCACTGGGGCTGCAGACCCATGTGTGTAGACACGCCGGATTGTGTGTCATATCTGCCCCAGGGTAGATTAGTCTGGGTCTGAGTGGCCGCGAGACTAGCTGATATGAATAGGATATGGTAGAAAACCTATGCATGTTTATTGCTATTTCCCCATCCTTAGGTACGAAATGTACATATATGTATCCATACCCATTGTAAATACGTTCTAAGGAGGGAGGTGATTACGTTCTGGCTGGGTTAGAGGGGCCCCTAGGGGCTGATCCCATCTAAGCGGAAAATCCGGTCATTACATCTGGCGTAGTCGACTGCTTACGAATTCTGTGTGATCTGGCCATGTGCTTGGATTGTTTCCCATGTGTTGTGAGGGAGTGCCCTGATGGCCAGTTCCATCTGGTGTAGTCGTCCGTTTACGAAGCCTGTGTGATCTGGCCATGTGCTTGGAGAGGTTCCCATGTGTTGTGAGGGAGTGCCCTGAGCGCCAGTTCTATCTGGCGTAGTCTTGCAGTTTATGTAGCCTGTGTGACCTATGGGCTTGGACAGTTGCAGTGTGAGAAGATTGCAGTACATCATGGCATTTGACTTACGCAGGGTGGAAGAAATGGTTTTCATTTTGGTGTTTGAACTGTCAGGGTTGAAGGATGACATTACATGAGGGAGCCAGTAACATCTTTGTGATGATCCAATTGTAGAAATGTGTGTGAAAAATGCTTTTAAATTGCCTATTAAATTGCTTGCTGCGTCTGCTTCTGCTGTGCAATGTGAAATGTGTTCAATGTAATATGACTTGTGGAGTTCTTTGTTTATAGCTTCTTGTAAATATGGCTTGTGAATAGCGCCATGTAATTGTGACTTGTGAGGAGTATGTTCTCATTTTGACTTGCTGTGTTCCTTGTGAATTGCACCTTGGTTGTATTACTTGTGAAGAGCTTGTCTTGTAAATATGGCTTGTGAATTGCGCCTTGGTTGTATTACTTGTGAAGAGCTTGTCTTGTAAATATGGCTTGTGAATAGCGCCATGTGGTCATGGCTTGGACAGGGCATGTTATCATTACGTTAGGCAGGAGAGAGCTGGATCTCTTTCGGGTGCTTGGGGATAACGTTTTGAAGATGTGCGTACATGTTATGTGAAAACGTGGAGAGATACTATCTTGAATTTCCCATGTACTACGGTCATTGGGAAATGATTTTGTTTGAGCTGCCAAAGGGTTAATATCTTGAATTGAGATGGCAGTATTTATTTTAACATGCTGTTTAACATGCATGGTTATTTGAGCTGACTATAAAAGTCAGTGAGTGTTTTGATGGTTGATGATTTGATTTGACTTTTATTGGTTTCTGAGTCTGCCTATGTGCTTTGTCAGCTTCTTGATGGAAAGGTAACATCTTGTGCTGAGCGTAGGGCTCTGTTCATTTAACATTCTTTTTGAATTGCGTCTACGAATTTGTGTGGGTTTGCCTTGGAGCTGATGTTTCATGTGTCTGACTCTTAGAGGTCGGTAAGTTATAAATCAACCAGTCGGATTGAGATAAGGGTTTGCACGGAGAGAGCAGTGTTCTTTTAAATGTGCTACTTAATATGCATCCACAGACGTGTGGAGAATTATTTTTGAATGCATGATTTAAAATGAGTGAATGATTAAAAAGATGGCCCAGTTAGAGTGCACGCTACGGGCTGTTTTCATTAATTATTTCTTTGAGGATTTTCCAACTAGACCGGTGTTTTAGAATGATCACAGATTGTGAGTAGTTATTCTTGCCCGACAGTGCACAGTAACATGTGCTTTTAATTAGTGACAGGCAACGTGTGCTTTTAAAACAAATGTGTTCTCATTATTATTTTTCCCTGATGCAAGCTGAACCTTTTTTCAAATGTAGTTGTTTTAATATGCAGCAGACCGGCATATGTAAGTTAACCCACTCAGTTGGAAAATAAATGGCTGTTTGATAATATATGAATTTGGCCCTTTTACTAGGTTGAATTGAAAGGCTTGCACGATAAATTATGCTGCAATGCAAAATTACATGTTGCCCCTGGTTGGAAAAAATCAATGATGAAATGTGTTTGCATTTTATGTTGTTTTAATATTATTTCCCTTTCAACAGCTAACAGTATATATTGTGTTTTCGTTTTTTATTCTTTGGATGCTAGTGTGTATAGTTAGGGTGGAGCAGAATATATTGTTCTATTTTGACTAAAAATGATAACTATGACACACTACCATCTTAATGCATTGCTATGTGTCCCTTACATTAGTTTAATTTGCATTTAGTTACAAGGTTCGCCTATGTACTTTGACAAGCTGTTGATAGAAAGGTAATACCTTGCACGGTAAAAGCAGTGTTCATTAAACATGCTGCCTGATATATATATGTGCAGAGAAATATTAAACCCAACAGTCCATGATAATTCGTTTTTTCAAATGCAAAATGCATAGTCTTGTGTGCAGAAGCAAATTGCCCCTTTTTGTGTGTTGATCTGCATGCTAAATAAATGCCCATGTTTCAAATGTCTTGCCTTCTAGTTGAATTAATTAGACAAAAGTGTTTTTTTAGAAAGTGGAGCTTTTAAGTAGCAGTACACTGTACCAGAATTATTTTAAATTGCTTGCATATGACTGTGTTACAGATTACTTTGCTTTTTACCACATTTGAATTTGCTTTCGTTAGTTAGAGAATGTGACCTGGGAACAGCTTACAAAGAATGTGTTTTTCGACCTTGGAAGTTAGCCTGGCTCAGACCAGCTGTTTTGTAAAGGGGGGCTTTTTCCCTCTAGAGGCTGCGAACACTGCCTGTCTTGTTATGATTGGTTAACATCCAATTTTGTTCCGCGGACGGAATGTTTATGTAAGGGGGGTCAACTCGCTCTTCCTTGCTGTCGGCGCAGACAGCTTCATTGCCTGCAGATAAGGGATCCTTGTACATGCAGAGTAGTTGGCAGACTCTTGGCCCTTGGAGTTAGTTAGATACAGTAGGCCTGGGTAGGCTTCCCTGATTAGAGACTAGAGATGCTTGGATCGAGTGCTTGGCAGCGCCTTCCTCTTGCAATGAGATCAACACTTGGCAGTGATTCAAATTACTTCACACTGTAGCCTGGCTTCTGCGTATTTTTTGGAGCAGATTCAAAGCTCTGAGCACGAACATCTTTCTGAAGGGAGGGGCTGTCTCACAGAGGATTAGGTTATTACTAGGCCCTTCTGGCTGTGTATGTAAAAATTTGATTTTGCCCAAACAAATTTAAAAGTATATGATTTTAATTATTTCTTGACTTTAGAAGAATGTTTTTAATTAATTAAGTTGTTTTTTTTCCGACAATGAAAAGCACTTGGGGTGCTTTTTAAATGGAAAATTTTATCTTGCAAGATTAATGATACTTGTTTTCTTGTCCTAGGTTGCTGGGTTGTGGTGTTCGGTGTGTGCGTCGGCCCACCCCCCTCCCACTCCTTTTTTTGTTTTTCACTTTCTTATGTTAGTTTATTATTTTTGGAAGATGGAACCAGACCAGACCAGACCGGATTGGTGGTGGATCAACGGTGGAGGACGTGTTTCCTTGGTACCGGATGAAGATGCAGGGTGGTGACCTACACTGATATCCCAATATTGACTGCCTTGAACCTTAATATTAGGACATTGGACTTACAACTTGCAATTGACTGAGCTCGTCTTGAGCATGGAAGGGGTTGACTGTACTCTATGTTGGCTGCCTCAGCGGTCAGGTTTAAACCCCAGACCATATTTTTGGATATATTTTTGACAAAACCAATAGTACAATTTTTTATTTCTAGAAGAACACATCATGATACGGTTTCCCGCAAAAGGATTTTGTTATGTAATTCCTTGGCCTGCATTATTCCCATGTTTTTCTTTGCAATCACTACGAACAGGCCCCACTTTTAAACAAAAAAAAAAAAAATGTTTTCATGGTTTTGATGTTTATGTAGTACTATCTTTGCTTTTTAGGATGCAGTCACCTATTATAATTTTCCTGTTTTCTGCAGAACAAGTCTTTGCCAATGAAAGATCGATGCAGATAAATCTAATTTTTAAATGGTGGTGCACACATGTGTTCCACAGTGTGAAGAACCTGGGTGCTAACTGTTTTGTGCTTTTATATATACACCACATTTATATATATTTCTATGCATAGTGCTACACCAGCTATCTTGTAGGAATGGGGTTGTCTTTTATTTTCCTGTTATTACACTTTCACTTTGATTGATCCAAGGGTGGTTACCCTAGACTTTAAGTTGTCCTGGGAGGTGTGTCTTTTAGTATGATTATGTCCTACATTTATTATTAATGTTTGCCCGGACCTTGAGAACAATTTGTCATGTTTATTTTTCAGATTTCACCAAATGTTTCCTTAAGTTGACCAATGTCAGTAGGCCTCATTTAGGCCCATTGTTATTTTTATTCCACAAACAAGCCCCTACACCAATAGATTTCATGAGTTATCATTAGCTTAAGTTGACTATAGTAGGTAGGCCTCATTTAGGCCCTTTTGTTGTTTTATCATTAGAAGTTGAAACACGTTTAGTTCTTAAGTTGTCCGAAGTAGGTAGGCCCCATTTAGGCCTCTGGCTGTTTTCATTCAACACATAAGTCCCTACATCACTAGATTTCACCAGTTATCACTAGAAGTTGAGGCACATTTAGTTTGAGGATACTTTGGTTAGTTTCTGTTATTATCAGATCCAATCTTAGATATGTTTCAGCATTCAAGTCAAGGGTGCTTTGATTTGTTTTTAGTTAGTTGTTAGATTTGTATTCCCTACATTAAGTTTCAGGTGGAATTTCTTTAAGTTGTCATTCATTTTAGAGAGTTTTTTGGTTTTTGATTTGTTGATAGATTGTGTTGATGTTTGTTTATATGGATGTTGTTGTTGTTAGATGTTCGCAAAATAAAGTCTAAGGGTGGAATGTATTGACAGGGTTTTTGGCTCTATTTAGCAGTGCTATAGACTTTAATCTTGCTCACATCTAGGATAGGTATTCTTAGCTTGTGTTGGCCCTTTTAAGCCCTTTCTTCCAGACCTAGAAGAGGCCATCTATTGCCTATTGGCTTTGGCCTGTTATTCTTGCTTATAGTAGAGTTTGGATCCTGTGGTCCTGACTTTATATTACACATTGGTATGGTTTATGTAGGTACTCTGACAGAGCTAAGGGGTATTTCATCCTTCTCGGGCGTACAGGCCCAGAACTAGAGGGACTCCATGTTGATGGAGCTGAGAGGCTTGCAGAGTAAAGGTAAAGTTTATAGTTAAAGCTGTTGTTCGCTTGGAGAGAACCGGCTCAGGCTGGCCCTTATCGAAGGAATGTATTTTTCTCCACTCCGAAGACACAACTTCAGGCTGGCCAGCTGGGAACGTGTCCTTGGTACGGGGAGGTACAAGAATTTGGTGGGCGGCAGGTTACTGGCCGTAACTTTCCATGAAAGGACAAGCTTCCATATTAGCGAGCTACAGGAGAGGAGGAGTGTTCAGTCCAGCTTGTGTGCAGCTCAGCTTGGAGGTCAGTTCAGCTTGGAGTCAGAGCAGTGTGGTTCTTGCAGAGGAGAGAACAGGATGTCTGCTGGAGCTGCAGAATTGAGTGCAGTTCTGGAATGGAGAAAGAAGGCAGATGATTGCTGAAGATGAAGAGAGAGAGAGCAGTGACAGAGAGAGCATCAAAGAAGGCTGTCAGCTGGAGCAATTGAACCAGAGGCGTGGTGATGTGGTGATGGAGGGAGAGACAGAGAGAGCCCTGATCCCACCAGAGTCAGAGAGAAATCTTCCTTCTAATAGGTGAGGTAGTCTGAACTAGTCCCCTGTACACTTACATCTTAATCTTGTCTTTATTCCCTAGGCTTTTGTATTGCTAATCCTTTTCCTTGCAGCGGTGTGTTCTATCTATAGTCTTTGTCAGTTACATGTGGATGTGTCCATTATAATACAGATCTGTGTATGTGTCTATATTGTTGTAATAAAGATGACCCCAGTTTTTAGTGAACTGACATGTGCCTTGTATTCTTGTTCAATCATGGTAACTGACCTTTCCAGTTGAGCATTGTTTGCATGAACGGATGTGAAATCCCGATCAGGTAAGGAGTGATCAAGCAAATAGGAAGCGAGGGGACCTTTGATGCCAGGAGCAGAAGGTACATATTATAATTAGGAGAACCGTACTAAACTTTCATTGTCATAGTTTTATCCCAAGTAGATAAATGAGAAGTTGCTCCCATAGGTGTCCATAGGAAAGTGGTCGTCATTGATATGCGGCGTTAATGAGAACGCTGGGGGGGATACCAGCGTGGAGGCCTGCCGGATTGCGGGCCGTGTGTAAATGAGAGCGTTGGGGAGGAGACCAGCGTGGAGGTCTGCCAGATTGCGGACCGTGTGTAAATGAGAGCACTGGGGCTGCAGACCCATGTGTGTAGACACGCCGGATTGTGTGTCATATCTGCCCCAGGGTAGATTAGTCTGGGTCTGAGTGGCCGCGAGACTAGCTGATATGAATAGGATATGGTAGAAAACCTATGCATGCTTATTGCTATTTCCCCATCCTTAGGTACGAAATGTACATATATGTATCCATACCCATTGTAAATACGTTCTAAGGAGGGAGGTGATTACGTTCTGGCTGGGTTAGAGGGGCCCCTAGGGGCTGATCCCATCTAAGCGGAAAATCCGGTCATTACACCCCTACATGCCAAATCTTGTATACCTGTCGGTAAGGGCTGAAAATACCGATTTTCGGCCGTTACCGACCGACCTACATCTGGCCCTAAGTCTCTTGTTTCCCTTTCATGCCCTAAACTGAAACTTGCTCGAACCTTATTTCAGGGCAGACCTGCAGCAGTGCAAATATTGGTAGCGCTAGAGTGTTTGAAGGAACAATTGCACTCCCAAGTGTCCATTTTAGAAACCGCAGCTGTCTACTAGGGGCCAATGGGCCTGATGTGTCAAAGGATTGTCTTTGGTAAATGTATTGATACAAAGCCAATGTTATTACAACTGTTTGTTCTGTGCAGTGGAAGAGGGTGCTAGGATTAAGGTCCACATGCATCAAAGCAAAAACCGGTTGCAAACGGGCAGATTCTCAGAACCTGCTCTTTTGCAACCGGTATTTTTGCATTTGGGATGCATCATCCCAAATTCAAAAATCGCATTTTAGGTAATCTCTAAATTGTGATTACTTAAATTGCCATTGCATTTAAGGAATCGCAAATTGAGATTCCTTGAATGCAATGCATTAAAGTAAAAAAACTAGCGATTTCGCTAATAGGGGGCGCAAATTACCATGAAGTTGAACTTCATGGTAATTTGCAAAAACATTGAAAAATTCACCTTGGGGCATGTGTGTGTGCAAGATGTACTCATATGCAGATTTCAGGGGTGCAACAGGGTGTCCTTTTGGCACCCTTGAAATTGCATTCTTAATTTGCGATTCACTAATTGAGAATCGCAAATTGAGAATGTCTTCCCATTCATTCCTATGGGCCTCTAGGTATTCCTAGAGGGAGGGAGGTGTTCCTTAATTGCGACTCGCAATTTGCGAGTCGCAATTAAGGAATGTTTAGAAATCACTATTTTTTAATCGATTTCTACATCCATACAGGCACAAGCATCAATGTTGGCTTTTGTGATTCCTTAATTACGATTCTTAAGGAATCGCAATTAAGGATCGCAAAAGCCTATGCATGTAGAAATCGCTTAAAAAATATTGATTTCTAAACATTTCTTAATTGCGACTTGCAAATTGCGAGTCACAATTAAGGAATTCCTCCCCATTCATTCCTATGGGCCAAGAGGCCCAAAGGAATGAATGGGATGACATTCTCAATTTGCGATTCTCAATTAGAGAATCGCAAATTGAGAAGGCATGTGTGTGCGCAACATGAAACTTTGAAAAATGCTCAAACGTGATGTACAGGCGGCTCAGGGAGCTTGTAAATAAGTCCCTGTGTGTTCTTTATCTCCAAGAAATAATGTTGTACCTGCCGTTATGAAGCTCAAGCCACAGGGGGGTCAAAAAGCTTGCTCATTAAGGCAATAATATCGGTCGTCTTAGTCACCCATATAATGTTTCAGTTGGAAAAAAGTTCTAAAATAGGTATTACCAATATTAAAATATTAAAAAGGTATCATTAAAATATTTGTTGAGAATTATGAAAATGTAAATATGATGCTGTACAACTATTCATTAAATAGTACTATGGGTTGGAGTTTAAATAAGTATTTCTGTATTTAGTATTTTGATTTCCTTGGTTGTTTTTGCGCACATTTATTATTTTATATGTGGGCATTATTGTATAAAATGTTCCTATTATAATCATTATTGTGTGCCCTTTTTTTTAAAGTTTTGGGTTTTTAGGTCTCGCCTAGTGTTTCAGCGCATGCGTTGCTCGCTCGGCAAGCCCTATAGTGAGAGAGGAGATTTCAGAAGGGGACTTGAGGCCCGCCCATCCTTTCCATTGGGTCATGTAAGCATTTATGCTAAACGCTTACTTTCCATTGAGAAGGATGCTTTTGGGCCACTGCCCTTTCTCCCTTTTGGACGGCCCATCCGGACTGGCTCATCTGCTTCACGGCTGTCGTGAAGCACTTTCTTATCTTTAGGGGGGCCATCTGTTTCTAATTAGCCTGGCCTTAGCCATGCTAATTAGAAACATGGCCCCCCTAAAGATAAGAAAGTCTGCAGGCACTACCCTGCACACTGAGGCCTGTGCGAGCAAGCCCGCGCGGCTCTCTTTGCGTAATGCCGACAGATTGTTTAATTATTTTGCAGAGCACTTTTTTTTTAGCTGCCTCCCGGTTTGGTGGATTATAAATGTATCTTTGCTTGTGATTTGTTTAATCCGAGAAAATGCTGCAGCAGCCTATGTAAACAAGCCGGGTAGCAATGAAGGCCGCCACCGATGCATGGCAGGGCCTGCCTGCCTATTTGTCAAGGAGCCTTCATAAATACTCAAAGCCTGTTCTCTGGGAAAGATGATGTCTCCATTTTTTGCCACAAAAGGGCACAGGGAAGACAAAGAGTGGCAGAGCAGAGTGTAACCTGTAAGGGACATATACAGAGTGTTGTGTCGAGGGGAACTGCTTGTAATTCAATGCTGCAGCAACACCGTCTCGAATATAGATTATGCTTGGATGTTGTCTTTTCTACAAGTATAATGCGCTGTGCCTTGTAGGCTGCATGCTTTATTTCAAAGGGTAAACTAAACCAAGATATTTCCCATCAGCGGCCACTCAGGCTGTGTGTGACTACGTCCAATTTTAGAGGAATGCTGCAAAGGTTTGCAATCAGTTCACAGACATTTGTTGAAAATCTAGGCACAATATCAAGCAAGGTGAGGAAATATAAATTTTATGGTCAAGTTGTGTTCCCTAGCGCGTACCCCACCGTCTCCATGTACGAGTTAAAGTGCATGTAACTTCCCTCCTGTACCAGCTATGAAGACGCAAATAGATTTGCGTCCAACGTCAACATGTCCTCTTTCAGACCCATCCTGAATGGGTTGGATAGCCCGTTCCTAAGTATGCTATGCCAACGTCTTTTTGTAGTGTACTTCTACGTTTTTCAGCTCTAGCTGAGTAGGCCCTGAATTTCTGCCACCGAGCCTCTTTTTCTGGCTTCGGACTCCAAGGGCCTCTGCCCAGGCTGCCTCTGTACCCGTGAACTCTGACTTACTTTCAGCGCGGCCTCTCGCGCTCAGCTCAGCCTGCTGCCTGCCAAGATTGACTATAACCTTCGAGTTATCTGTTCCGCTCCCCGAAAATACATTCCTGCCTGCTAGCTTCAGTAAACATCCCTCTTCAGCTACAGGGCCAAAGGGCCGACCTGTCTCTGTGCAACTAATTCAAGTAATTCATAGCCCTTGTTGCCATGCTCCCATGGAAGGCCCATGCCCCCACGCTTCTCATACAGACACTCAGGCGCTTATACACGCACTCACAGTTAGTATAGAATAGCTTCTGCCCTAGAGACCTTTCCGTCCAGATAGCTCAGTTCCTAAACACCAGATATCAGATATGATAGAAGCACAAGTTGATCTGACATGCCAGACTTCTGTCTCTTTCCGTCGGTGCAAATGTCAAGCCCCCTGCACTCTCCAGTTTTACGTCCATCACACGTCGTGCAGCTGCGCGCGCATCCAAGCTTCCAATTTCTGCTGACATTGCAACATTTCTGTTAGTGCCACCCCTTTTGTGACACCTATCTGTGACGTTTCTAGTTCACGCCTAGTTCTGATTACGTACTTGTAACACGTGTATACTGTTATCTTGTCTTCTCTCAGCTGTTACGCCTACTATAACTGTTTCCTATGACATGAATTAAGTATATAAGCTATGTAATGTAATAAAAGAACGCTCTATCCCTTCTGACACCCCTGTGGTGGTCAGAACATGATATCCTGGTCTTGACCATTCCTTTTCGAGGAATAAAACCCCTAAGAACTCTAACACCACGGACTCTGTTTTCTTTCTTTCCGACTTGAGTTATTATTGATTAAGTACTTACCTGCATAGAAATTAAGAGAGTAAATTAATTATTTACGTCATTTTGGCGCCCGAATAGGGACCCCTCCCCCACCTCACGCGCCGGTTGGTGCGTTGCAAGCTATGTCCCCTGCCATCAGTTAGATGGAAACTACGCGTACCGGCAGGTTTTCCTGCATCTCCCTCTGACCCACGGAGGTGACGAAGACTGCGATCAGTACCCAGACGGGGCGGTGAGGAGTGCGGAGGATCCCGACCAGAGCCTAGCCGAAAGAAGCAAGGTCCGAGGTGTCAAGAGGCCCACCAGGTTTCCGAAATTTTCCGAAGTTTTCCGAAGTTTTCCGAAGTGTCGAGTTGAGTCCAGTCGAGTTTTCCGAGGCCTTCTGTTTCCGTGCTTCCCGGTGAGTACCATTGCTGGGACGTATCTAGACGGGTTTGGGTACACAAGTCCGGTCTGCACTGTTTTTAGGCAGTGTATCTGTACTGTTTAGCAGTATATCTAGTATTCTGAATTTCTGAATTTCTGCACTGTTACACCAGTGTATCTGTACTGTTTAGCAGTACATCCAGTATAGGGGGTAGTCATCTATGTCTCAAATGTCTTTTCATGTGATTAATGTCGTGGTATGAATGTGAATGTGACCGTTTTTAATGTGAATTATTGTGTTTCTTGTACAATTAGCTGTACCCAGTATTAAGTAAACTAAGGATTGAGCATTCAGTACTAAGTAAGCAAAATGCCGTTTTTCAACAAGTTAAAGCAGATAGGAACTAGGAAAGGGATACTAGAGGAAGAAATTCCTATCCCCCCTAGGGACACTCCAGGTAACTTTATGTACCATAAGCACGGCATAGATGCCATATTGTATCTAGACTTATGGACTGACTATACTAAACACCTAGACGAAAGACACAGATGGCCCGTTAACGGAACATGGGATGCCGAGTGCATCATGAAGGTAGAGGAAGCACTATGGAAAAAGAAAGCCAGACAATCTCAGAAAGACGCCATAGAATTTTGGCGTAAGGAATCACATAAACGTGCTGAAAGAGCACTCCGTAGAGAAGACAGACTTAAAGAATCAGAGAAAGCCCAAGAAAACGAACTAGTTACTGAGGGGATCCGAGTAAAAACTGAACAGATAGACCGCGCACGACATAATCTTGTAAACGGTATGTATCTTGCGGCCGAGGGTACACCTGAGGCCCTATCAGAAATACCGAAAAACTTACCGCCACCATTGATCCCAACTAAAGTAATGCATAAGACTACTAAAGATATATTCCTAAATTCTTATCTAGAGGATGTAGCACCGGCTTACACCAATCTGCCTGTTCGCACCTTGCCTACTGACGGGGACAGGGGCACCCCGCCCCCAGATCATGTTCTGCCAGTACCGCGACAGACCTCCCCCGTTCCGCCAGCCCCGCCACTTCCCGCACCCAAAATAGACCTACCGAAACCACGTTTACCTGATCTAACTAAACGACAAATTCAAGTTCAGATACCGACTCCACAGGGAGATACTGCACAAGCCTCCGCTTCAGGAGGTGCAACCGCGGGTCCTCGGACCCCGCCATTGACACACAGATTAAATCTCAGGGATATGCAGAGTCCTCTCACGTTCAGGTCACCCCGCTTTGACGCATTTAAAGAAAACCTTTCAGTTTGCAGATACGATCCAGTACCCGGAAAAGACGATCTAATGATATTGGCATCACTACGGTTAAGATCTGCTACTGATATCTTGCTATGTTATGTAGGAATGAAGGATCGTCTGGATAGAATATATGAGTTTGTTCAGACAGGGAAAGACCCTGACAGTATTAAGGAGGCCATGGAGAAACAGAAAGTTGACATTCAAGCACAGATACTACGATTTTTCATAAACTGTCTAATAAGAGAACGAGATAGGCCTGGAACAGATCAGAGTGAATTAGATGCACTGAACAAGTGGGGTCAAAATATAGCTGAAGGAAAACATGATAAGGGGACTTGCATAGCCACTATGTACAGGAAAATTAGGAAAGCAGTGCTAGCAGTACACCAAAAGGAGAAACAAAAAGCTTCCTCCGAGGAGGAAGAAGAACTGGAAGAACCAGAAAGAGCTGCAGATACTATAGCATATGTAGGTAAGGGGAATTACCTTAGGAAAGGCTTCCGTCCAGAAAGCAAGAGAGTTTTTTTCTCTGCCTTGACAAACCCGAATTCTGCTGAACATCAGTTCCAGGAAACTGATAAAAGGCTTCGAGATCGAGTAGGGTACCACGTGCTCACTTCTATGGATGAACAAGAACTAGCCCGATCAGCCGTATCATGGGCCGAAAATCCAGACATATATAATGATGACACAGTAGCGCAGACATTTCTGAACCTTTCCCCAGACGAGCAGAAATTAGCAGGTGTATACATGATTCAGCACCTCCTCATCAAATACAGAAACCATCATTCTGATCCAGGTCCCCTACACGAAACACTAGAAGCACTACTCATGGATAGATGGAGAGGCTTGAGTACCAAATTAATTCAAATAATTCTAGAACAACGCCGTAGATATGACACTTTCATAAGATCCGAATATGTTCCCGCCACGCCTCCAGAAAGAAAAACGTATCACATGCAATGCGGGGGTGGCATTGAAAGTCAGAACCCCTTACGAGAAGTACATCCTGTTATGGGTACGGATCACCTTTTGAAACGTGTATATGTACACACGCCTCTGACCAAGTTAAAACTGTTAGAAATGAAGAAACTAGTACCGTGTCATGATAAAGATCCCGCAGGTTTTCACAGAGAGCTTAAAGACATGTTACTAATGGGGGATTACACATATGATGATATCATGAAAATGTTAAAAGTACTGTTGCCCACGGGCATCTACGAGAAACTAAAGGAAAAGGAATGGGAGGTGGGAGACACAAAGATTGCATGGGCAGAGATAGAAGACGAAGAAAGCAAACGTGTCCCAGGGGTAGGCCTTGGGGATAAGACTAAAGCATTACCCGGTTTGATAGTACAGGTCCTACCAAGATTATTGACAACTAGAAAGGAAGATTGGGACGCGATCT
Source organism: Lissotriton vulgaris (assembly GCF_964263255.1). Taxonomy (NCBI): domain Eukaryota; kingdom Metazoa; phylum Chordata; class Amphibia; order Caudata; family Salamandridae; genus Lissotriton; species Lissotriton vulgaris. The sequence continues at coordinate 70,114,507 of NC_141698.1, forward strand.
CGTCCTGTAAACAGAAACATGATGAAGATACTAGTGACTTCTATTCAAGATTCGAGAAATGTTTCATTATCAATAGTGGCCTCAAACCAAGTAGCGAGTCATATCCGCACCTTTTTGTATCAAAACTAGTCGAGAATTCCCTACCATTAGTTAAAAACCGAGTGTACAAAGTTGAAAGTACTTGGCAGGCAAATACACCATCCCAGATGTTACAGATGCTCCAATATCATCAGAACAGAATTAGAGAAGAGCAGGATCAGGAACAGAAACGCATGAGAGACACGAAGATGAAAATGTTAGTAGCTCAGACGGTCCCAGCCGACGGTCAGAGAAAGGGTGGGACCCAGACAAGTCACACTACAGCTCCCGTTAAAGGGACATGCAATTACTGTAAGCAGCCAGGTCATTACGTACATGAATGCCCAGTCCTGAAACATAATATAGCAACAGGTAAAACTAAAGAAAGACCGCATCCGCCTAGACAAGACCATAACCAGCATCAGTCTTCACAGAATACACAGAATACACAGCCTATGCATGCTTCTACACCTCCAGCACAGACAGTAGCGGTACCACAGCCACAGCCCATTGCCGCGTCTCAGCAAGTTTCGCAACAGATGTACCAGTATGCCCAGTCCGCATATCCAGATTACCCCCGATATACATGAAACAGCCTAGAGAGGGAAGGTGGCTTGCCTCTTATTGAAATTCCTGTAGATCAAGAAGGTCCTTATGTACACAGTCACGTATTGGGAAAAGACCGAAAGTTTTTAATTGACACAGGGGCAAGTCGCACTACGATCAGCCATGATGAAGTCCCAGGGGCACCCCTCTCAGGCTCACAGAATGTTTCCCTTGGTTTTTCAGGGCAGCCTATTGTAAATGAAGTATCAGAACCAGTCCCCCTGGCTGTGGGTCCATTATCACGTGTTACAGACTTGTTACTTACAAAATCATGTCCGGAAAATCTGTTAGGAATTAAAACATTGAAGGCTCTAGGAGCTATAATCTGCTGTTCCCCGGAGGGAGTTAGACTCTTTCTACGGGATTTCAAGGGTCATTATGTTTTGCGAGAATTCGATGTCAGATTGAAAAATGTGCCAGATTACTTGTGGGCAAAAGGCCCAACTGATGTAGGTTGCATGCATATCACCCCATACCGCGTTACACTCAAGGCAGGTGTTGTTTTACCGAGAATCAGACAATACAAGTTACCACCCGATGCTGTAGTGGCTTTACTGAAAATCATTGAAGAGCTCATTGCCCAAGGAGTGGTCGTAGAGACCGACTCCAATGTCTGTAATTCACCGATCATTCCGATTCTTAAACGTACCGATCCCAATGCACCGCCAGTATATCGGCTGGTGATTGATCTTCGAGAACTGAATAAATGCATTATACCACAGTACCCTGTGGTTCCCGATATCTCATCCCTATTGACTGCTATTGATTCAGAAGCAACGTTCTTTACTGTAATTGACCTCAAGAACGCCTTCTTCAGCGTGCCTATTGATCCAGAGAGCCAATATCTCTTCGGATTCAGTTTAAATGGACGCAGCTTCAAATTTTCACGCGCACCTCAAGGATTCACAGAAAGCCCCAGCATCTACAGTCAAGTACTGAAAAGACAACTAGATTGTATTCAAATGCCAGTTAACACCGCTTTACTGCAATACGTCGATGATCTACTGATCACCGCACGAAGTGAGCCCGAATGTGAACAAGCATCACTGACAGTTTTACATTTTCTGGCCGACAAGGGACACAAGGTGTCTCCTTCGAAGCTACAATTCTGTGTTCAGCAAGTTGTGTACTTGGGTCACTTGCTGTCCAAAGTGGGGAGACAGCTCACTCCCGATCGCATTCAGTTAATTGCAAATATGCCACAACCCCAGACACAAAAGGAAGTGCGGGCCTTCATAGGCCTCACCTCGTACTGCAGACAATGGATTCCTCAATATGCATTTCTGGCCAAACCACTCATCCAGCTAACGACACAGGAGGCAGCAACCTCGACTGTCCTCCCTTGGACTCAGGAACACACACAAGCTTTTGAAGAATTAAAGAAAGCCTTATGCCAAGCACCAGTTTTAGCGACACCATGTTACAGCAAACCATTTACACTTTTTGTTACAGAACGTGATGGTACAGCATTGTCTGTCCTCACTCAAGATCAAGCAGGTTCACATAAGCCTTGCGCTTATTTCTCAAGTACATTGGATTCAGTAGCCCAGGCACTCCCTGCGTGCTTGAAGTCAGTAGCAGCAACAGCACTAGCCATCAGACAGAGCGATTCAATTGTTTTAGGCCATCAATTAACAGTACAAGTTCCACACTCTGTAGAGGTTCTGTTAAACAGAACCCAGACTCAGCACTTGACTATAGCACGACTGACAGGTTATGAATTAACGTTATTCCAGCCACACATAGAAATCAAGCGCTGCAGTATTCTGAACCCCGCAACACTGTTACCTACAATTATGACAGATCCAGCCCCGCATGATTGTATAGAAATCATTAATGCAGTAACAAAGCCTAGACGAGATTTAACAGATGTTCCACTGACAAACCCAGACCTGACACTTTATGTGGACGGTTCATGCATGAGAACAAGTACAGGAGAATTAGTGGCCGCGTATGCAGTGACCACTGAAACTGAAGTTAAAGAAACACACCGTATTGACACACTGTCTGCTCAAGCAGCAGAGCTCATCGCTCTGACCCGAGCTTGTATACTAGCCAAGAACAGAAATGTTAACATATACACTGATTCCCGTTATGCGTTCGGAGTTGTACACGACTTCGGCATGTTATGGCAAGAACGAGGTTTCCTGACCTCTCATGGTGCCAAGATACAACACGGTCCCCTCATTCAAGCACTGTTAGAAGCAATACATTTGCCTTCAGGAATATCAGTCATGAAGTGTAAAGCACATACTAAGGTCACAGATTCTGTTTCCCAGGGTAATGACCTGGCAGATCAGACAGCGAAACATACAGCATTGACTCACACCCAGACAACTGATGTGACAAAGACAATAGTACCGACAAAGTGTATGGCAGTCAAGGATCCCGCCCTAGATGTAATTGATATTCAGGCACATGCTACCCCAGAAGAAATAAAGAGATAGATTGAACTAGGAGGGATCCAGACAGATCAAGGTTGGATGACGAAGGGAAAATCTACATGGTTTCTCCCTGACTCTATGGTTCAAGTCATAATTAATACAGCACATAGCCCAGCACATCTAGGAGAGAAAGCGATGTTAGACAGTTTACAAAATCTTTGGAACAATAAACACTTACGAGCAGCCGCAAAACAGAAAGTGCGTACTTGCATGATCTGTTGTCAGTTCAATCCAGGTAAAAGCGTCCCTGTAGAGCAAGGTGGATTTCATCCTCCCGATCACCCTTTTGAAGTCCTCCAAATGGATTATATCCAGATGAACCGTTGTCGAGGATTCAAGTATGTCCTTGTAGTTGTTTGTGCTCTGTCCCGCTGGACCGAAGCATACCCAGTCTCAGACTATACTGCTCCGACCACTGCCAAGCAGTTGGTTCGTGAATTCTTCCCACGATACGGTTTGCCTCGTGTCGTGTACTCAGATAACGGACAACCCTTCTCGTCCGAGCTAATGAAACAAGTTTCTTTACTGTTAGGATACCAGTGGAAATTTCATTGTGTCCGACATCCTGAAGCCGCAGGCCTTGTAGAAAGGCATAACCAGACACTAAAGATACGCCTTGCAAAAATATGTCAGGAGAAAGGGGTCGACTGGATAGTCGCCCTGCCAGTGGCACTATTCTACATGAGGATGGTCGCCCACTCGAGATCAGGGCTATCCCCGTACGAAGTGGTTTTTGGCAGACCACCGAATATGTGGGGGACGCCCATTCCGAAAAAGATCACTGATGTTGATTGTAACATGTTGACAGATTACCTTGCCTCCTTGATGTCTGCACTCCAATCATGTCGTTCACAGGTTGCCGCAGCCTTCCCTGACAACACTGATGTAAAGCCGCACGAGGTCCGTCCTGGGGACCTAGTATTGGTGCGAAATTTCGATAGGAAGAGTCCACTGGAGCCCCGCTGGAAATCCCCGAAGACCGTCCTTCTCACCACGAGGACCGCCGTGAAGATCGAAGGGAGAAAGGGGTGGGTCCATACGAGTCATGTGAAAAAATTCCATGAACTGAAACCAGACCGAGACTCGTCCACCCCCACCAAAGACTGTGTTGAGCCAAAAGACTTTACAGTTACCGAACGAGAGAAAACTCCCCAAGAGGAGTACCGGTCGAAACTCCGATCTAGCAAGTCAGACAGTTTAATTGTTTAAGTCCTCCCCTAGGTGAATCGGTTAAATAGTTTCTGACATGTATCCCCTAGATCGAGATAGAGAGAGAGAGAGACAAATTAAGAAAGGTGCATATTGTAAATCACTCCGTAGTCACTGTATAGTGACACTATTAATAATGTTTATTCTGAGTATCTTAGTTATTGTTGCTAGCATTCTGCTACCTATCTACTGGCCTATTTTCAGGCGTGAACAATCTGTTTACAATGTTTCTGCTGAACATTCTTTTAGTGAGTTACCGCCACACGAACTCTCTTACAGACTTGCGCTGCGCAACAACACATTCATTAGTATGCTACACCATTCCCATCAGACTAACAATGCTACAGACTGCTGGATATGTGGCCGACTCCCTCCCTACCAGAATTACAAGGGAGCTCTGCCCCTCTTTCCGTACCCGTTCACTCACAATGGCTCCTGTGGTGCATGGTTTAAAATAATTAATTCCTTAGATCCTGATATTGCTGTTTTCAATGGGGGCTGGGTTTGGGGAAACTTGAACTTAGTCCTGCTCAACGTCTGTTACCCTGATAAGGAGGGACTCCCCACTCGAATAGGAACTAATCTAGAAAATGAAGTATATGGATTAGGTAACTACACAATTAGCCTTATGATCCTTACTGTTGAATCCGAGGCTGCACCAGTCCTGCCCCATATGCTAGTATTACCAGTCACTGGTGAATTATGTGTCCGAAAGAAAGGTTCAGTACACTTAGGTCATAGTAAATGCACTACTGTGGTCGAATTCAGTGATCATGGTAAATCGTCCTTCAAAGCTATCAGTCACTCTTATTTTGTTTGTGGTCATACCGCATACATACGTCTGCCTCCAGATTGGGATGGTACCTGTTACATTGCATTCCTTCTGCCACCTGTTTTCCTAGCTCCCCCTGATTACCATAGAAATACAAATCTAGTAAAGAATAGATCCAGAAGAGATATCCCACTTGTCGACTACACAGAAACGGCATGGGAACAGTACACTGATTTTAATAAAGGATTCTTTTTCTTTTTAGGCCCCGTCCAAAACAGTAAATTAATACGTAGATTAACTAGAACACTTGAAGCTGTAGTACATGAAACTGCCTCCGCCTTAGGTAACTTAACAGAGGAGCAATCTGCTATGCGGGTTGTTGTCCTTCAAAATCGTCTTGTTATTGACGTCATCTTGGCAGATAGAGGTGGAGCCTGTAAGGTCATCGGGTCAAGTTGCTGCGTTTTCATCCCACAAAACGCGCCATCTGTCTATCAAGCTATTACCCGTCTGCATAAAATTGCAAATCAGATACATCAGAATCCAGGCACCTGGACTTGGTCCGGTTGGTTCTGGACAACGTTAACTGCTTGGGGATGGAAGATCCTATCCTTCCTAGGTTTTGGCCTTGTCATAGTATTCAGCTGCTGCCTGTGCCTACAGTGTGGGCCGGCGATATGTGGACTGTGTGCCACATCGTGCATTGAACATTCCAGTCTTCTCTCAAATAGACAACGGAAGAGAGATGAACAAATTATGTTACAAGAACAAACTGATCAATTTATGATGATCGATATATCATGAAGGGTCCGTAGGGAACAAGGAGGGAATGAGGAAATATAAATTTTATGGTCAAGTTGTGTTCCCTAGCGCGTACCCCACCGTCTCCATGTACGAGTTAAAGTGCATGTAACTTCCCTCCTGTACCAGCTATGAAGACGCAAATACATTTGCGTCCAACGTCAACATGTCCTCTTTCAGACCCATCCTGAATGGGTTGGATAGCCCGTTCCTAAGTATGCTATGCCAACGTCTTTTTGTAGTGTACTTCTACGTTTTTCAGCTCTAGCTGAGTAGGCCCTGAATTTCTGCCACCGAGCCTCTTTTTCTGGCTTCGGACTCCAAGGGCCTCTGCCCAGGCTGCCTCTGTACCCGTGAACTCTGACTTACTTTCAGCGCGGCCTCTCGCGCTCAGCTCAGCCTGCTGCCTGCCAAGATTGACTATAACCTTCGAGTTATCTGTTCCGCTCCCCGAAAATACATTCCTGCCTGCTAGCTTCAGTAAACATCCCTCTTCAGCTACAGGGCCAAAGGGCCGACCTGTCTCTGTGCAACTAATTCAAGTAATTCATAGCCCTTGTTGCCATGCTCCCATGGAAGGCCCATGCCCCCACGCTTCTCATACAGACACTCAGGCGCTTATACACGCACTCACAGTTAGTATAGAATAGCTTCTGCCCTAGAGACCTTTCCGTCCAGATAGCTCAGTTCCTAAACACCAGATATCAGATATGATAGAAGCACAAGTTGATCTGACATGCCAGACTTCTGTCTCTTTCCGTCGGTGCAAATGTCAAGCCCCCTGCACCCTCCAGTTTTACGTCCATCACACGTCATGCAGCTGCGCGCGCATCCAAGCTTCCAATTTCTGCTGACATTGCAACATTTCTGTTAGTGCCACCCCTTTTGTGACACCTATCTGTGACGTTTCTAGTTCACGCCTAGTTCTGATTACGTACTTGTAACACGTGTATACTGTTATCTTGTCTTCTCTCAGCTGTTACGCCTACTATAACTGTTTCCTATGACATGAATTAAGTATATAAGCTATGTAATGTAATAAAAGAACGCTCTATCCCTTCTGACACCCCTGTGGTGGTCAGAACATGATATCCTGGTCTTGACCATTCCTTTTTGAGGAATAAAACCCCTAAGAACTCTAACACCACGGACACTGTTTTCTTTCTTTCCGACTTGAGTTATTATTGATTAAGTACTTACCTGCATAGAAATTAAGAGAGTAAATTAATTATTTACGTCAAAGGAGAGAAACAAATTATTTTTATGGTTTATAATTAAAAATACTGTAGGTTATGAGGGATTTTAGTGTTTATTTACAGTTGCGTTTTTCACTAAAAAACTGTTTACGTTTGTCAGATAAATGATCTATTTTTGTTCATTTTGAATTACCTCAATACTGTAAACATCACGTTAATGTACTCATTGTGCAGAAGCACACTTGCTTATGAAGCAGTTAAGTAAGAGACAATAAATTTCAAGAAAAACAACAATTTACAATTGAATGACACCCACTGATTTGCTAAAGCCACAATCTCAGGTCAAAAATGGTTCAGACTGTATTGCTGCTGCCTTTTCCCCCCTCGTTCGTCAGTCACGTTTTCCTGCAAAATAGATTCTTAAAAATAAAATAGTGTATGCTTATTTTTCGCGGTGTGCATATTTTAAGGCACATCAATTCTCACAAGACAGTGTTTCCCGAACCCTCCTGCGGTGCCATAGAAAAGTATTGTCTTTTTTTTTTATGAGGCAATTGCATATGTGAGGAATTAGACACTTCATAGCAGTGCTTCTGTAATCACCTCCTCTAATTACCATGGCCATTTCTTATTTATAGAAAAGAGTTGGGAAATGTTGAGTATTAAAACGTGAAAGCAGCCATTAATCACGCATGTACACCTTCTTTAACTACGTGTGATGGCGGGATTATCATAAATCTACGCTGATGGTAACACAAGAATAATGGCTCCAGTAATTATAGCAATGATGATCATAATGCTTTTAACCAACAAAGAATGAGGGAGATTTATTGCTAATAAGGTGTCGCAGGAGCCCCTTGATTAACATTATCAATAGATGCTCGACGCGTTGGGGATGTGGGAGGTGAGAAACCCCTTTTCATCCTATTTTCTCAGCCATTAGTGTATTAAAACACACTTTTATTTCTACAAAGCTGACAATAACCCTTGGCATTTGTTTACCTAAAGCTCCTAAATTCACATTAGAAACAGAATAGAAAAGGGTTGCATTAAATGTTCTATTAATGGTAACATGATAGTAATCAGCAGCCCCAACACTCCACACTTCAATCCTTCCCCGCTTTTCAGAGACACTAAGTATATATTGCAATGGAGGACCCGATTAAATAACTGGGTTATCTCTTTCATCTGCACCAGTCGGGGTGTTTGCTCTTTGACCTGATGTATCTGAAGCGCCCTTTCTGTTGGTATAGATGGTGAGGTTCATTGCATTTTTTAAGCTAAAAATAACAATGCCTTGTATTTATGTTTTAAAACCCAAAACATAAATAGAAGGCATTGTCATTTACAATGCCAATAGGTCAGAATCGTGTGAATGCGAGATTTATTGCATTTCCAATGCTTGCTTTTCTTGCAGGGCAGCAGAGGTGTGAGTGTTTCCTTCATTTTCTTTTGCTTTTAACTTGGAACGCAGAACAGGATTAAGAATAGTAAACATGCTTATTCTATATTGGCCGTTAGGTGGCAGTGAATTCCTATAAACCACTCTTGCTGTATGACCGAGTATTTTTAATCACAAAACAGAATACAGATGGAAGGGATTTGAGTCAGCTCCTTGTTTATCTGCCTGTTATCTTGGCAGAAGTTGGGTTTATATGTCTAAAGAGTGCTTGTATTACGATGCTTGGTTGCTGAAATGCTCCTGCGGTGTAGTTAAGGGACATTATTCTTCGGTGTTTACTGCCCGACTGCCATAAGAAACTTCCCCTGCTGATGGCTGAAAGCAGTGGTGCGGACTTTTGGTGGAGGCTTTAAATGTCTGAGAGGCGTCAGCAGGCTCAGGTATTGCCTCGGCGGGCACGTAGGAGGTGGTATACGCTGTAAATCTATCTACGCAGTGGGGGAACACAGGATCTACTGATACCACCTCCTACGTGCCCGCCGAGGCAATACCTGAGCCTTCCTTCCTTCCTTTCTCTTTCTTCCTCCCTCAATTGCTTTCTCCTTCCCTCCTCATGTTGCTCTTTAGCATGTAGTCCTCCTCCTCCTCTCCTCTCCCTTCCTTCTTTGCTTCCTCTTTAGCATACAGGCCCCCCCCCCTCCTCACGCTCTAACACTCTCCCCCCTTACCCTGCAGTGGAGTCTGTGGACCCACTGACATCAGCTGTTGAGGTTCCCCTTCCATGTGGCTCCTGAGAGCTAATCCATAGTACTGTACTAGGCGTCAGGGCCGGTCCTAGAACTTCTGGGGCCCCGGGCGAAAGGGAAGATGTGAGGCCCCCTAATTTCTATGTAACATCCAGTCGCGGCCGGCATGATACACGGGTGGGGGGTCTCGTAGGGGTTCGGCGGGGGGGGGGGGGTAATTAAAAAAATTAACTTACCTTCCCAGGTCTCGTAGTCGTCTCAGCTCCTGAACTGCTCTCCTGCCTCTGGCAGGAACAGGAAGCAGGCAGCCTCCTTTCCCTAAGCCAATCACAAGGCTGCAATGGCAGCATTGTGATTGGTCGATACGCCGACCAGCCAGGCGCCTATGGGGAGGCCTTTTTCTCCATGTAGGGTGCAGTGCCCATGACTGGTTTGGTCGGCCCGGAGGGCCGACCAAACAGTCAGCGCCCTTAGCAGTGGGCAAGGGACTCCTCCCCTGCCCTAAAGCAGACCCGCCCACCCCCAACCAAACACTTCTGCTTTCTTGCAGTGCGACAAGCAGAAACATAAAATGGGAGTTTTAGAATTTTGTGTTTCTGCTTCTCGCACTGTGAGAAAGCAGTAGGGCGACGCTCCTCCGCCCGAGTGGAGGAGCCGCCCTTGGTAACATCACAAGAAGCGACATCACTGAAATTGACATCTCAGCACAATTGATCTTATTCGGCATCCCGAAGAGACCTAACTTGGATACCAGTAACATGGACAAAAAGATAAATATACATATAAAATAAGTCCATATATTTTAAAACTGTATTAAATGGATTACATTTGTCACATTGGATGGAAAAGCTAGGTGCAGTTCTAACAAATATGTATATTATTTACTCCTCGTTAACGATTGTTTCCAGATGAGTGCAAGATTCAATTTCCAGTTCTGCCTCATAAAGGGGGGAGATCCTGTTGAGGTAATGAGGGGTGGGATCATTCAAAATATAAAATGACACAAGAGAAAATCTCTTACACCATGGAAATAATTGCAAATTTGAAAAGGCTCCCTTATCTTTCTGTGCCATTATTGTGCTACCTTAGGATGGCATTAATACTTCTTAATTTGTTTTAACATAAATCCTCTCACCAGTATCCCGCATACACATGCTAAGAGATGTAGGACAATCTTTTTTGTGTGTGGGATCTTTACTCGCCAGAATTATGTTAAGTGCAAAAACACAACGCCTAGTACAAAATTACAAGACACCATTGCAAACAAATAAAGATTGTACATAAATAAAAAAGACTTGAAACAACCAAGACCACTGCTAAATCATACATTGACTTGAAGGTAAACTTCAGATTCAAGGGGTTGTCAAATCAACATTTTTGATTTGGTGGTAGAACTGTAGGAAGTAGAAGTGGCCGCTTTTAGCGCTGGTGGAGCCCTGTGCGACAATGTTGGTGACCCTCAATGACTCTGCCATGGATTCCCTCACTACCACCCTTTAACAGTGCCACTCAAGTCTCCATAACCACACTCTCTCTCAGATACATTTAATTTGATTTACAGAGCCGCTGATACCAGTGTAGGGTGTCAGGGAACTTTATATCACACATTACATGGAGACAATCAATCCTACGTCTGTAAATCACAATAGGTAATGTTACATAAGACAAAGGACTAGGAGTCACATTACAATCATACTAGTAGGCAGTATGGTGTATTAGTGATTGATCTGGAAAAACACAAACTCTGAATTTAGAATGTAATACCATGGTTCAGGGCTCTATTTAATAACTAGAATTGATTTATGTCCAAATTAACCCTTTTTGCAACATTGGGATAATCAAAGACTGGGGAAAAAACCATAACGCTGTAAATTATACCTTGTAGTTTGCATGCAGCTCTTATGACAGTTAATAGCTCATTGTTCAATGTTAGGATTTTGACTTATAAACTGCAAGTAACAATGGCATCTCTCTGACAAAAGCAGTAACCCATTGGCCTATTTAAAATATGTGGATTTAGTGATCTGCATGGTACATGTTCTTTGCAGCAGGCACATTAACCCTCTGCGCTACCTTTTAAAGAAGTCAAAACTTCCACTTGACAAAACTCTATCTCTCTCTAGGAAGAACATTAATCATCGGAGTATTCATGACAATTTTATTGTGGCCATAATTGTTGGAGGCCAGGAAGGAGGCAACAAGTGCTTTAAGAAACATAATATACTCGCAAATATGACGCCCCCACCCGAAGTCAGCACTCAGTGCGATCTCATAGGTCGAACCGCCCTAGAGCCTTCCTGCTCAAGGGTCCTGTGACCTCAATGACAGAGTCACTAGTGTGTGCTGCTTCGAAGGCCTGCCCAAAAGAATCAAGTTGAGCTTCAATAAGGGTTGTAGTGGACAGGCCTTCAAGTTGAACCCACACTTGCCACCGCTATGGTCCACCTGCTGGTGCTCAGACACCATTCTTCTAAGGTCTTTCGGGGCCTACTAAATGTGCTCTCTTAGGAGAGTGGTCTGGTAGACTGGTCATGAAGGCTGAACCTGGTTCCCCAGTTCCAAATTTGGCAGCTCTTACCATAGTGCCACATCCTCTCCCTCACTGAACACCATACTGCCCCACTGGGAAAAACGTACATTTTGAACCTTTTATTTCTCTCCATCCCAATGCTGAAGGTTGGAAGAGAAAAATGTCAGAAAAAAGACGACCTTTCCAGCAACTGTTTATATTTTTTGGATTCATTTCACTGGAGAACAAATAAAGTGGCTACAAGGCCCAGGGAAAGGGGCCCCCACACCTGGACCTTGCAGCTGTCTATAGTGCTTAGAGGCCCAGGGAAAGGGGGCCCCACACCTGGACCTTGCAGCTTTCTCTAGTGCTTAGAGGCCCAGAGAAAGGGGGCCCCTCCCCTGGGCCTTTGAAGCTGTGAGTCAATTCGTAAAACACTGCCCTAGCACTGGCAGTTCTACATACATTAAGTTAACAAAAGCCAGTTGATCTGGCTGCTCCCTCCTCCCCTCACCCACCTCCCTTACCTATGTCCGGCTGGTCCTGGAAACAAAGGGGGCCTTTTGTCACCTGGCAACAAAATGCAGACAGGGAATGGCCGGTACTTAACAGAGGTGCTGCTCCGCCCCTGACACTGTGATGCTGGCTGGCTGATCTGCCTTCACCCCACCCCTGCAACCCCCAGGAATGCCACGCCGTGATCAGCAAGGTCGACTCCAGACTTGCATGTGTATTGTATTGTGATTGTGCGGGGAGGGGGCCCAGCAGGAGCAGATGGGCAATCTGTGAAAGTGTGGCCTTTCACAGTGAAGCCGTGGTGGCCCCCTGTCTTGCAGCCGAGCGCGAGGCCCTGGGCAGCTGCACACACTGCCCATGCCTAGCGCCGGCCCTGCTAGGTGTGTTTCAGGACAGAGGATTTCATGCGTCCCCTTCAGACCCAAAGGCCTACAAACCGCAGCCCCCTTCCCACCTCTTTTGAAACCTGAGAGACCCACTCAACTTTCATAGGGGGCGGGAGAGACTGTTCCACTAAACGTGTGCCACGATGCAATAGCAACCAGGGGAATCATTTTCAAATTTCCAAACAGGGTTGAGCTATAGGGCACAATATCTGACTTCTCTGATATCACCGAAAGTGGTGTCACAGGATGTGATGTCATCACCAATTATATGACAGTGAGAAAGCTGCTTGATAGACAAAAAAACATCTTTAAAGCTTTAAGGTCATACACTAAAGTTCCTTCTACACCAGTGTGAAAAATCATGATCTACGGGAGCTCTAAGCTACTGTCATTAACTACTTCTGTAACACAATTCCACAACTTATTTTGCAGCTAGCCTTTACACGGTATGACATATACTTACTGATAGTGTAGTGGGACACGCATCTGAAATGCTGGACAATCCTTCAAATGCAAGAAGGGTTGGCCTCTGTCCTTATGTTCCAGAAGGTGAGCCTAGAAATATTTGTTGTTTTTTCAAGTTTTATAGAAAACGTAAGACTGAATATGCATGGAATGATAAAAGGCATAAACAACCTCCTGATACAAAAATCAAAAGAAATGATAGCAGAAAGAATATTAGTGGAGTGAGAAAGATTCGAGAACATGAACCCCTGAGCCATTGAAAACATAATAACCTCACCTCAGCCAGTGTTTCCAGATCTTGCAACATGTTTAAGGGAACAAAGAATAAGCTAAAAATAAGTGCAGCGCTTTTAGTTCTATTATCCACCAGGAATCATTTCTGAATTTAACTTTTAGTTATTATCTTAAGAACAATGACAGAACTAACTAAAATTTCAATGAATTATAGAGCTTAAGTTGCCAAAGAAATCAACATGAATTACTGTGACCAGCACTGGCAGATTCACAAAACCTTTAAGCAGTAAATGAACCCTAATTAATAAAGGCAGGGAACTCCTACCTAATGTATAAATGGTTTCTCAAGACCAAGGGAAAGAAGCACTGCATGGTGCCACACTTTAGCAATACCTCCATGCTAATAAACTACGTTTGGGCCTTGGCTTTTTGCACCTGCTTGATAAGTCTTTTACCTCCAAACTTATACACTGAAAGGTACAACTATTAGTCCCAGAATGCAACGTCATATTGGCTGAAGTTTTGGAAATGATGGTTCATGTGACTCAGTCTAACTTAGGAGCTGTTAAAATTCACAGGAAAAACAAAGCGTGTGTGTGCCCTGGGCGAATGGGCATTGGAGAGATGCAAATGGAAAGGATACTTGTGAAATGGCAGAGAGATAAAGACTAATGGGGGGTGGTTAATACATCTAAGAGCAGATGTGCATACTGGAAAGTAATATCTACATCAACAAAGAAGTTATTCATTTGCCCTTTCAGCAAACAAAGTGTGGGGGTATTCCCAAATGTGAATAACAATTATGTAGTAGAATCTTCTGAAAACAAACTAGACCAGAGGGTTTTCATAGCTTTTTCATTAAATATGCTCCTGTGTTATTTGCAACATGCTTACTTCTAGAAGTACTATCTTTAGCCATAGGGCATGTGCTTTCAAAGAGCACAGCTGAATTGGCCAAAGACACTCCTAATATGATATGGGAACTGATGTATAAGAATACAGTGTTGCGTGTCCGAGATCACACAATTTGGTCAAGTGAGGTAGCTGGGATTCAAAGCATATGCCTCTTAAAAAAGGCCTCAAATAGGACAGTATATGTACAGTTACTACGTCTGTGTGCCACCTGCTCATCTCCACGCCTGTCAGTCAACTAGGTAGGAGCATCATGTAATCAAAAAGTCATATCCCGATGTACACAAAAAAAAATAAGGTTTTTTTTTAAATAAGCATCCCCAGAAGTCATTATTTTCTTACACAAATGGGAAAAAATATGCTTAGCTATACGACAAAAATCCAAACCTGAAAACACTTATCTCAGCCTGCATACTTCTGGTATCCCCATCCTGTGTCTTGCCTTGATCTCAGCAACAGCCACAGCCTTCAGGAATCTGGCTGTTTCTTAAGAAGCACATCTTTGTTGTTGGCCGTAGCTTGTGCAGCCCAATCATCTCATCTCCCCCAGACTGGAGGGAAAGAACTACATCTTGTCCATACCATGAACAAATGTCCATCCTTGGAGACAAAAAAACATAAAATGTGCTTTTGTCTCTAGCAAGTTACTGCCTGCGGGAACATGCGATTTATTTACTGAATTTGTTTTATTCAGCACATGTGACTATATACTCTATAGGGTTGGCCTTTCATCTCTGGGTGTAGTTTCCCCATAACAATTTATCTATGGTGGCTTAATTCTTTGGATACCATAAAGACAGCATCACTGATGACAATGGTTGTTGGTCACCCATAGTCGTGTTACATAATCGAATCCAGCACGCCACAACAAGCAGATGGACCTACCACTTTCCTCCACACAACTCTGGGGCATATTTACAAGCCCCAATCGCCACCGGAGTGGCACTTTTTTTTAACGCTCCTGTGGCGTAGTGTCATTTTCTTTATTTACAAGGTGGTGCAAAAGCCACTCAACGTGGCTTAACGCAACCTTGTAAATATGCTCCTTTCCGATGGAGTCTGCTGCGGCACAGGGGCGCGTTGCTGTGGGCGTTCCACTGCAACACCAATTGCTTTATGATGCTGCCCCAGATTTACAAGGAGGAAGCAGCGCCAAAAACAGCACCATTCTAACACCATGGATTATCATGGCTATACGAGTAGAAATTATTATTTATTATTTTCTCCTCATTTTTTTCTCCCTCTATGTGTGCTGTTGAAGCACACATAGAAAGAGCACATCACCATGAATGCTTGTTTATGAGCGGGAAGGAGTCCCTTCCTACACATAAACAATCACCCTTGCAGCGCAGACACCCTTGCAACATGGTGGCAGGGTGCCTTTCCTGGTGCTAGGCAGCATTTTTTGCACCAGCCCTAGGAGAAACACAGGGGTGCGCTGTATTCTTGTGAATAAAGCGCATCCCTGAGTTTTAAAAAGTGTGCTGCTGATTTGGGCACAGCTCCGCGGGCAGACTTTTTTTTGTAAATATTCCACTCAGCCTCAACAGAAGTTGTCCCGACATCCTGAATTGCTATTTTCACTATCGGTCTTTGGACATTTCTGCTATCTTGTTGTAGAACACTGGTATAGACACATCCGAATGTACACTAAACATCTTGGTTCCTTCACCTTTTTAATAATTTTTTTATTTTTGATTATCGTGACAAGCAGCGTCCTGATGTCACACAGATTGAAAGAGAAACCTGTCGGCATCAGCATCCTTAGCCCTGTCCACAAAGTGTTCTGAGGTACCTTGGAGCTAAGGGTCAACGTTTTGCAATACTCAAATAAATGTAGTAAATGAATTGTGTTGGCCAGAGTCAAGTAATGTGTATGCTAGCGGGCTCACTGTGTCACTGGATTCAAGCTAGCCTGGCTGATGAGGAGTGTTACCCTGAAACCGGTCCCAGGATGCTTGTTTCCGGTCCAGGGAGGACCTGGCTTGGCAGTTCGTGCTGGACTGTTCCCATAAGGCTCAGGGTCAAGACTAATTTGCATATGGCTGGGTCTAAACTGTGGTGGCATGGTGAGCAAAAGAACGATGGATTTAACTCAGATCTTTTGACTGGGGATGAGTGATTGATTTGCTCTTCATTCTGTTCATCATCTGTTTGTCTATGCTAGGGGGTTAGGCTTGCAAATTGCAAAATTACCACTAGATGGTAGTATTGTCCTTGATAGCGAGTTTTAATCTCCCAAACACATTGAAGCAGTGTCGAGTGCAGTGGAATATAAACATTGCTATTGAGCGTGTATACCTCTCCACCAGCTTTCCGTAAGGTTCCAGGGCACATTTCTGCTCTTTTCTAACTACGTGGATAATTGATTTTAATTGTTTATATTTCGACTCTGACTTATTGCGGATTCTTCTTTACCTTACCCGAAAAGCTTTGCCAATATTTAAGAGGTATCCATGGACTGATAACACAAGTGTCAGACAATGCAAAGTTCTGTAAATATAATCCGACATTTCATCCACTTGTTGATTTCCTCTAGGGAAACGCCGTTTCTTTTTAATTATAAAAAATAAATAAAAATAAAACGTTAACAGTGAGTAGGAAAGAGAAACCAATACCACTAAAACTAGCCTACTTTTATTGTACCATAAAAAAAAATCAAAAGCACTATGTTTTTGCCCTGCTGGTAAATGCGTGGTTTGTGCTCTAAAAAGCCCTTTATTACATTTTACCCCGCAAAGTACCAGAATGCTTAAATGTGAATGTAGAAGTCAAAACAGATAGTTTGATCAATGTTTAGCAGAGGCACTGAGCTTGGTTTAAGAGGTCCATGTTTCAATTAGAGGAATTTGGCACAATAGTCATCCGTCCCAAAGCCCTTCCCCCCTCAGCCTTGTTAAGCGCTACTGACTATGTGCCACGCTCCATAGAACGCAGGAAGCAGAGGGCGCCCCCTTCAGGCCAGTGAACCCAAATACTGACCAGTGATATTGCAGCACGGGTCCCCAAGAAAGGAGTTCTGTCAATGCAGGTGGTAGGGTCCTGCGTATTTATTGATCATGTCTACCTGTAGAGAGGGTTTGATGGACGTGATGCTTTCAATGGTTGGTTTACTAAACCTAAAATACACGTAGGAAGCAATTAATTTTCTGTGGAATTAAGCCATCTCAAAGAATTTCAGTTGTCATCAATTGAGCAAACACTACTAAAATACATTTGGGCAGATTTACAGTAACTGGCGCATTCCTGCATATTAGAAGGGATGCACCAGTTATTTTGCGTGACGTAAAAAAAACCTTGCGCCACCATGGATGCGCCGCACCGGGGCGCAAGGATAGACAGATGCTTGACGCATCTGTCGGTGTAAAGGTGACGCAGTGCTGGAGTCGTGTCGCAAGCGCGACACAACTCCAGCACTGCACAGGGGAAGCCTATACTTGCTGTACTGCATCACTCCTTATCCCTGCTTGTAGCAGGCGTAAGGAGTTTTGATGCAGCGGGGTCGTAAAAGTGACTCTGTGAAATCTTGTAGATTTCACTGCGTTACTTTTACGAGGCTTCCTTGCAACGGAATGCCCACTCTGCATGCATTATACCTGACGCAGGTATAATGTAGTGCAGGGCTTTACAACTTGAAGAATGTCCCTAGATGCCTCCGGTTGTAAGTATATCGCATAGTGGCGCATTGTTTACGACGCCGCTGCGTCACAGAAGTGACGCAATAGTGTTGTAAAGATGTCGCAAGGGGCTTGTAAATCTTCCCCACTGCATTTACGCTAAAGGCGTGGTCTAGGAGACAAAACATCCTAACACTATAAAGAACTTGTTTATCGCCTTAAACCCATTCAGCCTCACCCACATACCAGCCCACCCACCCAAGCTATCCGCGCACCCCGCCAGAACATGGCCAGTGGTGTTGTCCCCTGAATATTTTGGAAAATGTTTCCATCACTGCAAGGACAAGACAGTAGCCGAGGTGCTCAGAAAACCAGCCTGTGTAGCACCTGGCCCTGGGAACCTGTGATCACTCATTGTATTGTGATTCCATGTATGATGGGCCCGATTCCCAGAACTAACTTAAGACAAAATCCTAAAATTGCTACTTTTGGTATTCACAGATGTTAGGATTTTGTCTTAAGTTTGTCTTAAGACAAATTTAGGACAGACTTAAGAGAAAATCCAAACTTAAGTCTGTCTTAGGACAGACTTAAGACAGACTTAAGTTGGGATTTTCTCTTAAGTCTGTCCTAAGTTTGTCTTAAGACAAACTTAAGACAAAATCCTAACTTCTGTGAATACCAAAAGTAGTAAGTTTAGGATTTTGTCTTAAGTTAGTTCTGTGAACCGGCCCCATAGTGCTTAATATTCCTGATGAGGTGTTAAAGCATCTCAACACCTCATTGCTGGAAGGACACCCTTCCAGTACAAAATACTATGCTTAGACTAACTTTATACATTTCCCCACTTTGTATGTGTGTCGTACAGTGCAGCACACTTGCAAAATCGGAAAATTAATTAAAGGAGAGAAAAAGCATTTCTCCATACCGCCTATCTGAAATGGGTGCTATTTTCTGACACTAAGCCATGCCTACTTTTTATCAGTAAATAGGGTTAGAGTTAGAAACCTTGGGTGGTTGCCTGGGAACGCCCTTGTACCTTCCATGGCATGCCCCCTTGGTGCTAAATAATGCAATGCACGCTATGCACGGCTTTTCATTACTTTCAGCCTTAACACCTGTTTTACGCTGGAAAGTAAATAGGTAACAAATGATTTAGCATCGGTTTGCATCACTTTTGTGACGCAAATACTGCGCTAAACTTAGTAAAAAGACTCCTTATGAGTAGGCAGTACCCGGAGAGAGAAGGAATGCGGAGGAATGAAGGGAAGGAGGGGGCCATTCCATAGAAAGAAAGGAGAGAACAATCTATAGTTTTAAGTCAAGGTCACTTTTTATGAAGATTTTTGAAGAGACTTTGAGCTAGCATGCAATATTTGTAATGAAAAGCAGTAGTAGGAAACAACATGAGGTGCATGTGGCGTAGCAAATTGTACAGTGCCAACCGTCCACCCATGAGGTGCACAGGTGTTTATCATTTTCTTTTTTTTATTTCAATTTTTTTTAATTAAAATATAAAATTGCATATCAGAAAAAGTACAAACAGTACAGAGCAATACGGGGGGGGGCAAGAAGACAACTCAGCGATGAGGAAAAAAGCAAGCTGTGGAAGTCAGCCACAACTAACAAGGTCACGCTGCAACTAGCACAAACGAAATTCTGGCTCCTTCACAGAGCCTACTGGACACCGACGAGATTACACAAAGCAGGCATAAGAGACACTGGAACATGTTGGAACTCGACAAAGAAAGTGGAAGCCTGGAACACCTCATTTTCGAGTGCCACAAAGTCAGGATCTTCTGGAACAATGTGAACAATTTCATTAACGCCGTCACAGGCAAAGACATAACAATCAGTTTCGTCGGTCTTGCAACAGGATTCATGACGTACTGCCTAGAGAACAAGGAGGAAAGAGACCTAGTGGACATCCTACTGACAGCGGCAGTGAAAATCATACTGACAAACTGGAATGACTCGGCCAAAGCCACAGCGAACAAACACCCTCACAGGCTAAACCCAATCATCAGACACACCAAAGAAGCCCTACTGAAGGTGGACAAACTAATGGAACAGAGGATCGGGGGAACCAACTGGGAATCGATCTGGTACAACTCAAGGATACGATACCAGGGCAAGACATTAAACAATGAAACATGGATAAAGAGAGGAATCACCGCCCCAAATCAACTCGAAACGAAAAACTCCCCCATCGCCTACCAGAATCTGAAACAAACCTACGACCTCCCGGACATAGACCTGTACACATTCCTAAAAATAAAAACAGCCATAACGAAACCGAACCTAAGCAAAACACCGCCAACCATCATCAAATACATGGACAATCTCAACGCCACAGGCCACCACACAGCAAAAATATACAGGTGTTTATCATTTTCAATAGCATTTCACTCTGAGGTATGTAAAATTATGTAGACAAACGCCTGCCCTGCGACAAAAACGTAAATTAAAATCTGTACAAAGCACTTACTTAGACATGTAAGGGAAAAACTAGAAAGGCAATATAATACTGAAAAATTAAGATGTGGGGTTGGATATTGTCTGCTTCATGTCATTGAAAAAGGCACACAAAGGGGTTTATTATGATGTCGCCCGCCATTACATCGGGAAATGCATCCTGCATTTTTTGCATTGCGGTGGGCGGTGCTGTCAGCAGTAATTGCCGCAATTCAAAAAAGGCATTTGTGCATTTGCATGCACAACGTGGCAGGCACCGCGCTGTGCCTGCCACATCATCCATGCAAATGCAGGGGGTACCATAGGTATCCCCCATGAGCCCCCCACAACGGGCCCCTAACTCAGGAATCTGCATGCCTTTCCGTAGGCGGCAGAAAGGCTGCTTCCCGCTGCCTTCGTAATATGGCTAGCAGACCCCGCCACCATATGCAAGCCTTTTCCGCTCGGTCGACCCGTCGACCGGCCGGAAAAGCAGTGGATGGTCTTCCTGTCCGCCGCAGTCCCCCCCACAAGGGGAAATGGGAGGCGGGCGGGGGATGATGTCAGGCCGATCGCCACAGTCATGTGGGCGGTGGCAATCCGCCCATATCGGAATAGACCCCTAAGTGTTCAACAGCTTCAAATAATGTGGAATATGAAATACCGGTATTTGTAAAGCATGAACAATTACCACTAAGGGTGTCAAGGCACTGGGGGCCGTCTGGAAGATCAAGAGAGCTATTGCCCAGAGTCACATGATGCTGGAATGAGCTGCCGCCAGCGATTGAACCGTGAGCCTCTGTGTTCCGCAGTCAGCACAGACCTGGCCGCGGCACCACACCTCTTCCACAATAATATGTTATGAGACACATCACAAATGAAGGTTTTTAAAAATGTGTCCCTATGTGGTATTTGCTAAATGAACAAGGAGACTCCTCCTCACAGACAGACAAGGTGCACATTCATTCTACACTCACATAAGATGCACAAAACAATTCATCCTCCATATGGACAAGTACATCTGTGCAGACAAATAAGCTCACCCTCACAGGCACAATGCAGGCACAGTAGATTACTCATCACAGGCACACACATGAGGTTATCCGAAACACACTGCATAAGCCTCGCAAGCAGGTGAGTTCACCCTCAAACATGGGTTCATCTGCCCCGATACTCACATAAACCTGACAGTGGTAACTAAGTAAAGCCCGAGCAGCGTTCGCCCATCTGTAAAGGCGTAAAGATGTACAAACCATGCTTAAAAGTGTACATCCATGCTGTAAAGGTGTCCAACCCATGGTGTAAAGGTTTAACATCCATGCTGTAAAG
Organism: Lissotriton vulgaris; assembly: GCF_964263255.1. NCBI lineage: Eukaryota > Metazoa > Chordata > Amphibia > Caudata > Salamandridae > Lissotriton > Lissotriton vulgaris. The sequence goes on from NC_141698.1 coordinate 70,136,183, forward strand.
GTATGCAACCCAAGGTGCATAACCCATGCTGTAAAGGGGCACACCCATGCTGTAAAGGTGTACAACCCAAGGTGAAAACCCCATTCTGTAAAGGTGTACACCCATGCTGTAAAGGTGTACAAACCATGCTGTAAAGGTGTACACCCATGCTGTAAAGGTGTACAACACACGCTGTGAAGGTGTCAAGGTGTACAACCTATTCTTAAAGGTGTACACACATGCTGTAAAGGTGTACAACACATGCTGTGAAGGTGTCAAGGTGTACAAACCATGCTGTAAAGGTGAACAACACATGCTGTGAAGGTGTCAAGGTGTACAAACCATGCTGTAAAGGTGAACACCCATGCTGTAAAGGTGTACAACACACGCTGTGAAGGTGTCAAGGTGTACAGCCTATTCTTAAAGGTGTTTACAACAAGGGGTGGTGAGGGACAGAGTCTCTGAATTAAGCAGAAAGCTCTCACCCAGTCAAGAGATCAGGGCTAGATCCAACACCGTTTTTTAGCTCACTGCACCATCCCAGTTTCAGAACCTGGCTGTATGCAAATTAGTCTGTTCCTGTCCCAGTGCATGATGGGAACAGGGCAAACCAAACTACAAAAAGCCAATTCTTACACTGGGAAGGAAACAAGCTCCCGGGGACCGGTTTCTGGCATTACAGCTGTCTTCGGCCCGGTCTGCTTGAATCCTGATGGTGCAATGAGCAAGGGTCTCACATCTGAGAATACCCTTCCACGCTTAGGGTGGACAAAAATATTTACAACAAGGGGTGGTGAGGGACATGCTACTCCTGCAGATTCACCGGCACCGTCAACATCTCCGCTACGGTCACTCCTCAGATTCCCGACCCCAACCACCTACAATGCATCTTGCTCAACACCCGATCGGTCCACAGGCACGCCATTGACCTATGGAATCTACTAGACACCATCTCTCCGGACGTCGCCTTCCTCACTGAAACATGGATGAACGCCTCCTCTGCCCCAGACATCACCATTGCCATCCCAGAAGACTATAAGATCATACGCAAAGACCGTACCGGCCACACAGGAGGAGGAATCGCTATCGTCCACAAGAAATCCATCCAAATCTCAACCAGCTCGGACGTCAATCTCGCCAACTCTGAACACCTTCACTTCCAGATCCACATCGACCCCAAGACCACACTTAGAGGCACCCTCCTTTACAGGCCACCAGGACCCCGCGCACAATTTAGCGAGGACATCACGGACTTCATCACTCCACACGCGCTCCCCTCCAAAGATTACATCCTTCTGGGAGACCTCAACTTTCACCTTGAAAAGAACAACGACCGCAACTCCACCACCCTGCTGGATAACCTCGCCAAACTCGGACTTAAACAACTGGTCACTTCCCCCACCCACATCGCAGGTCACACTCTCGACCCTATCTTCACCTCCAGCAATCATGTCTCCTTCAGCCACACTACGAATCTCCTTTGGACTGACCACAGCTGCGTTCACTTTACCTACAACAAGCCCAAACCCAACAACCACCCCCAACCAACTCTGCAAAGAAACTGGAACAAAATCACCATCGACCAGATCTCCTCATCGCTTCTTCTAAACCCCCCAGCCCACTCCTCAAACCCCGACCAAGCCGCCAACAACCTCACCCTTTGGCTATCCAACAGCGCCGACATCCTTGCACCACTGAAAAAACGACATAACAAACTTGGCAGCAAGAAGGCCTCATGGTTCAACCATGATCTTAAGAAATCCAAGAAACTCTGCCGCTCCCTTGAGAAGGCCTGGAAAAAAGACCCAACCACCAGCACCAAGGACGCCTTCAAAAACGCCACCCGCATACACCATCAACTGATCCGAAAGGCCAAGAAAACCGCCTTCAAGGAACGACTAGATAACAACGCCCACAACAGCAAGGAACTTTTCAACATCGTCAAGGAATTTACCAATCCCTCGGCCAATTCTAACGACATCACCCCCTCTCAAGCCCTCTGCGACTCCCTAGCCTCATTCTTCCACAACAAAATTGCAGACATCCACAACAGCTTCAACAACCAACCCGGAGACCAACCCACCCAACCATCCGCCGGACCTTCACCCCCCTCAAACATCCTTAATGACTGGAACACAATCTCCACTGAGGACACCATCCGCCTGATGAACTCCATCCACTCAGGATCCCCCACAGACCCATGCCCTCACCACATCTTCAACAAAGCAGACTCCATCATAGCACCGCACCTCCGAGACGTCATCAACTGCTCCTTCAAATCCGCCACCTTCCCGGAAAGCTGGAAACACGCTGAACTCAGCGCCCTTCTGAAAAAACCCACAGCGGACCCCACCGAACTCAAAAATTACCGCCCCATCTCGCTCCTTCCATTCCCGGCCAAAGTCATCGAGAAAGCTGTCAACAACCAGCTCGCCGCCTTCCTCGAAACCAACAAATCCCTCGACTCCTCACAGTCCGGCTTCCGAGCAAAACACAGCACTGAGACCGCCCTCATCGCAGCAACAGACGACATTCGAACTCTACTGGACTATGGAGACACTGTCGCCCTCATCCTCCTCGACCTCTCCGCAGCCTTTGACACAGTCTGCCATAGCACCCTTCTACAGCGCCTCAGAAACATCGGAATCCAAGGAAAAGCACTGGAATGGATCACCTCGTTCCTCACCGGAAGAACCCAGAAAGTCCGCCTCCCACCATTCAAGTCAGAGGCCACTGAAGTCATCTGCGGCGTACCACAAGGATCTTCACTCAGCCCCACCCTTTTTAACGTATACATGAGCCCCCTCGCGGCCATCGCCCGCCAACACAACCTCAACATCATCTCCTACGCGGATGACACTCAGCTGATCCTATCACTCACCAATGACCCTAGCACCGCCAAAACTAACCTACACGAAGGAATGAAAGAAGTAGCCGAATGGATGAAACACAGCCGTCTGAAACTGAACTCTGATAAAACAGAAGTCCTCATCTTAGGCACCTCCCCCTCCGCATGGGACGACTCTTGGTGGCCAGAAGCCCTTGGAAAAGCACCCATCCCGACAGACCACGCACGGAACCTGGGCGTCATCCTGGATTCCTCACTTTCAATGAACAGACAAGTCAACGCCGTCTCCTCATCCTGGTTCAACATTCTTCGCATGCTCAAAAAAACATTCCGTTGGATCCCCACCGAAACTAGGAAAACGGTCACCCACGCTCTGGTCACGAGCCGACTGGACTATGGAAACACCCTCTACGCCGGGACTACCGCTAAACTCCAGAAAAAACTCCAACGAATACAAAACGCCTCAGCCAGGCTCATATTAGACATCCCGCGTAAAGAACACATCTCTGGTCACCTGAAAAACCTCCACTGGCTTCCCGTCAATAAGAGGATCACTTTCCGGCTCCTAACCCACGCACACAAAGCACTCTACGAAATCGGACCAGAATGCCTAAACACACGACTGTCCTTCTACACCCCCTCCCGCCAGCTTCGCTCTTCCAACCAAGCCCTTGCCACCGTACCTCGCATCAACAAGACCACCATGGGAGGTCGATCCTTCTCCTACCTGGCAGCTAAAACCTGGAACTCACTTCCCACCCACCTTCGCCGTACCCAGAACCACCTAGCATTCAGAAAGCAACTTAAAACGTGGATATTTGACAAGTAATTCCCCACCCCTCCTTAAGCGCCTTGAGACCCTCTGGGTATGTAGTGCGCTATATAAATCCTTTGACTTGACTTGACTTGACTTGAATTAAGCAGAAAGCTCTCACCCAGTCAAGAGATCAGGGCTAGATCCAACACCGTTTTTTAGCTCACTGCACCATCCCAGTTTCAGAACCTGGCTGTATGCAAATTAGTCTGTTCCTGTCCCAGTGCATGATGGGAACAGGGCAAACCAAACTACAAAAGCCAATTCTTACACTGGGAAGGAAACAAGCTCCCGGGGACCGGTTTCTGGCATTACAGCCGTCTTCGGCCCGGTCTGCTTGAATCCTGATGGTGCAATGAGCAAGGGTCTCACATCTGAGAATACCCTTCCACGCTTAGGGTGGACAAAGATATTTACAACAAGGGGTGGTGAGGGACAGGGTCTCTGAATTAAGCAGAAAGCTCTCACCCAGTCAAGAGATCAGGGCTAGATCCAACACCGTTTTTTAGCTCACTGCACCATCCCAGTTTCAGAACCTGGCTGTATGCACATTAGTCTGTTCCTGTCCCAGTGCATGATGGGAACAGGGCAAACCAAACTACAAAAGCCAATTCTTACACTGGGAAGGAAACAAGCTCCCGGGGACCGGTTTCTGGCATTACAGCCGTCTTCGGCCCGGTCTGCTTGAATCCTGATGGTGCAATGAGCAAGGGTCTCACATCTGAGAATACCCTTCCACGCTTAGGGTGGACAAAAATATTTACAACAAGGGGTGGTGAGGGACAGAGTCTCTGAATTAAGCAGAAAGCTCTCACCCAGTCAAGAGATCAGGGCTAGATCCAACACCGTTTTTTAGCTCACTGCACCATCCCAGTTTCAGAACCTGGCTGTATGCACATTAGTCTGTTCCTGTCCCAGTGCATGATGGGAACAGGGCAAACCAAACTACAAAAGCCAATTCTTACACTGGGAAGGAAACAAGCTCCCGGGGACCGGTTTCTGGCATTACAGCCGTCTTCGGCCCGGTCTGCTTGAATCCTGATGGTGCAATGAGCAAGGGTCTCACATCTGAGAATACCCTTCCACGCTTAGGGTGGACAAAAATATTTACAACAAGGGGTGGTGAGGGACAGAGTCTCTGAATTAAGCAGAAAGCTCTCACCCAGTCAAGAGATCAGGGCTAGATCCAACACCGTTTTTTAGCTCACTGCACCATCCCAGTTTCAGAACCTGGCTGTATGCAAATTAGTCTGTTCCTGTCCCAGTGCATGATGGGAACAGGGCAAACCAAACTACAAAAGCCAATTCTTACACTGGGAAGGAAACAAGCTCCCGGGGACCGGTTTCTGGCATTACAGCCGTCTTCGGCCCGGTCTGCTTGAATCCTGATGGTGCAATGAGCAAGGGTCTCACATCTGAGAATACCCTTCCACGCTTAGGGTGGACAAAAATATTTACAACAAGGGGTGGTGAGGGACAGAGCCTCTGAATTAAGCAGAAAGCTCTCACCCAGTCAAGAGATCAGGGCTAGATCCAACACCGTTTTTTAGCTCACTGCACCATCCCAGTTTCAGAACCTGGCTGTATGCAAATTAGTCTGTTCCTGTCCCAGTGCATGATGGGAACAGGGCAAACCAAACTACAAAAGCCAATTCTTACACTGGGAAGGAAACAAGCTCCCGGGGACCGGTTTCTGGCATTACAGCCGTCTTCGGCCCGGTCTGCTTGAATCCTGATGGTGCAATGAGCAAGGGTCTCACATCTGAGAATACCCTTCCACGCTTAGGGTGGACACAAATATTTACAACAAGGGGTGGTGAGGGACAGAGTCTCTGAATTAAGCAGAAAGCTCTCACCCAGTCAAGAGATCAGGGCTAGATCCAACACCGTTTTTTAGCTCACTGCACCATCCCAGTTTCAGAACCTGGCTGTATGCAAATTAGTCTGTTCCTGTCCCAGTGCATGATGGGAACAGGGCAAACCAAACAACAAAAGCCAATTCTTACACTGGGAAGGAAACAAGCTCCCGGGGACCGGTTTCTGGCATTACAGCCGTCTTCGGCCCGGTCTGCTTGAATCCTGATGGTGCAATGAGCAAGGGTCTCACATCTGAGAATACCCTTCCACGCTTAGGGTGGACAAAAATATTTACAACAAGGGGTGGTGAGGGACAGAGTCTCTGAATTAAGCAGAACGCTCTCACCCAGTCAAGAGATCAGGGCTAGATCCAACACCGTTTTTTAGCTCACTGCACCATCCCAGTTTCAGAACCTGGCTGTATGCAAATTAGTCTGTTCCTGTCCCAGTGCATGATGGGAACAGGGCAAACCAAACTACAAAAGCCAATTCTTACACTGGGAAGGAAACAAGCTCCCGGTGACCGGTTTCTGGCATTACAGCCGTCTTCGGCCCGGTCTGCTTGAATCCTGATGGTGCAATGAGCAAGGGTCTCACATCTGAGAATACCCTTCCACGCTTAGGGTGGACAAAAATATTTACAACAAGGGGTGGTGAGGGACAGAGTCTCTGAATTAAGCAGAAAGCTCTCACCCAGTCAAGAGATCAGGGCTAGATCCAACACCGTTTTTTAGCTCACTGCACCATCCCAGTTTCAGAACCTGGCTGTATGCAAATTAGTCTGTTCCTGTCCCAGTGCATGATGGGAACAGGGCAAACCAAACTACAAAAGCCAATTCTTACACTGGGAAGGAAACAAGCTCCCGGGGACCGGTTTCTGGCATTACAGCCGTCTTCGGCCCGGTCTGCTTGAATCCTGATGGTGCAATGAGCAAGGGTCTATTCTTAAAGGTGTACACACATGCTGTAAAGGTGTACAACACATGCTGTGAAGGTGTCAAGGTGTACAAACCATGCTGTAAAGGTGAACAACACATGCTGTGAAGGTGTCAAGGTGTACAAACCATGCTGTAAAGGTGAACACCCATGCTGTAAAGGTGTACAACACACGCTGTGAAGGTGTCAAGGTGTACAACCTATTCTTAAAGGTGTACACACATGCTGTAAAGGTGTACAACTTATGGTGTAAAGATGTACACCCATGCTGTAAAGATTTAAAACCCATGCTGTAAAGATGCACACCCATGCTGTAAATGTGAAAGGATGTACAACACATGCTTAAAGTTGTACACCCATTCTGTAAAGGTGTACAACAAAAGGGAGGTGTACAACCCATGCTGTAAAGGTGTAGAGATGTACAACCCATACTTAAAGGTGTACACCCATGCTGTAACGGTGTACAACACGTGCTGTAAAGGTGTACAACCTGTGGTGTAAAGATGTACACCCATGCTGTAAAGGTTTAAAACCCATGATGTGAAGATGTACACCCTTGCTGTAAAAGTGTACAACTCAAGGTGTAAAGGGCTACACCCATCCTGTAGAAGTTTACGACCCAAGGTGTGCAACCCATGCTGTAAAGGTGTACACCCATGCTGTAGACATTTACAACCCAAGGTGTGCAACCCATGCTGTAAAGGTATACACCCACGCTGTAGAAGTTTACAACCCAAGGTGTGCAACTCACGCAGTAAAGGTGTACACCCATGCTGTAGACGTTCACAACCCAAGGTGTGCAACCCATGCTGTAAAGGTGTACACCCACGCTGTAGAAGTTTACAACCCAAGGTGTGCAACCCATGCTGTAAAGTTGTAAAGGTGTATAACCCATGCGATAAAGGTGTACACACATGCTGTAAAGGTGTACAACCCGTGCTGTAAAACTACAATATCTACCCCACTGTGGATAACCTGAGCCTTGCTGTAAAACTGCACAGTCTCAGCTCTTCTGTGCACCAAGACTGCACAACACCTGTCCTACCACCATTGGCAGTGCAGCAATCTTGGAAACGTGACCTCTTCTAAGCCAGTGTAAATATTATCCAACTGCTCTAGCAGGTGGGACTTTAAGGCTCAAGGGTCCAGAACTCCACACACTGTGGACAGCCACCTACCCTCAACTAATTTGTCTCTGACCTGGGCCAAAGAAAGCTCCAGTTCAAACCCCGTCCACTCCCTTTCTTCCCTTTAGGTAACATCTGACTCCTGTGGCACCAGCTCCCTTTGCGGCTTGGACCTCCGGCTCTACGCGGACCCTCTCCCGAAAACCAGGAGGTAAAATACTGCTGCATTCAACCGGCCATAATTCCGCTGGCTGAGGCAGAATGGAGGAGAGAGAAACGTCTCAGCGAATGACATTTGAGCATGCTGGAGGCTTTCTTGCCATGGACTTACGCTACTCGGCGGCAGCCATATTAGATGGGAGGAAACCCTCAGGAACCAATAGGAGTGCAATGGAAGCACTCTTTCTGCAGAGGCCCAGACCTTTTGCCGTTTTTAAAGATGAACCAACATCTGTGCAGAGCCACAGTCCCTCTCTCTGTAGTACAACTGAAAGCTCTTTTTTAGGTTGATCACATGACGTTTGGCGAGAGCTGCGCTATCCAGCCAGACCTAAAAAGGACATAATACCAAGCAAAACAAATAATGAACATTTCCTCTGTCATCAACTGCATAATGTAAAACATGTTTCAGACAATGATGACGTACTTCATTACATGAAAATAAATATTGTCTAGACTTATGGTGAGGAACAAACAAACAACAGAAGCTGTCTCCTGTCTGGAACACTTCTCACAAAACAATGCTATTTGTTTAATCAGTGCCACGTCACTGAGGCAAGTTTCAATAATTCACAAACATTTGCAATTGAATTGAGGGGCCAGGCCACCCATTGTCCCTCTCTACGTTTGCAAAATTGTTTCTTTCTAATTTAACCCCTTCCATGCTTCGAACGTCCAACGGTCGTCGCGTGCACTACCTCGCTGGTGCTGCGCACGACCGTTGGACGTCCGAATCCCGTTAGCGCGATCGAACGTCCGCACTGGGGCGGAATGTTCGACGCACTAAACGGGTTAATAGGACACTTACCCCGAAGATACTTCACCAGCTTGGTGTTATTTACACTACAAAGGAAGCACAGAGGCACAGGCCAGCAAATGGTACAAGCTAGGGAGAATGCTGACTAAATTCCAGCAATTTAATTACCACAAAGTATTTTACCAAGCTGGTGTTAATTACACTAAAAGCAACGTGATACAATGTGCTAAAGTGCTCTAAAGTGTGACTGTTAATGTGAATGTCTGTATGAGGAAATGAATTCCCACCGAAGTAGAAGTCCATGGCTATGCTCAATCTTGAATATTGAAGCACCTGCCTCCATGTCCCCAAGAAAAAACTAAAACTAAAAACGTAGGGGTTGATTCACAGAACTAACTTAAGACAAAATCCTAAACTTACTACCATTTTGGTATTCACAGAAGGCACTTACTCATTTTGGTATTCACAGAAGGCACTTAACTCATTTTGGTATTCACAGAAGGCACTTAACTCATTTTGGTATTCACAGAAGGCACTTACTGATCAATGAGTAAATGCCTTCTGTGAATACCAAAATTGAGTAAGTAATATATCTGACTCTCGGGCCAGCCTTGAGGCTAAACAACAATCACCAGGCTCAGGCCCAACCGGTAAAAGGAAACGCGGGGCGAGCCCACAGAAGGGAAGGTGTCCAAAATTAATTATACCAAATAAAAAAGTCGGGAAACCTGTAATATTGACCCAGCCGTTACTAACCAGCATCCTCTTAGGGACCTTAATCCCTAAACCAAGCACTCTGGCGGTACCGCCTCCCCAGTCCTCGGTGCTATTAACTCAAATTTCCGAAGGCTTCATGGAGCAAGTAGAGCGATTACTGAAGTCTTTAATGTTACCTCTACTGGAGAGAACTAAAATTTGAACGGAGAAACTAGGGAAGCTAGAAAAGATAGCCATCGCAATTCTGATTCATTGGAGAAACTTGCTGTTAGTATACAGAGCCAAAATAGAGTAGCACAAACTACAATAGGATCATCTTTAGACATTACCATACCAGTAATAGTCCCTACCACATCTAAGACTGACTGGGACACAAAATGGAATTAGCCAAGATGACGCAATAACTGGGAATAGGACATTGGCATCTGCAAGTGAAGAACGGAAAGAGGGCGGGGGGATGTTGTAAAGGATTTTGGAGTAGAGGATTGGGATGGAAAAACTGCACTCGTAGAAAAGGGAAATTTAAGTGCTGCTAAACAGAAGATTATTCACCCAAGTATTGACTTACCTCCAGATTCCGCCCCATACATTGTGGTGCTGACTCGGGTGCCTGAGCTGTACAGCGATAAGATAGAAACCCACTCTGACTTAAAAAACAAGGTCACCTTCTGGTTGAATACTAATAGACCACTTCCGGCTAACATACATGCCAAAATCTTACATGTGCGAAGATTGAGCTGGGTTGGCCATAGAACAAAAGATTTAATAGGTGACTGTATTATTGTTAATTTTAGAGATAGACGGGTGGTATGGCATATTTGTAACTGGCACCACCAAAGAGGTGACAGCGGTATACAAACCTTTGATTTAAGTTACTTTTATCCATCCTTCACTTTTTGCCTTGCCAAATGCTTTTGAAACACAGCGAGGGGGGTTTATGGCTGGTTACAGAGATAAGTTTTGCATTCCTACTTTTAATTGTTTTGACATGCTTCAAGGGCTGGAGGGAGTTGATTGACTTGGATCTGCTCATTTTTCCACCAACTCTCTCCCTCCCCCTGTAAATGTAAGTTCAGTGGGGGGTATGCCCATGAAGGAGTAAAGCGTACATGGGTGGATCATGGACTGAGACCTAGGGAAACTAATAGTGAATGGATGGGTATATAGAAGGAGAGTGGCATTGATGTGAACACACAGTAAATAATCATGAAAGTTCTGGCCCTGCGGGCATGATGGACATTCTGACTAACATGGGCACGTGGTCGATTATGTTCTGGAATATTGCAGGCTTAAAAGCAAAAATGTCTAACCAAAACTGGGTTAATCTTGTGAACGAGTACGATATTGTGAGTCTGCAAGAAACATGGACTATAGAGGCTCATCATTTGTGTGGTTTCAAAACTTTTTATTCACCTGGAATTGGCTCCATACATGGCAGGGCCAAAGGGGGGCTCCGCACTTATGTGTCGAACCTGTTTAAATGTATTAAAATTTACCTACTTTTCAATAACAGGTACTACATATAATTAAGATTCTAATTGATAAAGCGTCCTGCTTGATTGTCGTTAACTTTTATAATAATGTTCTTGCGGAGGCCGTGGACGAAACCCTGAATGCTTTGGGCAAGGATATCAAATCTTTGTTGGGTGGGAGAACTAAAGAAGTCTGTGTTATTTGAGGAGGGGATTTTAACTGCTCTATATGTAAGAGAGGAGAAAAGGGTACTTGTGTTATAATGCTGGATAATGAGATCAGTTTAAGCCACTTTGAGCACACCACATGTGGGCACTATCTAAACGAAATTATCTTTACTTGCGACATGGGTTTTGTGAACAGAATCGGTCGAACAGATGTACCTTTTTGCCCCACCTTCAATGGCAGAGGTGCCTATTCAACAATTGAGTTTATATTGATGTCGGCCAGATATGGTGGAGAGGTTCGATTGTTTAAAACCTTGGATAATCCATTAAGCGACCACTTTCCCTTAAGCCTGGAAATTTCAAATCCATATAATGATTATGTTAGAAACTGTATGCCAAGACGCCACATAGCAAATATTGCCCTGAATAGGCAGAACGGTTACTCCTTAAAATGGGCCAAAGTGGTCCCTGAGGATTTTCTTTATAACTTAATAAAGAAATGTGATTCTAGTATTGACGCTTGTTTGGACGAAAAAGCAGGTGATATTGTAGTTATTAAAAAAAAATTTATGATTGCCTCACACATCAAAAACAGCCTTTGGGTGGAAACGAAAAGTTTTAAGGAGAATACTTCAAGCTGGTTTGACACAGCTTGTACTAAGGCTTATTCAAACCTCAAACATGCCTTAAATGCCCATGTTAAAGACTGTATCTTTATTAAGGAACTGAGAAAGGATTACAAGAAGACTCTGAAAAAGAGAAAGGATACCCTTAAAAAAGAAGCTTGGGATACATTGTGCGAGGCATTTCTGAGCAGAGACACCACAGCTTATTGGCAAGCAGTAAATGCCCCTTTTTTAAATGATAAAACAAAGGCTAGGGTAGAAATAGCCATTTTTGAGACTGAGTGGGTAAAGCACTACACAGAATTATATAGCGTTGTGAGCCCAAGGGAACAATCCCTAGTTCAGAATATCATAAAGGAGGATACTGTACACTTTAGTACTAAATTGGATTTGGGTATTTCCCTGAACGAAGTAAATGCAAGTATAAAAGCAAGTCCAGGAGGAAAAGCCTCAGGCCCCGATGGGGTCCCGGTTGACTTATATAAGAATAATATGGACCTATGGGGTCCGCTTCTTACCCAACTTTTTAATGCATCTTGTTCTAATGGCCTGCTACCCTCTTGGCGTGAGTCAATAATTGTACCCATATTTAAAAAGGGGGATAGATCAAGTTGTCTTTGCTATCGCCCTATATTGTTATTAGACTCAACCATTAAGATCTTTGGCCGTGTGATTTTAAACAGATTTCAAACTTGGGCTGACGAACACTCAATAATTAGTGACTTACAATATGGTTTTAGAAAAGGCTTGAGCACTATTGACCAGTGCCTGAATTTGCACGTTCTTTTAGAAAAATATACCAAAGCGAAGGGTGGTCGCATGTTTTTAACTTTCGTTGACTTAACGTCAGCTTCTGATTGCGTCACCCATAGTAAACTTTGGCTGATCCTCGAGAAACTAGGGGTAGAGAATTCTATTATTTGTTTTCTCAGGGAACTTTATTCAGGGGCTTCAGCCAGAGTTAGGTATGGGAAGAATGGAGAGTGCACTGAATCATTATTATTGCAAGAGGAGTGCGGCAAGGCTGCTTCCTCGCCCCTTTTCTTTTTAAAATTTACATTAATGACGTAGAGAGAATATTGTTACAGGATTGTAGGGACACGTTGATGGTTGGCAAAAGATCTGTCCCAGCGTTATTATACGCTGATGATGTGGTCCTGATGGCCAGGACGCCGCTGGCCATGCAAAAGATGGTTACCTCTTTCTCAGAATTTATGACCAGCCTGGATTTGAGGATCAATTGCACTAAGACTTTTTGTATGACCTGTGGCCCCGGGGCAGAACGAATGAAAAAAGTAATGTATATTGATTCCCAACCAGTGGATTTCACCCCAACATTCCCATATTTAGGTGTATTATTGAATCAATCTGGTCTATGGAACAGTGCAATAAAGACTAGAAGGCTATTGTTTTGTAAATCGATAATGGCCTTGAAAACTTTTAGTAAAAAGATGGGCAAAAAACCTATTAGGGAGCTTTTAACTGTGTACAGAGCGACCTGTGTAGCAATTGCTACATATGGTGCGGGAATATGGGGATATGTAAACGTGAAATCACTTCAGGTGGTGGAAAACATCTTTATGAAATATCTCTTAGCAGTCCCGGATAGCGTCTCCACATATGTTTGTCACGCTGAACTTGGGAAACCATACTTAGAAGATATTATTAAGGTTGCTCCGGTTCTCCTGTGGCACAGGGTCTGGACCACCGAGGAGTGTGTATTTAACCGCTCTATTTTGAATGACGAGATGAGGCCAGAGAACGGTGGTAAGCTGGGATGGCTAAGTTACGTAAAGATGTTTTTTATAAACATAGGTTATGCTGACTACTATGATGACCCCGCATTGTTGCGTGATGTCTCCAGAAAAGTCCTGAGGGATATATGCATGACCTATTTGGGAGAGCGCAGAACCGCCATAGAAATGACAAAAAAAACTGTGGTTGCGCATCAATTAATAATGACCCCAAGCAAAATGCAACCATATGTGAAGCTAAAAATGAGCGATTATGAACGTTTTATTAACGCGCTTCAGACTAAATTTGCTATTCAGATCTCTTAGTTTCCCCAATATGAATAACTGGTCAAAACAACTTAATAAGTGCCCACGCGATGATTTATCTGAACTGTCAGAGATTCATATCCTCTTCTTTTGCAAATTTTATTCAATATACAGGAGAAGATGGATTGTGCCCATATTGAAGATCATGGAAGTTAATCAGTGTTGTCCTGCTTTTTTAGCAATTCAAAGATTAGATAATATATTAACTGTTGCGTCTGTCTCTGTGTTTCTTAAAAAATTTTTTAGATCTCGGAAATCAATTATATATTGAAATGTGATGGGTAAATTTTACTGTGTTTTTACTGAAATTGTTTTTATATGTTCTTAATGTGATTTACTAATTGTACTTTTATGGTTGTTTTTTGTTTAATAACCGAATAAAGTAAAAAATGAAAGGAATGAGTAAGTTACTCAAAATGAGTAAGTAAACACTATGCTGCACCTCCAGGCAAACAGAGATGTTTGGGTGTGTGTATGTGTGTGTTTGTGTGTATGTGTTTCTGTGTCTGCTCCCAACTGAGCATGCCTTTGTCTCTCTGTACAATTCATCACATGATCCGAGTGGAGTGTTCTTGTTACCTGTTGACACCAGGGGACCTCTGGTGTCAGTGGTTCTGTAAAAAAAAGGAGCAAATGAGGGACAAAAAAAACAGGACACCCTCCACTCAATACTATTAATACACAAAAGCCTGGTTAAAATTAAAATATAAAAACTTTTAACCTGTAAGAGAAAGTCACACAATTTCTTATATTGGTGGGACAGGGTTTGTTATCTAGTCATATACCCCCCATATATGTTATCTCTAGTGTTTAAAACTTATCAAAGCAGGCCGGAAACCCACAGAACTAAGCAGGTATAAAAAAGTGGGGTGAGTCAAGGAAGTGCCTCACGTAAGCTACACCACTGGAGCTGCTGGTAGGCACTCCCCAGTTAGCTTACTGTGTCATCATCAGCACTTTCCTTATACAAAAGGAAAAGTAACCAAACTCCCAATTGTGTGTCATTTAAAGAAAAAGGCATATTGAAAGAAGAAATATCAAAGCACCACTTGAAACCTACAGATCCTTGTTATACAAAGGAGGCTGACAGTGCTCTCCTATAAGGCTAAAATTAAGTGACGGAAACACATTACTCCTATTTTAATTTTTGGTGTCCGTACTCGTTTAAACCACAATCTAATGTTTAGACCATTTTAACCTGAATGGCCGACATGTTTCATTGCCATTGACTTTGTGGGAATTTCACCAAGGAACAGGGACCCAATTCCACCTCAGGAATGCACCGGACCTGCAGTATATTTGTTCAAGGAAAATAAAAAACAAGAAAACAAAGCAAGTGACATAGACATATACACCATTATATTCAACCCACACGGGGTACACTTAACAGTACTTAATATTAAATGTATTTACCAGGTAGTTGCCAGGTGGAATCCTACCAGCAGGCCACCTATAAAAAATTACAGGAGACCCACAACCAGGCCCCAAACACCTGAACGTAGATATGTGCAAATTGATACAGACAATATTCTACAGCATTGTCGCCCCCACTGTGTTATTACAAAAGAGTGGCTCTTTTATCAATTCCATCTTTCAAAGAGCCTCATGTTTCCAAGCCCTGACCGGTAATCTCAAAAAAGTCCAGGGCTTTATGGAAAATAGGCGAAAACAAAATGTTGCGCTTCTCTCTTACGGTCAGGGAGGGATCTCCAACCCACCCGCATCAGTAAAGATAGCAGGGACCGATTTGGGAACCCAACTCATCTAACCCCTCGCAGCCCTGCCAAGTATCACGCATCAAGTGTGACACTAACGCATTTCAGTGTGGTGTTCTGCATCACCGCACTGAAATGCTTTGTCACGCATTTTAATGCCACTGAAACTGGCTACCGCGCTAGTGCTAGCGCGCCGGCTCTGCTGCTCCAGACTTGCCGCAAGCAGCAGCGGCAGTGTGGCTCATAAACAGTTAAATTATTGTGCTACTCAGCTCTGGCTGAGTGAGTCACTGAGAGTGCCGGCTGCAGTGCTACAATGTTACTTTTGCAGCCTCAGCCGCCTGCCAGCATTAATTAATTAATTCCAGGGCGACCCGTGGCGGCGCGCCAGGCTGTCTTTCAGCCCACACTTTGGCGATTAAACACCTGGGGCGGGGCCTGCCCATAATCCGGATTTGACCCCGGTCACCCCGTGCGGCTCACCACCACAGCCACAGGACGAGTGTGGTGTCTTGACTGTGAAGTAAGTTTTTACTGTCAGTTTTTCATACTTACTCAAGTTTCCGCCACTGCTGGCCAGGCGCTGCAGCTCCACAATAGTAAGTGTGATCAGATATATAGCGCCTCCCCGCATGCCACAGTTTGTACCGCCCACCGCACCCTTAATGTTGTTCTTGGGAGCTGGTTGTCTGCTGCCCCCGCTCCTCTTGGGCCCTTCCTTCCCGTCTGAGGGTAGCAACCCGAAGACCGAAAGTGGTTATGGAAATTTGTGGCGATTCGTTCGCTGGTTGTTTTTGTTGGTGCATCCGCCCGCCTGCCTGCTCTCTTCTCCGGGGCTTCCTTCCCAGTCTTACCTGCAGTAGTGAGTTGTGGCAATTTATTAAGCGCCTACCGCTGAGGACGCAGCTTCTTGGCACTCGTCTGATGGCTTTGTTTGGTTTGCACTAGGTGCCTTCTGCCAGCTTTCTCCAGCTCGTTCTCCGGTGTTTCTTTCCTACCCACACCTCTACGGTTGTGAGTGCGCGTGTGTGGTCATTTATATTGTGCTTAATGGAGATTTACTGTCCCATGCACTAATGTGTTGGCTCTCTCTAGGACCCAACTCTGAGGCTTCCTGCCCTACACTATGACTTTGCCACCATCTACGTGGACCAGATCACGGGCTGTGGGGCGATAGAGCATGTCCATCCAGGGCCCTTGGGCAAGTTCCAGGCAGCCAAGGGCCTATACAATGGCAGCTGCAAGAGCGGTAGCCGGCACCAAGAGGCTTAAGTCCTTCGATGACCCCTGCTGACATGGCCAGGCAGCGCGCGTAGGTGATATTTCTTATGTACAGTGGTCAGTTCTTGACAGACCCTGTGACAATGATCTTACCAAACCCTAACCGCTGTCATAAACCTACTAGTTACCCAGAACCAATGCTCATGCTGCACTGACTTGGAATCGCGGCTTCCTTTGGTGTGTGGGTAAGTAACTTCATGAGGCAAGGTTTGGAAGAGACGAAGGGAGTGTGGTGGTGGGGGAGACTGAAATTGAAAGCTTTTGGTTGTGACCTGCTTCACGATGCCAGAAAATTCAGGTAGGTAACTACAGTGCAGTTTTTGTTCGACTTGAAAGTCAAGGCTATGCACAGCATTTTCAGGACCTCTTTATTGAAATTATGTCTTCTGTCTTACTCCAGAGAAACAGGGAATCAGAATCTGGATATTAATTCACAGAGCAACACTTTGCTACAGTGAGGCTGTAATGCCTCCTAGTCAGGTAAGCTTCCACCCAATGGGAGAAAATATACAATATAACCAGGAACTATCAAAAGTCATTGCACACAGGCATCTCGATGAAGTCCAGTTGCATTCTGGTAAAGGGACCTCCTGATCTTCCTATGTTGACTCATGGTTACTGGCGTCCTTCTCCTTACATTGAGCTGCTGACAGGACACACAGCGGTGGCAAAAGTTCTCCTCCATTACTCTGAAATAGGGGTAAAAGTTCTGTCTAAACAGCCTGCGCAGGCCAACCCTAACTATGTGTGCAGAACACTGAAAGTGTCTGACCATCGGGTTAATAAATGGTTTGGCAAAACCAGTCTTCCATTTACAGAACCCCAAATCTTGTCCTCATTCTCACACAACTTACTCTGACCCAGCCCTGCTGTTCAATCTCTGGTGCTTACTACTGTACTCTCTTGACTTCTTCTCATGCATCTGCAAAAGAGAACAACATGTTAAAATTGGTCGCTTTTTCAGGTTCATATGAATATTCCCCATTGAATGTGCATGATCCACAAACACAGTGCTGGGTGACTTCATCTGCATATTGGTTCTGTGCTCTCACGTAATAATTTACACTCCTGTGTACTGTTCATTTCACAATAGCAATTTCAGGGGGATCTGTAATGCCTTGAGTAATCTCATAACATAGGGCCACTTGTATCAACATTAGTAAGAGTGATTACCTAATTGCGATTTCCTGCGAATTGGAAATAGGGCATCGCTATTGCTAATTTAGTTCATTAGCGAAGATTCCTAGAGGGTCGCAAATCAACCTACCTCATTAATATTAACGAGATAGGTCACAATTTGCGAGCCCCTAGGAATCGCTAAAATCACGGGGGTGGTGGCCTGCTAGGGTCAGCAAACCACCATGTCTGTGATTGCTTTTTAAAAAAAACATTTTTTATTGCAG
Source organism: Lissotriton vulgaris (assembly GCF_964263255.1). Classification (NCBI taxonomy): domain Eukaryota; kingdom Metazoa; phylum Chordata; class Amphibia; order Caudata; family Salamandridae; genus Lissotriton; species Lissotriton vulgaris. Next base: position 70,154,162 of record NC_141698.1, read on the forward strand.
CAGGTTTTCCTTAAAGGTAAATGGGTTGCGTTTGCATTCATTTTGACAGCCTCCTGTGCATCAATAGCGATAGTATACATTTTTTTGGCTTTCATACTGTGCAGACTCTTAACCTGACCGCAGCCCTCCACGGGGGCTTTGCCAAATTGTACGGCCACAATTTTGCGCCTTGTTATATCAAGTAATCCACCTCTGAGCTCACACAACATCGGGCCCTTTATCATGCTATATGACCCGCGGAAGATGGAGTTGTTAAGACCCACAATACATTTTGCCAGGCGCAGGGTCAAGCCACAACCCCATGCCCTTAACACCACACACACACAGGACAGAGAAAACACCCCCCCCCCAGTGGGCAGTACTTCTCTATAACTATGGCGAACATCACCATTTTTTAACAATACCACTACCCCTCAATCAAACAGTAACACGTGAATCCATGAATGTGCAACACATAGAGCTTAGATACAAGTGGTTTATCTAACTCACGCAGTTTTTTATTGACTGCGACCGTCCTTCTATGTGCAGCCAAAAATACAGGGGAGTACTAACCTGATGTGTGGTCCACCGAGTACTGTTGATGCCTCGAATCTTGACACCATTGGGTGAGTCCTGAATGATTGTTTTGCTGTTTTTCATTTTTTATTGTTCCACAGGGGCATGCATATCCACCATAGCTCACTCTGGGTATTGAACCATCACGGTCTGATATAATTTTATTTTGCTCAAGTGCAAGTTGCACACAAGACTGAGTATTACTAGATGAAGTTTGAAGTCACCACAGGCACTGTATGGCATGATTCATCAATGTGTATACCTGTGATTTATGCATCCTTGTTTTCCCATACAGGTAGATCCAGCTCATCGCATGTACATTTACACATTAGACACCTTTGTGCGTTGTGTTTTTATGAATCTCCATACCAAACACACAACTAACCATTTAGTGTAGATAGTTCCCTCCTTTTGGTCCTGAAGAATTGCTAGTTATTAGACACAAATGCGAGAAACATGTTGACCGTTACCACTACTCCTCACTAACTGACACATAAATAGGAGACATTATACTCCAATAAGTGCCGGTTAGATCGCTTTTACTGAGGGCAGGAGACCACCAGAATAAAATTTTACTTCAGGTACTCCCAGCCCCCTTTTAAACTCACTACTATGTCTACACTTTCCTGGCCCCATACCCGCACTTCACATAACTGCTGTTGGATAAAAGATCTCCGGTAAAGTGCCCCTCTTTGAGGTGAGCCCGTTGGGTATTGCACCGCCGACCCGACGAGGAGCAGCCCATATGATGAAGCATGGCACCTGCAAGGGTGTGTGAGGGCATTAAAATCCAACAAATGGATTTCCAACTGTAGATCTCAATGAGACCTGGTGGTTTCCAGCTAAGGTGTGACTTTTAACACTCCCACTTGAGGAACAGCACAACACTCCTTCTTTGACGTCTTGTGTTTAAAGGAAACATTCACAAAGGGGAAGGGGTCCTTTAAGACCCCTTCCCATTGGCAAATGGGTTTCCACCAACTTGAAGTTGGTGGTAAAATGTGACTGTTTTGCGACCACATTCACTGTCACAAAACTTCCGTACCCACCACTCTGCGATTCGGTGTTTGGAAGGAACACCCTAAACATGCCCCTTCCAAATACCGAATCGCAACCTCATTATAACAGGTTACCAAACCGTAAAATAGGGTTTGAGACATAGGAAAAGCTTTTATTACCATTTCTAAAAGGCGACCACAATTGTTTTAAGTCATGGACAACACCAAAGTCATATTGACTATCTGTGAATATGGTGACTTTCAATTAGTCTGAGAGACACAACAAGCTCTAGTAAGAGCCAATTATTTGGCTACTTGGGCAGAAGTTACACCACAGAGCCAAGAGGATTTCACCACTCTACAGTGAAGACAGTGTAAGCACTAAGCAGCTCTCAAATTTCCCCATCATCTCTCAAGCTCAAGCCATCCAAAAACAATACATAATCATGCTCTGCAAGAGGTTCACCTTTAATATCGGGTCTTAGCATGGCGCACAATTCTGTGACATTATGACAATCATGCTTACAACCCCCCCCTCCAGTTAGCTTCAGTCTCAAGCAGTGGTAACAACATGGCAGGGTTAAGGCTGCAGCCATGTTTCAAGGTAATATGACCAATTCATTCCGCGTATGTCTCCTACTTGTCAGATTTTGGATCTTAGTGCAAGTGAGAAGTATTTCAACTGAGTTATAAACCACCACTATAAGAGCATAGCCCATAACTACATCCTCAATTTGCTCGAAGCTGACACCTACTGCTGCTACAGCTTAAAGGTATCCAGGCAGTCCTGTGGGTACAGGATCAAGTGTAGTATTGAAAGTGCACAGCCCTCACTCTCACTGCAAAATGGTGCGACCTCCTTATTGTAATCTGGCATTGCTAGGACCAGAGCTCGGCAGAGACTTTTTCTCAATTCTAGGAAGGCATTTATGCTTGTGTTGTCCCATGGTATTGAATCAGACACATCCTTGTGTGTCAACCTCTGTAGAGGCTTTGCCACTTGGTAAAGTGGGGTATCCTCTGATGACAGTAGCCCAACCTCCCCATAAACATCCTGACTTCTCTCTGCGTAGTAGGAATTTTTTTTTCAAAATGGGAGGGAATCTTCTTTTGACACCTTCCTAGCTCCCTTCTCAATGTTTTGTCCTAGATACAGGACTTCTTTTTGACAGTACTGCAGTTTACTTGGGGATAGCATATGTCTGGTCTGGCCAAATGATTCAATGGGGCAATAGTATCTTATCTGCATGGCTCTTGTGACATTGACACTAATGTATTGAACAAAGACTGAGTTACATGGTAATTTAAGAGTCTCCAGGTTCTTTTTCAAGATCTGGCTAAATATTGAGGGAATCTCTATATACCCTTGTGGAACTCGTCATCATGCCAGAATTCTATTTTGGGATCAGAACTCAGTCAGTCAGTCAAAATACACTTTATTCGATTTTTGTTAAAATCATAAAAGACAAGAGAAATACATACATTAAAAACATTTAAAAATACCCACAATTCATTTTGTTTTACACAGTGTCCGTAAAAAGAGTCACTTAATTAATCACCATGATATATAAAAATGGAATTACAATTAATGTATTGGTTTTTAGTTTAAAACAGTACAGTTCTAGGGATTTTGTTTCTTCCTCTGTATGCGGCTGTTAGAAAACTTGCTACACAAAAAGTGACGTGTGCATCCGGTAATCTTTGAAGATAAAGCAAGGCTGGTCTCACTTGTATGAAGCCAAGAGTTTTCAGGAGGGGAAGTAGATATTTTCTCCTCTCCGTGTTATAAAATGCACAAAAAAACAGAAAATGGAGAGTGTCCTGATTGGAAAACTGGTCACACTCACAGGGTGGTGCATGCTCCGGTTTACCCCACGTAGGGAAGGTGCCTAATAAATAGTGGATCAGATTCATTCTAAATCTGGTTAACAAAAATCTGTGCAAGGGTTTAGAAACATATTGCAGGTATGGTTCCATCGAGGGGGAAGAGGACAAAACCAAGTGTGCTCTTACTAGTGGTTTATTAACTTCAAACTCCTCTCTCTCTAAGCGTGTCCTCCCCTGGAATTCCTTCTTAATCCATGCAATGTCCGCTTTCCTAATTATTGACGGTGTTGTATATAGGTCAGGTCTCCCGAGGGCAGTGAATGATGACTTTATGTATCTCAACCAGGCTATTTTCATTGCCCCCTCCCTTGCAATCACATCTTTAAGAATTGTGTGGTTTAGAGACAACTCAGTATTTAACCAGGTATTGGCCCAAAAAAGTAAAGGGGCCAGTTTCAATCCATCTATAATATAGGGTAGGCCAACTTCTTCATGTATGGAGTAGGTAGGTGTAGAGTTTGGAACCGACAAGATTCTTCTATTAAGCTTGTTTTCTACCCTCTGCATACTGTCCAGGTTGGCATAACCCCACAATGCTGCACCATATGAGGCTATAGAAATGCATTTACTTTTGTAGACTTTTAACACAGCTTCCATAGGTTTAGCCCCTAGTCTTTTAGTGAAATCCATCAGGGCTGCTGTGGACTGGGCTAAAGAAATATGCTTGGCCTTAATTTGCGGAACCCAGGAGCCCTTCTCATCAAACAGGACCCCTAAGTATGGAAAAACAGGGACCCTGGAGAGAACCTCGCCTTTACAGAAAAAGGTTTTTGTGTGTGATTTATTTTTCTGCGGACCCACGATCATTGTGTGCGATTTGGTCACATTGATTTTTAAGTCTATTTTAGCCATAAAGGAACCGAAAAGCTCCAGAAGGGTCTGTAGACCAATGCCCGTGCGGGCGATGAGAACAGCATCGTCCGCATATAGGAGAGCCGGAATCTGCTTCCCACCTACCCGCGGGACATCAGCGTTGCCTGCTAACAGGGACTTCCCTAGATCATTAATATAAATGGTGAATAAAAGTGGGGCCAAAATGCAGCCTTGGCGAACACCCTTATTCGACCTAAAACTGTCAGAGCATCGCCCTTCCCTGGTTACCCGGACCTTCGCAGAGAGTCCCTGGTGCAAACTTGCTATGAGGGCCACCAAGGATTCCTCGATACCAAGCTCACGGAGTATAGCCCAGAGCTTGGCCCTATTAACCAAGTCGAAGGCCGAGGAGAGGTCCATAAAGGCTAAATATAGTGAGCCCTCCCCGGCCACCGTATACTTAGATATCAGGAGATGTAGATTTGAGCATTGCTCTAAGGTTCCCCGTTTTTCCCTAAAGCCATATTGAATCTCTGCGAGGCCCCCACAAAGCTCCAGGTTTGTTCTCAATTTAGTCAATAGTACTCTGCCCAAGATCTTAAAGGCAGAGTCTATTAAAGAAATTGGGCGGTAGCATCCCGGATTCTCCCTATCTCCTTTTTTAAAAATGGGTACTATGACAGATGTATTCCAAGTTTCTGGAAAACAACCATCATTTGTTGCCCTAAAAACATTTGTGAGCACTTTAGACCAGGTGGTTGGGGCGTATATAAAAAAGTCTACCGGGACTCCGTCTGGGCCCGGAGCCTTATTCTTCGTGGAGTCCATTATAGCTTTATATACCTCCTCCTCGTTGAATTCTACTGCCGCTAGCCCCCTGGTAAGTCCTATATCGTTTCCATTCACAGAGTCATTACCGCCGTATATGTTTTTAAAATGGTCAACCCATTTCTCATCACTGATAATGCAGTCGGAGATTGAGTTAGTCTCCCCAGAGAAGAATTGGTTATTTATAATGTCCCAGAATCTCTTACTATTACGTAGCACATCCACGTCAAGCAAGTCATTCCAGGCATTTTTTTTAATTGTGTTTTTCCTATTTTTGATAGCCAATTTATACTCCCGTCTTAATTTAGAGATTAAGGTTTTATCCCTCGGCTTTGTTTTGAGTGCATTTTTCAGGTCTTTATGGGCTTTAGAACAACTTCTATCAAACCATTTATAAGGCTTGGGTGGCAAATTGGATTTGGGAACTGTGAGTTCTTTAGCTGTTTGTGAACAAATAAAGTTAAAGGCTAAAACAATCTCTTTGTTAGTGGCATTTTGGTCTAGACAAATACACATGGGTTCTTCTATCTTTGGGCACAGGGAAGCCATAAAGGTTTCCTGGACCACCTTACCCCACTTAAGCCGTCTGCCCTGGTCGCTGGGCACCGTCGATGTGCAAGCCCTAGGAAGACCCAGGTGTTTGCTCCATAAGTCACTCCAGTGAACCTGTGCAGAAACTGGGTTGTGGTCACTATGTGGGGAGGCAGTTACCTCATATATCCCCATCTTAGAGGTTAAACCCTGAGAAACAAAAATGAAATCTATCACAGACCCACTTTCAGACCCTTTGTAAGTGGGCAAAGATTCGTCACTACCAGTGCTGAGGGGTTCAAACATATTGAGGCTAGCAAGGAAAAATTCAAGCGCCTCCCCCGCTTTGGTGTGAGCGAAGTGCAGATTGCCATTATCGGTCTGACCCTCCAGGTTGCCTAAGTCAGAACTCAAAGAGAAACCGGCTCTCTTCATGCAATGGTATGGAGAAGAATGCTTGGCACATGTCAACAACTGTGAACCACTCAGCTTCACAGAGTATCCGAAACTATATCACAGCAGTATTCAGTACCATAGGACAACATGGAGCAATGATGTTATTAATCTTTTACAGGTCCAGCACAATGGGGAACTTGCCTCTAGGTTTCTGCAGGCCAAAATAGGGGAATTACATGGGCTTTCCATAATCTTCTTTAGGATTCCTTGATGTATAATGGACTGAATCACTGGAGAAAACTTTGCCACCATCTTTGGAGTGACATTAAACTGTGACATTAGGGTATATAAATTGGGTTTTACAGTTATCTGAACAAGTTCAACACCTTTAATGATTCCGATATCCTTGCCTGAGAAATATCAGAATTCAGCTTCATGGTATCTTTCAGGTTGGGGGCAATTTGTCTACTGTCATCAAGAGAAGCAACCGAGCAGCCATTCCTTGCTTAACTATTTTAAAATTAACATTTTCCATCATCAGTCTGGAATTTGATACCCTCTGGTGTACAGTAAATCATGCAATTAAACTTCCGCAATAAGTCACGACCTAATAGATTAACTGGACTTGATCGCATTTCACAATCTGATGGTCTTCTTCAAAAGAACCTATCTTAACAGGGACTTTATTTGATAGTGTGTTTAATTACAATCTGTTGGTTGGCAACACCTATAACTTGGATCTGTTTCCCCAAGAGGGGTAGATCTGGGACCTGCAGAGATAGCTTTCACGATAATTGAACTGACTCACGGTATAAAATATGTACAGGCCTTTTCTATGTACATTTGCCCTTGGTACTGCTTTTCAATGCACAATGGCAAGATTTTTTCCCTACAAGTTTACCTTAGCAAAGATTTTTTGCTCACAATGGAATCAAGCAAGGTTTTCTGCAAATTAAATCTTATGCAGGACCGTTTTGTTAGCGTAAGATAAGGATATATATCTATATATATATATATATTTAAACACACGCTGAGATGGCGTGCTTCTGCCTCTTCAGACGGCGGGCTCCCGACGGGGTTCATCAGCCCCTAATATGAACACACTCCTGGTTTAGTCTCCTTATTCGTGAAATAAACAGAGTCAGGGCCCCAATGTAGTAAACGGTGCTTTAGATTTTTTTCGGCAAAGAAAAAACCCAACGCGTTTCGAGATCAGCCTATCTCTTGCTCACGGGTGGAGGTTAACAGTACCATCATTCTTTTAAAGTTACATAACGTGTTTACACATTCACACGTGATCAGTAGACATAAAGAAGTTATTGTGTTTCTGCAATGTCCTTAACGATTTTAAATTCATTAGAAATTTCCTTTAACATTTATCTCATGTTATTTCGCAGGAAAGGATAGATTACAAGTTATATTACCCAAGGCAACAAATTTACAAGGTAACAGTGAACTCAAGGCACATTAATGTTAGATTTTGCTCGTTGCAAAAATACAATGTTTCAAGATGCTGCCCAAGTGGGCTGATATTCAATGGCAACAATGTTCATCACGCCCCAGTGGGCTTGCAATGCTCATGAGTGTTAATGCACACGCACAACAATTCCATAGAGTCCTTGGTTTCAAATAACGCCCATGTGGGCTTAAGTCACATAACTCAATTTGCCATAACGGTAACTCCAAAAATTCCGCCCCAGTGGGCTAGATCAAAACTGTCATCCAGTTCCTGTAAAAAAGAGAGGACATTACTACTTTTAACAAATTAATCCTTATCAGATCCGTGTTTTCAATTAAAAAACATTTTTAAATTATCGAATTCAGTTACATAGTAAGCAGCAGCTACTGTACACACCATACATGACTCATTTCAGTTCTTGTATTTACTAAACACATTTACCGTTCCAGAAAGGTTTTTCTGCATTGGTAAAAGGGATTAAAATGGATTATACATTTCAATTTGGAAGGGGCATGTTGTGGACATCCATTCTGAATTGTGATTCATTCCCTGATGTACCAATGGTCTGCTTTCATAATTTCCAGTTACACGTCATCGATCAGTTACCAAATCACACGTTGTGCTGGTAACCAAAGCAAACCTTTGTGGATTTTGAATAACATTTCAGGGAGAGTAGGCTGTAGTACACAGGACCACTGCAAATTCTCAATAAAACTTTAAAACACAAAAAACCTTTATTAAACACAGTCCTGTTTCCTTCAAGGAAGACGGTCTAAATTAAAATTTTAAAAATCTTTATTTGAACACAGCCACAGACATAGTGCTCTGCTGATACATGTAGGGTACCATCACTATAATTGTGATCAATTAGAGGGGGGTCACAAATTGCATCCTCTCTAATGAATATTAATTAGCTTGGCCTTTCTGTGACTGATTGCAATTTGATATTTGTAAAAAGGTTGGTTCGCAAAATAAGATTACATTCAGAAAATGTTAGGGCACAATTATACATTTTCTTATTACATCACCAATACCATGTTAAATGATAGCATTTATAGCAACTCTGATGACATCTCAAATTACATCATTTATGAGAACACTGCTTGGTAGAGGTGCGAGTTATAGTTAATGTAGTGTGGCTAGCGAATTCACAACACTGAGCATGGAGGTGGAGAGTTATAGTAATTTCACAGCAGGACGTGAATTATAAATTTAAGCTATAACTATAACGTAGGAATTTTGAATGTTTGTGTAGTTTAAGTTGGTTATGTATAGAAATAATAAATTAAGCGTTTCTAAATATAATAAGCTTTAACCTTTGTTTTCTTATTTGAATTTGCATGTTTTTTATTTATAAAAGAATTTTTATAACATTACAAAAACCAAGCCCACCGCTCTTTTTCTTTTTATGTGTTGTAGAATGGAGTGTCATAGAGTATTGTGGCGTGTTGTAGATTGGAGTGGTGTGCCGTACATTGGAGTGGCGTGTCATAGAGTGGACTGGTGTATCGTACAGTGGAGTGAAGTGATGTATCACTGAGTGCCAAATAATGGAGCATGGTGCAGTAGAATGCAGGGGAATAGAGTGGAGTGCAGTGTTGTGGAGTGGCATGTCATACAGTGGAGTGGAGTTTTTATGAAGTAGAGTGGCGTGTGGTAGAGTGGAGTGGAGTGTTGTAGAGTGGAGTGGCATGCTGTAGAGTGCACTGGCGTATCATATAGTGGAGTGAAATGTTGTACAGTGGAATGTTGTGTTGTAGAGTGTCATAGAGTGGAGTAAAGTGGCATAGAGTGAAAAGGCATAAAGTGCAGTAGAGTGTTGTAAAGTGAAAAGGCATACAGTGGATTGGCGTGTCGTAGAGTACAGTGCAGAGGTGTGTCATAGAGTGATATGTCGCACAGTGTCTTAGAGTAGAGTGGAGGAGTGTGTCGAGGAGTGGAGTGCTGAGGCATACAGTGGAGTGGTGTGTTGTAGAGAGGAGTGGCGTGCCATAGAGTGTCATACAGTGTAGTAGAGTGTTGTAATGTGAAGCTGCGTAGTGGAGTATAGAGTGGCATGGAGTGTAGTCGAGTGTTGTATAATGAAGTTACACAGAGTGGAATAGAGTATCGTAGTCGTAGAGTGGAGTGGCATAGAGTGGAGTGCCGGATAGTGTCGCAGAGTGGGGTAAATTGTCATACAGTGGAGTGGAGTGGAGAGGGGTTGATTGGCCTAGCATAGAGTGGATTAAAGTGTCGTAGAGCGGAGTGGTGTGTCATAGGGTAGAGTGGCGTGGAGTGCAGTAGAGTGGAGTGGTGTATCATAGAGTCGATTAAAGTGTCATAAATTGCAGTGATGTGTCGTACAGTGGAGGGGCATGTCGTAGAGTGATGGAAAGTGTTGTAGAGTGGAGTGGCATCGAGTCTTATACAGTGGAATGACATTGAGTTGAGTGTCGTAGAGTGATGTGGAGTGGTGTAGAGTGGAGTTGCTTAGAGTGGACTAGCGTAAAGTGGAATGGCCTACAGTGCAGTGGCATTGAGTGGAATACTATAAAGTGGAGTGGCATAGAGTGGAGTGACACAGAGTGCAGTTGTTTGTTGTATAGTAGAGTGGAGTAGTGCAGAGTGAAGTGGCATGTTGCAGAGTGGACTGCTGTGTCATACAGTGGAGTGGCTTGTCAAGCAATGTCTTTTGCATTTTCCATCAAATTTTTAGAAAGGCGTAGAAGCAAAATGGTTGAGTTCTTGGTTTCTATTTTAGATCGAGGTGAATATTATGTTGTTCCACCTATTTGAGTACAGAAGGCACTTTACAAACATGTGAATAATTAGGGAAATATATTTTAAATTTTCTATATATTTTTCAAAAAGGTAATGGAAAAGCATTGTACTGTCTAGGAGGTACCGTGGTATCTATAGAAACATTTTTTTTTAAAAGGATTTATTACAAACAATAAAACAATAATGTGTTATTGTTGTTTATTATTGTTTTATTGTTTATCATAAATTATTTTATTGTTTTATTTCAAAAGGTACCACTGTACTTCCTTGGTAATCTGTTATCCTTTAAAATATAGAACAATGTATTATAAAATATATAAAATATATAGAACAATGTAAATACTTTCTTTTAACTTTTACCAGCTTTGTAAAGTGCCTTAAGTGTTCCTGTCAGTGTGAAACATAGTAGTAAAGTATATCTCACTTCCATGCCCGACGAACACAGCCAAAGTGTGGTCTAAAAATATGGCTGCCTTTTATTTTCGTGAAGCTAGTCTGTAGCCAAAAATGTTGTGTTTTGTTTTGTTATATATATATATATATATATATATATATATATATATATATATATATATATATATATATATATATATATATATATATGGTCCAGTGGAAGTCTAGCAGTAGCCAAAACGCGTAGGCCGTCTGATTCAATGCACGTTAATTTGCACATGGTGTGTAAATAAAGAGCTTTTGTAAAATCTTACCTGCTTGCCATGCCGTGACTTCTACTTTGAAGGTTGAAGCGAGAAGAGTCTAAGAAATATATATATATATATATCACACACCAAGGTTGCTCCAAAGAAGACACCACACTCGGAGGGGTATCCGCACAAGCACCGCAGGTAGCAGCAATCACAGCCCATCAGCACACGCCATTAAATGCCAAACGCGTTTTGAGCTTCAACTTCGCTCTTCATCAGTGGCAAGCAAGGAGGCTCAAGGTTTTTAGTTGGGACGCCATATTTATTTAAATTGCACAAGACCCGCCCATGTGGGCGTAGGCAGCGTAGCATTATGGTTGATGTAGTCCATGCTTGTTAATGTCAAAGTTCTTGTAGTCCCAATACTAACCCAAGTGGGTTCCAAAGCCCCCAAGACATAATGCATCCTAAGTAGGTAAGTATTTAAAATGTTCAAATAAATGGCTGCATGGCAACGGAGACTGCGTTGTTGCCAATATTTACCGGCAGCAATGGCCCCCTTCGATCTTGGCAATGCTTGTCACATTATGCATCGCAGAACCGCCGATCCGGCAGCAGGACATCTTCGCGGCTGGACAATCCGGTCAATTTCACACACCAATCTTGCCCTAAAGAAGACGCCACACTCGGAGGGGTATCCGCACATGCACCACAGGTAGCAGCAATCACAGCCCATCAGCATGCGCCATTAAATGCCAAACACGTTTCGAGATTCAACTTCACTCTTCATCAGTGGAAAACAAGGAGGCTCAAGGTTTTTAGTTGGGACACCATATTTATTTAAATTGCACAAGACCCGCCCATGTGGGAATAGGCAGCGTAGCATCATCGTTGATGTAGTCCATGCTTGTTAATGCCAAAGTTCTTGTAGTCCCAATACTAACACAAGTGGGTTCCAAAGCCCCCAAGACATAATGCATCCTAAGTAGGTAAGTATTTGAAATGTTCAAATGGATGGCCGTATGGCAACGGAGAATGCGTGGTTGCCAATATTTACCGGCGGCAATGGCCCCCTTCGATCTTGGCGATGCTTGTAACATCATGCATCGCAGAACCGCCGATCCGGCAGCAGGGCATCTTTACGGCTGGACAAGCCGCTCAATTTCACACACCAAGGTTGCCCCAAAGAAGACGCCACACTCGGAGGGGTATCTGCACAAACACCGCAGGTAACAGCAATCACAGCCGATCAGCATGCGCCATTAAATGCCAAACACGTTTCGAGATTCAACTTCACTCTTCATCAGTGGCAAACAAGGAGGCTCAAGGTTTTTAGTTGGGATGCCATATTTATTTAAATTGCACAAGACCCGCCCATGTGGGCGTAGGCAGCGTAGCATCATGGTTGATGTAGTCCATGCTTGTTAATACCAAAGTTCTTGTAGTCCCAATACTAACCCAAGTGGGTTCCAAAGCCCCCAAGACATAATGCATCCTATGTAGGTAAGTATTTAAAATGTTCAAATGGATGGCTGCATGGCAACGGAGACTGCGTTGTTGCCAATATTTACCGGCAGCAATGGCCCCCTTCGATCTTGGCAATGCTTCTAACATTATGCATCACAGAACTGCCAATCCGGCAGCATGACATCTTCGCGGCTGGACAATCCGGTCAATTTCACACACCAATCTTGCCCTAAAGAAGACACCACACTCGGAGGGTTATCCGCATAAGCACCACAGGTAGCAGCAATCACAGCCCATCAGCATTCGCCATTAAATGCCAAACACGTTTCGAGATTCAACTTCACTCTTCATCAGTGGCAAACAAGGAGGCTCAAGGTTTTTAGTTGGGACACCATATTTATTTAAATTGCACAAGACCCGCCCATGTGGGAATAGGCAGCGTAGCATCATGGTTGATGTAGTCCATGCTTGTTAATGCCAAAGTTCTTGTAGTCCCAATACTAACACAAGTGGGTTCCAAAGCCCCCAAGACATAATGCATCCTAAGTAGGTAAGTATTTGAAATGTTCAAATGGATGGCCGCATGGCAACGGAGAATGCGTGGTTGCCAATATTTACCGGCGGCAATGGCCCCCTTCGATCTTGGCGATGCTTGTAACATCATGCATCGCAGAACCGCCGATCCGGCAGCAGGGCATCTTTACGGCTGGACAAGCTACTCAATTTCACACACCAAGGTTGCCCCAAAGAAGACGCCACACTCGGAGGGGTATCTGCACAAGCACCGCAGGTAACAGCAATCACAGCCGATCAGCACGCGCCATTAAATGCCAAACACATTTTGAGCTTCAACTTCGCTCTTCATCAGTGGCAAACAAGGAGGCTCAAGGTTTTTAGTTGGGACACCATATTTATTTAAATTGCACAAGACCCGCCTATGTGGACGTAGGCAGCGTAGCATCATGGTTGATGTAGTCCATGCTTGTTAATGCCAAAGTTCTTGTAGTCCCAATACTAACCCAAGTGGGTTCCAAAGCCCCCAAGACATAATGCATCCTAAGTAGGTAAGTATTTAAAATGTTCAAATAAATGGCTGCATGGCAACGGAGACTGCGTTGTTGCCAATATTTACCGGCAGCAATGGCCCCCTTCGATCTTGGCAATGCTTGTCACATTATGCATCGCAGAACCGCCGATCCGGCAGCAGGACATCTTCGCGGCTGGACAATCCGGTCAATTTCACACACCAATCTTGCCCTAAAGAAGACGCCACACTCGGAGGGGTATCCGCACATGCACCACAGGTAGCAGCAATCACAGCCCATCAGCATGCGCCATTAAATGCCAAACACGTTTCGAGATTCAACTTCACTCTTCATCAGTGGAAAACAAGGAGGCTCAAGGTTTTTAGTTGGGACACCATATTTATTTAAATTGCACAAGACCCGCCCATGTGGGAATAGGCAGCGTAGCATCATCGTTGATGTAGTCCATGCTTGTTAATGCCAAAGTTCTTGTAGTCCCAATACTAACACAAGTGGGTTCCAAAGCCCCCAAGACATAATGCATCCTAAGTAGGTAAGTATTTGAAATGTTCAAATGGATGGCCGTATGGCAACGGAGAATGCGTGGTTGCCAATATTTACCGGCGGCAATGGCCCCCTTCGATCTTGGCGATGCTTGTAACATCATGCATCGCAGAACCGCCGATCCGGCAGCAGGGCATCTTTACGGCTGGACAAGCCGCTCAATTTCACACACCAAGGTTGCCCCAAAGAAGACGCCACACTCGGAGGGGTATCTGCACAAACACCGCAGGTAACAGCAATCACAGCCGATCAGCATGCGCCATTAAATGCCAAACACGTTTCGAGATTCAACTTCACTCTTCATCAGTGGCAAACAAGGAGGCTCAAGGTTTTTAGTTGGGATGCCATATTTATTTAAATTGCACAAGACCCGCCCATGTGGGCGTAGGCAGCGTAGCATCATGGTTGATGTAGTCCATGCTTGTTAATACCAAAGTTCTTGTAGTCCCAATACTAACCCAAGTGGGTTCCAAAGCCCCCAAGACATAATGCATCCTATGTAGGTAAGTATTTAAAATGTTCAAATGGATGGCTGCATGGCAACGGAGACTGCGTTGTTGCCAATATTTACCGGCAGCAATGGCCCCCTTCGATCTTGGCAATGCTTCTAACATTATGCATCACAGAACTGCCAATCCGGCAGCATGACATCTTCGCGGCTGGACAATCCGGTCAATTTCACACACCAATCTTGCCCTAAAGAAGACACCACACTCGGAGGGTTATTCGCATAAGCACCACAGGTAGCAGCAATCACAGCCCATCAGCATTCGCCATTAAATGCCAAACACGTTTCGAGATTCAACTTCACTCTTCATCAGTGGCAAACAAGGAGGCTCAAGGTTTTTAGTTGGGACACCATATTTATTTAAATTGCACAAGACCCGCCCATGTGGGAATAGGCAGCGTAGCATCATGGTTGATGTAGTCCATGCTTGTTAATGCCAAAGTTCTTGTAGTCCCAATACTAACACAAGTGGGTTCCAAAGCCCCCAAGACATAATGCATCCTAAGTAGGTAAGTATTTGAAATGTTCAAATGGATGGCCGCATGGCAACGGAGAATGCGTGGTTGCCAATATTTACCGGCGGCAATGGCCCCCTTCGATCTTGGCGATGCTTGTAACATCATGCATCGCAGAACCGCCGATCCGGCAGCAGGGCATCTTTACGGCTGGACAAGCTACTCAATTTCACACACCAAGGTTGCCCCAAAGAAGACGCCACACTCGGAGGGGTATCTGCACAAGCACCGCAGGTAACAGCAATCACAGCCGATCAGCACGCGCCATTAAATGCCAAACACATTTTGAGCTTCAACTTCGCTCTTCATCAGTGGCAAACAAGGAGGCTCAAGGTTTTTAGTTGGGACACCATATTTATTTAAATTGCACAAGACCCGCCTATGTGGACGTAGGCAGCGTAGCATCATGGTTGATGTAGTCCATGCTTGTTAATGCCAAAGTTCTTGTAGTCCCAATACTAACCCAAGTGGGTTCCAAAGCCCCCAAGACATAATGCATCCTATCTATGTAGGTAAGTATTTGAAATGTTCAAATGGATGGCCGCACGGCAACGGAGACTGCGTTGTTGTCAATATTTACCAGCGGCAAGGGCCCCCTTCGATCTTGGCGATGCTTGTAACATCATGCATCGCAGAACCTATGATCCGGCAGCAGGGCATCTTCGCGGCTGGACAAGCCGCTCAATTTCACACACCAAGGTTGCCCCAAAGAAGAGGCCACCCTCGGAGGGGTATCCGCACAAGCACCGCAGGTATCAGCAATCATTGGGTGCCCGCCACAGGGTGCACAATTTTCCCCAGCCACCCCTTTCATCAATGGGAGCCTGTGTTCTTGTTCGGAACACAGGCACCCATTGAGGTCAACTGGAGTCCAACCGAATCGCGTCCGGAAGCATCCATATGCATCCAAATCGCTCGGTCAGACTCCCCGGATCCAAGTCGGTTGAAAGGCATTCTGGAACCGAATCGGTCGGAATGCTTTCCGGACAGAATCATAATCGGCCCCTTAATCAAAAACAATGTGTACATACAACTAGTGTATTACATAAGGCATTCTCCACAACTTAATGTATACAATCAGATCTATGTCATATCCAGGATACTTGCAAAAGAAACAATTGATGGACGAAATGCTGGACAATGCAAACAATTGTTGTTTCTGCAATTGATACCCAGGATTCTCCCACAACACTTTTATGTTGTTAACGTACATCTGTTCTGAAACATTGATCCCATAGCCGTTGTTCTACATAAAACATTACTTACAACCCCCTTGCGCCATCGCTGCATCACTCTTTCCCATATAAAAAGTTACCCACCGGCGGTGCAAGGTAGTTGTAAATACACAGGAGAGTGAAAATGCAAGTTCAATTTATTATGTGCAGTTCGCTATAAAGCCAGAAATGGCTGATGGTGTAACAGCTTGGGACAATTTGGGTAGTTTTTGGCAAGCTGGTCTCAATGCCCTAGTCTCCTGTTCCATCACTAACATCTGAACCTCTCTCTAGACGACATGTCTAGTAGTTAAGATAGCGGTAAAGTAGTTGAATGAGAATGTATTTTTAGGTCTTTTGTTGACAGTTCTGCTGTCAAATAGACCTATAGCTAGCAATATACATGGAGTGGCTTGACTCTGCCACTTTCAGCCATTGGCTTTCTCAAACCTGCCTTTTCAGCCGTTGTCTTGAGACTTGCCTATCACATCTTAGCTCAGACTAGTGGGGCATTCATCTCTCACTTAATACTATTAACTGTTTGGGTGCACACTTCTGCTTTCATTTGATTGCTTGCATTGACCTGCATGTGGGACTAATTTAAAACTTTAGGCTTTTCTCTCTCAGTGGCTGCTTCTTGTGTGTCTCACTCTTATGAGGTATGCATACGTGTGCTAGTACTTTAAACTCAGACATATTAGCAATGCTTGTTTGTATTGGAACTAAGCAGCATTAAGGATACAAACATTGATGGAAACTCAGACCAATATCACCTGAGCATTTTTCAATCTATTGAACAAAACAGCGGTCTTCATTCTCAATGGGGTGGCGTGGGCCCAATGATACCTCGAGTAAAATACAATTTGCAGACAGAGTCAGAAACTTCGTTGCCCCAAATATAACTTTTGCAATAACAATAAAAATTGGCAATAGCATGTTTCTGCACCGGGCACTGCCGTGCCATAGTTTATCATGCGCAATTTCCAGGATATAGGGCTTGAAGGAACTTGTATGCGCAGAATTCAGGCGTGAGCGTTGTTTCTACTCATGTGGTAAAGTAAAGGGTGTAAAATTAAAAAATATGCACAGAAAGCGTTTGAGACAACTTTTCTCTCACTTGTCCACCTCTCTGAATGAAGCTGTAAATAGTGCTCCTCCGCCGCACTATGCTTTGGTCAGTGATGCTGCTGAAATTGTGGGCTTCAAAGGGGAAACATCCTTTACGACGCAACTTTTACCACGCAGTGCTTTTACATCGCAACTTTTACAACGCAAACCATTACAACGCATTGCGCTGGGGGGTGCTCTAGGATAGGTAATAGTTTAATTTACTACCCAACACCTTCCCTACTATCCACGGGGACTGGAGTTGGAATAGTAAATTAAACTATTCACTATCCAGCACCCCCCAATGCAAGTCGTTGTAACGACTTGCGTTGAAAAACCTGCGTTGTAAAGGCATGCGTGGTAAAAGCATGCGTTGTAACAACGTACACCCCTTCAAAGGGCCTACCATGGAGTAAAATTGTACATTCACACTGCTTTGGCCACCTTGTTCATTGGTGTGTATTTTTTCGAGTTCGCTATGAGCATTAAACACGATGTAATTTTCTTTCAAACAAAAAATACCCATAGGGTGATGGTTTCGTCCCAGCACCCTGGCCACCCACCACAAGCCCCTCCTCTCGTCATTAAAATGCTATTTTCCAGGACTAATGAAAATTCCAGCATCAAAGGAGAAATTTGCTTTGTTAGGGGAAACGCTGCCCGCATCATCGTCAGGATTAATTTAACACAATCAGCGCTCTTTTCCGCCATCAAGGAATTGAATTATGTGATTGGGCTGATGGGAACTTAGAGGCCTGTTTAGACAAAAATCATTAATTTATCCGCGCTCACCCCTTGGTGACCTCCGGAGTATTTTAAAAAAAAAAGCGCATGCACGCGTTGAGGTGAAAAAATAATTCCTTCCTCCAATCGCGCAAAATATCTACTTTTTGGGAAGGGCCCTGGGACAAGAAGTCATTTGGAATGAACAGAATGAACCTCTGTTTATAAAAAAAAAAAGTAAACCTGGGGACATGATATTCACGGACACTTGTCACTTGAGGGCCCTGCGCCGTCTCCCTTGTCACTGGCTAATCAGTGCAGCTGCTCAGGGCCGGCTTTAGGGCAGTCAGTGCGACTGGTGCAGCGGCACTGGGCGCTGACCTGGAGGGTGGGGGCTGACCTCAGGTGGGGGCGCTGAGTTTAGCAATAATTTAGGATTTAAAAGCCACTGATGCAGAGTTCCTTGTGCCTCCAGATTTCAGGCAGCAATAAAAATGTCAAGATAACTGGTGATCAATGTTCCTGCTAGAGAGAGAGATCAGAGTTTTGTCTAGTGGCAGTTTTGACTCGCCATAAAGTAGTGCAGAGGGTTAATACGCCTGCTGCAAAGAACAGATCTGTTTTTAAAGTGGATAGCTGAATGGATTAGTAAAGCCAGCCTTTGTAAGGCTTTAAAACAAATTAAAGGTATGGACGAGGGGATCTGGAGAGATGAGGGCGCCCTTTTGCTGGGTGGTAGCAAGGGAATCTGAGGAGGTGGTCATGGGGGGGAGGGGCGCTAAAAAAGATTGTTGCATTGGTGCCCTACATCTGCCATTGATCACACAGCTCCCAGGGCGGAAAAGAGTGTAGGTAATGAACGTAGCGTTTCCAGGGGGACATCTGTGGCGGCTATTTATGAAACTCTTGATTCTTGGGCCTGCAGTTAGGGTGACCAGAACTTTAAAGCCGAAAACCGGGAAATTTCACAAAAATAGAAAAAGGACTACAATTTTACTTCAAGAGAGCGCCAGATGACAGCGATCGTCAGAAGAGAATTGCAGAACAGGCAGTTAGAACACACATAAAAGGCAATTTTTAAACCCAGTAGCGTGCCTGTTAATAACATTGGTTTCTTGAAAAAACTGTTAACTATTCCTGCTTTGTAAAACATAACAAAACACATCCTAACGTTTTCAGTCTGCCCTCTTTAATCCGTTAACCGTGGCGGAATGCGGGAGTTTCCTTGCGCGGGCGGGGCCGCGTCGGCCATTGGCCGACGGCAGCACTGGGGAGGTAGTGCTGCCGTCGGGCAATGGCCGACGGCAGCAAGGAAAGGGCTAAAAGCCGGGGCATGAGCTTAATTTCCTGAAATCTGCTGGGACAGCTGGTGAAAACCGGGACACCTTGTCACCCTATGGGCACTCTATCTTTAGAGCCCACTGGGCATGGGCCAGCATGCTGGAGGGTGACAGATGTTTTTTCTCTAGTGGATGTTAATACATTGCCATATTTCTTCCAAAGATTCAAGTTTTGTAAACATTTATGTGAATTTCGTAATTATAGCGAAATGTCTGCCTCTGTCTATCTCTGTCATTATCTATCAATGGCAGGAATACTCTACAGTACGTCTCCTCTAGGCCTTAATCCCTCTATGGAGAATCCATGTCTAGAGGAGGAGTGAGAGAACTGTTCACAGTGGGTGGCCATTCCTTCCTTGCCCTCTCTGCTGAGAACATCAATGAAAAGTCTAGTGGATGCCAATCGTGATGGGTGGGTGGCATTGTGGGTCCCTGGACTTAGTTGGGAAGCAACGCCAGGTAACTTAGTGAAAACACCTGGTCTCTATTTGAAAATACACTACAGCCACTAACACAATGCCAATACTGTTTAGGACTAGCAGATTCCAAAGGTTTATGATTTTCAGTTACCATAGAGCCACGTTTTATGTTAATCAGGGCCCAGTAGTGGGAAGATAAGCCTCGAACTTCGACAAGGAATTAGGTTATGCTCCCCAAGCTTTTATCTAATTCTGTTGAGCTTGACCTCACACCCGTGCGCATACACACTCACTCACACACACCTGAGCTCCTCGAGAGACTGCAGCTTTTAGATGACAGAAACTGAGTCACTGAGTGAGGGACGGAGTTACTGAGTCAAAGAATAAGTGAGTAAATAAGTAGCAAGCTAGTCACTGAGTAGGTAGGTGAGGGGCTCATGGAGTAAATGGCAGTCAGTCAGTGAGATGATAGGGAGTTAATGCACGAGGGAGGATGTCACTGAGTAAATAAATAAATGAGAAAGTGCATGATTAAGTGAGTCACTGAGTAAGTGAGTGTGTGAGGGAATCAGTGAGCATAGTAATGGGAAAACAGATGAGTAGGACCAAGAGTGAGTATCAGTTGTGTCAAGCATACATTTGACGCAGTGTCCCTAGATGGTAAAAATTCTAAAGTCTAATTTGGAAAGAGCCATGGGGTCTGCATGAAGAGCAGCCTTTGGTGTACTTTAAGATGGTTTTCTAGTGAGGGTTTAACAAGGAGCCGGCTTTTATACAAACGATAGGCTTCTAGTCCAGAAGGACAATACATTGTCATTCTAATAGAATCCGAAGACCAACTGGGAGCCAATGAAATGCTTTCAAAGTTGGTCCTTATTGGTCAGATTTGCATAAATAGAGATCCATCTTATAGTTGAGCCTGTAGGTTGTCAATCAAATGAAGTGGGTGGCCTGTATAAATCACATGACAAATCAATTTACAGTTTCTTCTACTCTTCCTTCTCTTACAGTCCTTCACCTGCCCATTAGCTGTTCCCCAACTTTCTAAAGCAATGCACCCACAGTGTGATTTGAACCACATATCAAAATTAACAGGGGTAGAAGCGAGCCATATTCCATGTTAAATCCTTGCTAGCAATGAGTCTCCATAAGTAAAAAGAATATGCGGTGTACGCATGCGTGCGCGCACCTTCCTTCAACCTCAGTTCCGGAACACCAACAGCGCCTTGAGAAGGTATTCTATCCGGAGCTAATGGAGCATCAAGCAAACATCTGTGCCCCGAGAAATGCCCCTATTGACTTTCTGAGAGAAATACAATAATACCATTTGACATAATTAATCACTGCTGGCTCTGTATAAGGTACTTCGAGCATCAGAAAAATTGTGGAGGGTCACTAGGAGTTGAGAACACTCTGGTGACGACCCCTCCCCCTTTCTTTCTCTGAATGACAGTGTTTTTTATTTCTCTGGCTTAAAGTGATGACCACTGTAGTCCAGGTCTCAAGGGCCAATCAGATCGGTTCTTGATTGAAATCAAAGAGAAGCCTATGTAGCTTGTTCTTTCTGTGCTGACGTCTTGTGTTTTGATTGGCCATCCCAATGGACATGGAACTTCCCACGCCAAGTGATCACTGCACAAAGTTGCTCCATATTGGGGCGCTTGGTTGCAGTGTTGAGTCCACACAGCTACTGGAAATTGATACAAATGCCATATTGTGTCTTATTATGCGTGTTTCCATGAAGCTTGTAAATACTTTCTCTAGTTGTGGGAGTCCCCAATAAGCCAGTTCTAAGAAACAGGAAACTGGATATCTTATAAAATTAACAGGTGGATCGTGGGACGAACTTGCTGTCCAAACATGAAGGAGTTATGTTTTCCCATTAAGCAAATGGAACGTCCTATGAACAAATTTAGATTTTTTCATGGAATTTTGCTATTAAAGAAAGTACTCTTTCCTCATACCTTTTTTTATGCGTATACCCTCATTATAATTGCTAACCCCAAATATTTTATAATGAATACTCCCTCTCTTAATCTGTTCTTTCTTTTGGTGACTAAACTATGGGTAATCTCTGCATGTTTATATGTATTCAGGGTTTTCTGTTTTGTTAATGAAAACAGAGAATCTATCTGTGCCTTGATAGGATATAGGTTTTGCAGACGATTCAGTTGCATTTTGAGTGTATATGTATTTCCCACTTCTACTTTATTTTAGAAAAGTCCCTTAAGGCCCAAGCGATGTGTATCAAAGTAATATTTTCGTCATAGACTATAGAGAGAGGGGTGACCGTGAAATATTGAATGGTGTTGTACAAAGCATTTTTGTGACAAAGCAGACCACCACACATCACAACTTTCTAATTCTATATTCTGTGCTTTTACCTAGCACAAGTCATCCACACCCTAAAGGCAGCCAACACAAGAAAGCAAACTTGGAAAAGAAAAGCTTTCATTGATTTGGGCAAGGCCCGGAGACTGCTCAGCTTCTGTTTGTCAGTGGATAGTTTCTGCGATTACGGGCCATATGTATCAAGATACCAATTAACGATTCTGTAATAGCGATTTTTAAGAAATCGCTATTTCAGAATCGCTAATTGGTGTATATCAAAAAAATCACATTTTCTTTTGCGATTTCTAGATATTCCTTAATTGCAAATTCGCAAATTGCAAATTCGCAATTAAGGAATACTTTCCCATTCATTTCTATGGGCCTCCTGGCCCATAGGAAGGAATGGGAATTTATTCTCAATTTGCGATTCGCAATTTGCTAATCGCAAATTGAGAATAATTTCAAGGGTGCAGGGGTGTCCAAAGGACACCCTGTTACACCCCTGAAATAAGTATGGGTGCACATGTGGTGCACATATATGCCCTAAGGGCATGTATGTGCGTCACATGGCACTTAGAAAAATGCTGAAATGTGCATTTTTCAAGGAAATCGCAGCTTACCACCAACTAGAAGTTGGTGGTAATTTGCGATTCCTTAAGGGCATTTTGGATTTTTTTTTGCTTAATACATTGCATTTAAGGAATCGCAAAATTTGCGATTCCTTAAAGGCAATCGCAAAATAAGGAATCGCAAAGTTTGCGATTCCTTATTTTGCACCCAAATTCTTTCATACATACCATTTTGCGAAAATGAGTTCGCAAACGCCGAAATTCTGCGAATTTCGGAGTTTGCGAACCCATTTGGCGTTGATACATATAGCCCATAGTGCTTAATTTGTAAAAAAAAAATTAAGAGGCAGGCTCTCGTCAGGAAGGCCACTGCAGCTTGTACAACACATATTGATTTGCCGCATTTTACCATATAATGAATGCATCATCTGCTGCATAATCTACAGATTTTAACAACAAATGTTTCTAGCTCAAATTGATAAAAAGTTACTAATTATGCAAAGACATGTTACTGCACAGTGGCAAGCCCTTCGCAAAGGTTGGCTAGACACTTTTCTGTTGTTTATTGCTGTATTTGTGAGTCAAACTGACACTAATGAGCTGAAATCTTTGCCCAGATAGTGGTAAATGTGCAAAAATGACGAAAAAATTAGGTAATACTATTATAAAATATGTAGCACTACGCCACATAATTTCCCTTTTCTTGCCGCATAATTTAATCAACACCCCACCTATTTTTGTCCCATCATGCCATCTAATTCCAGTGGTCCTACCTTTAATCACATTGGCAGATAAGGATGTTAGAACACTGAAGAAAAGAATATACAATAAGTGTGAGACTCAAAAAATTAAAATAAAAAAAGCTGAAAGAGCTACTTAGTATACCAATCATTTATTAACTAGGGTGCTGCCTTGATGCAACAGGACGTGCAGCCGTGATGTGGCAGAACCGTCACAGGCCACATGTATCCATCTTATGCTAAGTGCAGCTTTGTATGCTCTGGTACTTCCATCACATGCATGACTGAATCTCAAGTTGCCTGGACCAACCATCCTAAAACCCTGCTCAGGGACTACCGTCATATGCTAGATTTCACCCAGTATATGCCCAGGTACAACCAACATATGCCCGGATACACCCTTACATGCCAAGGTAGAACCCAGTATAGCAAGATGTGACCTCATATATCCAGCTACAACCTGTTGTGCGAAGGTAACACGAAAAAAATGGCAATTACAGCCATCTTTTTCCTGTATATATATAAAAAAAATTCTCAGCCATTGCCTCTAATGCTTGCGCATACCCTGATGTACGTACCCCGTGTAGCCTACCTAGACAGATGTTTGTTCGTGGTGATTTCTAAGGTGCTTCATGCTGCTTGGACCACCTCAGAGCTTCAGGAGAAGACAAAGGAATTAGGCAAGTTGGTGAGGGAGGGCATTAAAGAGGAATGAGAGAACAGGCTGCAAGGACCTACCATAGCTCCTATGTCATCCGCAGTGAAGTTCTCTTCCTTCTGGCTCTTGATCTCATCCTGCTGAGGACCCTTTATTCTCCTGTTAGAGGGCGTTTAGAATGCTGTGGCAACAATTTGAAGACCAAGGCTCCCATGTGGCACACCTTCAGAACATGTTTCATAGGGGAGTTTTAACATTCCCAGGTGTCAGCATTACCGGCACCCATTTTGTGAGTATCTGAACATGTCTGGAAATTTTGGGAAATACCTGACAGTAGCATTGTTTCTGCCAGCCATTAATGCAAGCATACTCCGGTAGCAAAACTCTGGCAGACATTGCTGATAACTGACTGAAGGTGTGCGGTATTACTTGCCACCTCCAGTATTATCACAGCTTCGCCCAGGAATTGCCAGAAACATTAGTAATGTTCCAGATCAGCATAAGTGTCCAGGACCTTGATCTGGACATGTTCCACTCCCCCCAGTATCTACAAGAAGTTTGAAACAATCTCCAGAGTAGTTAAGAGTTGTTTTTAAAAATGAGGCGTTTAATAGTTATTTGGTTTTTCTCTATCTCACAATTTAGAGGTCTTGTCCAATCCATTGCTTGGATCCTGGCTTCACTCAGGGGTTTCTTCTGATGTGTGTAGTGGTGTGGGACTGTGGTTAAAATTGTCTGTGTAATAGTTTGTGTTGTTTATTTCTTGAGTTGTTGATTTATTGGGTGTCTATTGGAAGCCTTAAATCTCTTAGATTGGCATTGAGTGGGGATGAGAAAGGCATTTGTTGTGGTGGGCACTATTTCTGTAAATGATATTTAGGACACAATATTTTTGTCAGACTACATTTTGTCCATGATACTCTGGTCCCGTACGCTGGGAGCAAGTGCATTAAAGATATTTAAGCCGCCTGTCAAAATTTTGCATTAAATATTTCTATATGATCAATATTTGGCAATCTATGCCTCTGGGCCTAATTTTTACAGCCTCTGCAATTTAATCTATGTTTTCACATGGAATCTCCGTCATAGGTAAAATATGCAACATAGAATTTGGAAAAAGACATAACTCACCCAATAGGGTATGGGCATTCATTGACGCTACGTCTTTGCTGGCATTTACACCTTACTGGACGTTCTCCTTGGCTCACTCATAGCTGCTGCTGCTCTGATGCTGACCCCACCAATACCTACGGTGCTTCCAGTTTAAACTAAATATTTAAAGCTCCTTTTTCCTTCCTGCTCATTTGTTTGCCACAGTTTCCTCATGGGAACTTGTCGACATTCTCGAAATGATTGATATACCTACTTGTAAGTTTGGAGAGCTCGCTATGGGTGTGTTCTCACATTACAATCAGAACTTTTTCACACCTTTTAAGTGGTTTCACAAAAAAAATTGGCAGAATCCATCTAGTTTCAATGTCGCAAGAAAACCGTCTTAAAGGTATGTCGCAAGAAAGTGCCACACCCTCTTTCAGACTCAACCAGCCAGACTGAAGGGGAAAACAGCTCCAGGGAGTAAGCATAGGAAACTCTGGGAAGGAGGGGTCAGTCAGGAATGCTTACAACATAGACCTACTTTGTTTAATTTCCAGGCTAAAATATGGTTTATACACCTAGGTTTCTAGCCACTGTAGCCTGTTCTTCTGTTTTGGAGGGGTGGGCGATGTACAGAGAGTTGCAGTAAAAAGGTAGAACTTATCAACTTTGAAAAGTTGGGATATCATTAGAAGTTGAATAATTCTTTTACAATCCCTGTGTTGACCCTTTTCTGGCATGCACAAATGCTCCTCCCGTCTTTCCTTAATACCCATATTCAGAGGTATATGGTTTTTACTAACTCTTTTTAGTTAATTGTGATATGTTTGTAACTGTATATATATATTGTGCTAACCTTTCTCATTTCCGTCTGCTCTTCCTGTGTAAGCCGTATTGTCTGCCTGTGCTACCAAGAGCTTCAAAGGAGCAGAAACCCATACAGCTGAAATTAACCTGAACTAACCTTTAACCAACTTTGTTGCTATGGTCTCTCTGGCTTTTAGGGCCCATCTGTGTTCAGTGTCAATAACCCAGCTGTTTACCTTCCCCACGTCCAGAAGACAATCTTCAGCCAGAGCTTGTTTAGCAGTTAATTATATTAAGGAGGCTGAAATATGTAGCTCTGCTTAGGTAAAAACTTCAGGAGTGTGATCATTTGGCCCATTTTGGAATACGAAATTGGGGGTAATTGCATTTATACCAGAGTTTAAATTAACCCCAGCATCGGGAATCAATCCATTATTTACCAGTAAACTTCATTATCCCTCACTGGACCTCCCCCTCCCAGTCATTACAATATGAGGCATTTCTGCCTCCAGACAGACCTATACACAGGCTAGTCTTTTTTCTGTTTTTACCAAAAAATGATAAAGCCTCCCCACTCCCTTTTCCATGCCTGATTCGTTTCATGCAATGGGTTATTTCTTTTGTGTTTTGGAATACGTTTATAGTTTAAATGAGAATGAAACTCACCATGTGAGTTATTTGCGCAGCGCCCACTTCCGCGCTCCCCATCCATCTAAACTCAAGTAACGGCGGGGAGGCGGTGCGTTGAGTTTTTTGCAGACGTCTCAAAGTTATTGAAACTTGCTTGCCTAGGAGAAACTATACATAGGAAGTGGTACCTTTGGCACTTCTTACTTCATGCTCTTTGCAAGTGTTTCCATGGAGGTGTTGAGGATATTTCTGCTGCTTCTGGGGGGGGGGGAGACTGTGCAAAGGGGAAAACATGGTCAGGATTTGGGAGAAGATGGCCTACAGATATCCAGGACAGATCTAAGGCAGTTGAAGCTGCCATGAATGAGCGACAAGTTAAAAAGCAGAAGGGTGATATGGATGATGATCTGGATAATTCATCAAAAGGCAAATATATGCATGGTAAGGTGTTTTCTGCAATGTTGGCACAGATTCGTGAAGTCCTTGGCTACGACCATAGTACCTCTGCTTTGGATGATCTGCCCTTGCATGAGATCATTAAGGAAATCCTTGCGAAGAAGTGGAAGGACATTGATAAGCAGAGTATTCCTCGATTTTTGAATAAGAGGTATGCTATTGCACAATTTGACGATCAATATCCTCAGATCCCAAAGGTGAATACAGTTTTGGCATCTTTGGCTTCTTCCTTATTATTATCAGAGGAGGCAACCTTGTCTGATCTTGTTGAGAAGAAGGGAGAGGCAGCTCTTGAGAGGGCGTACACATCTTACGATTTAGGTATACATGCCCCATATATTCTGCATATGGCTCCCAGATCCTACTAAAAGGATTTCAGAAACTCTTTAATTGTCTCCAGGGCAAGGTGATCCAGCTCCGATTTTAGTCCAGATGGAGATCATGGCCCAGTTCCTCCCGGACGCCACTTTTTCATCCACATCAGGGGGCAATTGCTAGGTGCAAAGCCCTGTGGACGAAGCATTGTTGACTGGATTGCATGCAGAAGTCTCTGAATCATAAGCTGCCTTTTGAAGAACTAGATCTGTTTGGGGATGAGCTAAACACTATAGTCCAGAGGTCTGCTGAAGAGAAGAGAATTTTAAACCCTTTTCATTTGTTTCAAAGGAAGCATTATTTTTTCAAAAGCACAGTTTACCAGGTTCTACGGACAACTTGCGCTCCTTTCGAGGCTGGGCTTGTGGATTGGGGAGCCGTGTTTGCCAATAAGTCCCAACCAGAGGGTCAGAACACCCAAGGACCTAGTCAAAAGTTACTATGCCGTGGTACTGCCGACAATGGGTACTCTCTATCATTCGCCACGGTTATCAGATTCTTTTTGTGACCTTCTCTCCAGTAAGGGTGTTTTGAGTTACTTCATTATCAAGAGACATGCAGAAGAGGAACGCAATGTTGACAGGGGAAGAGAAACTACTCCTCTAGAGGGTAGTTGTGTCGGTACTGACAACCGAGTGGAAAGAAGGGGTTTGTTCTGATCTCTTCTTAGTCTGCAAACCAGATGGTTCTTTCCAGCCAATTCTGGATCTGAAGGCACTGAAGAAGTTTGTAAAAGTAGGCCTCTGCAAGCCCTCACTCCCTCATCCAGCCGGGTGATTTTTGGGCAACTTTGGATTTAGAAGATGCCTATTTTTAAATCCCAGGACCCTCTGACTTTCAAACATTCCTGAGATTTGCAGTGAACGAGGCACATTATCAGTTCCAGGTGTTGCCCTTCAGTCTGTCAGCGGCTCCCTATTCTATTAGGGGGTAATGCCCGGTTACTCACCGGTAATACCCATTACTCCGAGTCCTGGTCTCCCCGTCCCATTCCTGATACATGAGCAGCTAGTCTGCTCTACAGAACCCCTACCTAGCTGAGCTGTTGGCACTTCCCCCTAGGATGACGTCACCATCACGTGACTACAAAAGGGGGAAGTGCCGGAAGAATCATCCTGAAAATACCAAAGACAACAGAACGAAACACATACAATCACCCACAGAAAACCCAAAACAGGGAGGGAGGGAAGGGCTCAGGAATGGGACGGGGAGACCAGGACTCGGAGTAATGGGTATTACCGGTGAGTAACCGGGCATTACCTCCTCGTCCTGGTCTCCCCGTCCCATTCCTGATACATGAGCCCATACCCAAGCACATGGTGATTGCAAGAAGAAAACAGACCAGAAGTATGCCAGAAAAACAGGTCCATTTTAATCACATCAAACAGTACAAATCATAAATCAAGCACTGCAGACAGGACACTAGTCCCAAAGGCAGCGGAGGCCGCCATCCCCAACTCCAGACGATAATGGGCAACAAAAGTGTGGGGAGAAGCCCACGTAGCAGCATTGCAAATGTCTCGCAAAGAGGCACCCCTGAACATGGCCCAGGAGGACGAAACGCTCCGAGTCGACCGACCCTGAACAGTAGAAGGCAGGGGACATTGGACAGAATCATAAGCAGCAACCACTGCGCCCTTGACCCAACGAGACAAGGAGGACAAAGAAGGACGAAGCCCCAGACCCGACAGGCCGTAGGTGACGAACAGGGAGTCAACCTTACGGAAACCAGCCGTCCGCTCCAAGTAGATGTGGAGAGCCCTCAACACATCCAAAGAATGGAGGAGCTCCTCCTCAGGAGAGGCAGGAGCAGGAAAAAATACAGGGAGAACAATATCCTCCTGACAGTGAAAAGTGGAAATCACTTTAGGGAGAAAAAACTGACTCGGTCGGAGAACGACCTTGTCAGCGCAGAAGCGCAAGAAGGGGGGGGAAGCCATCAGCGCACCAATCTCACCAACCCTACGCCCAGAGGTAATGGCCACCAGGAAGATAACTTTGGCAGAAAGGAATTTCAGGGCCACGGAGTCCAAAGGCTCAAACGGGGGACCCGTCAAAGCCCGTAGAACCAAGGGCAGATCCCAAGGAGGCACAGGGGAACGGGAGACAGGACGTTGAAGCAAGAAACTCCTTAGAAGGCGAGCCACCAACGGGGACACAGATGAAACAGAGGAACCCCGAAAGGCAAGAACGGCAGCCCACTGCGCCCGCAGGGAAGAAACAGCCAGTCCCAAGACAAAACCATCCCGTAAAAAGTCCAACACCCGCACTGCCTCACAGGATACAGGAGAGAGATCCCTCCCATGACACCAGGTGGAAAAATTCTTCCAGTGACGGGCATAAGACTTCAAGGTGGACGGACGCCGGGAAAGCTGAAGACACTGGGCAACCTCCAACGAGCAACCCAGACCCAGCAAACTCAACCTCTCAAGTGCCAAACCCCCAGCCGGAGGCGACGCAGGGAGGCAAGACTGAGAAGAGGAGCCCGCAGGGGGGAGGGAGACAGGGGAAACCTCCAATGAGGGCAAACGGCAAAAGACAGCAGCAGGGGAAACCAAGACTGTCGAGACCACTCCGGAACCACCAGGAGAACCTCCGCCCGATCCAAACGAATCTTCCGGAGGACCCTCGGAATCAAGGCAAAGGGAGGGAAGGCAAACAGCAGACCCCCCGACCAAGGAATCGAGAAAGCATCGGTCGCCCAAGCTATTGGAGACGGAATGATGCTGCAAACCAGAGGAAGAAGGGCGGAATCCTCCGAGGCAAAAAGATCCAACCAAGGAAGGTGGAACCGAAGGACAATCTGCCCGAACAGATCTGGGGACAGACAGAGGGACACCGAGGAGGGGAACACCCTGCTCAAAGTATCCGCAGGCCCATTCTCCTTCCCCGGAAGATAGACCGCTGTCAGAGACAACAGATTCGACTCGGCCCAAAGGCCGATCTCCCGGGACAGGAGAAAGAGAGAATGACACATGCCCCCCAGGTGATTCACATAGGAGCGAACCACCTGATTGTCTGTCTGCACCGAGACCGCCCGACCCCGAAGGAGAGGAGCGAACCAAAGGAGAGCAAGCCAGACCGCTCGCAACTCCTTCCAGTTCGAGGACTGTAGGGACTCGAATCGGGACCACCGACCCTGACCCTTGGAAGAACCCAGAACAGCCCCCCAACCCAATGCACTCGCATCCGTGGACACCACGACCACAGACTGAGGGGGAAGGAGATCGAACCCCCCGGAAAGGGAGAGAGGAGACAACCACCACTGTAGAGCCGCCCGAATCCCCGGAGTGACAGGGATCAGAGTCTCGTAGTTCAAGGAGGCGGGATCCCAGTGAGACAGGACATGATGCAACAGGGGGTACAGATGAAGCCTGGCCCAAGGAAGGAGATGCAGAGTGGACGCCATCTCCCCCTGACTCCGCAACCAGAGACGGGCAGACACCTGCGACTGGGAAAGAAGCCAAGAAAGGTGGCGAAACAAAGTCAACTGGCGCTCCTGGGAGAGGAACACCATGCCCAGGTCCATCCGGAAGAAAGCCCCCAGGAACTTCAGGGACTGAGAGGGCACCAGGGAGGACTTCCGGTGGTTGATAAGGAAGCCAAAGGAACCCAGCAGATGGCACACCTGGGCCACATCCGACAGAGCCTGCGAAAAAGAGGGAGAGACAATCAACCAGTCATCCAGATATGGAAACACCAGCAGCCCCCTGGAATGAAGAATACCCACCAGAGGGGCCAGGAGCTTGGTGAACACCCTGGGCGCCGAGGACAGGCCGAAAGGCAGCACCCGGAACTGGTAGTGATGGGACTCCACAGCAAAGCGCAGAAAACGCTGGTCGGCAGGATGGATAGGAACATGCAGGTATGCATCCATCAAATCCAGGGACGCCAGGAAGCCACCCGGAAGGACCAGTGGCAGGATGGACTGGAGGGTCACCATCTTGAAAGGGCGATGGACTACGAAGCGGTTGACACGCTTCAGATCCAGAACAGGACGAAGATCCGAAGTGTCCTTCTTGGAAACCAGAAATAGGATCGAGTAGCAACCCTCGCCCCTTTCCAGAGGCGGAACCTCCACAATAGCATTTTTCTGCAACAGGAGTTGAACCCCCGACAACAAAGCTACTCTTCGCAAGGGAAGACGGGGCAGCGGAGTCCGAACAAAACCCGGAGGAGGAGGAGAGGAAAACTCTATCCGGCAACCCTCCGAAACAGTCTGAACCGCCCAGGCATCCGGAACCGATAACCACTGGGCGCGGAAGCACTGGAGTCGACCACCAACGGGAAAAGGCAGACAGTCATTGTGAAGAGGAGGAAGCGGTAGTGGCAACACCGGCAGCGGCCCGGGGCTTGGCACTTCCAGGGGCCCCCCGGCCACGACCCCTGCCTCGAAAGGGCTGAGAAGCGCCACGAGCAGGAAGCCCAAAAGCGCGACGATAACCAAATCCGCGCCCCCGG
Organism: Lissotriton vulgaris; assembly: GCF_964263255.1. Lineage (NCBI taxonomy): Eukaryota > Metazoa > Chordata > Amphibia > Caudata > Salamandridae > Lissotriton > Lissotriton vulgaris. The sequence goes on from NC_141698.1 coordinate 70,186,040, forward strand.
GCAGGAGGACGGACCGGAGCCACCAGCTTGCGGTTCTCCGCGGACTGCTTGACCATGCCCTCCAGCTGAGGACCGAACACCTTAGAACCTTCAAAAGGTAACTTAAGTAGGACCGACTACTGCGAAGAGTCCGCCTTCCAGGAACGCATCCAAATATGACGCCGGGCAGCAATGGAAGCACCAGAAGCGGCGGCCGCCGCCCCCAAATTGTCGAAGGAAATGTCCGATAGGTAACGCACCTGTAACTCCATCAAAGACAGAAGAGGAGTGGCATCCTCGCCGTCGTTCAGCAGAACAGACAGAGACTGGAAGTCCTTAAGGAGCGACTGAACCATATAGTTGGAATACGCAGTCGCCCGGACAGAGAAATTAGAAGCAGCATAGGAACGCTTCACAGCCCCCTCAACACGCTTATCCACAGCGTCCGCAGGAAGGGCGTCTTCAGAAACAACCAAACCCTGAGAGGAAAGGCCAGCCATCAAATTGTCCACTTTCACAGACTGAGGGAACTCATCCGCAAAACCCTCAAGAGGGTAACGTCTGGACAGGAAACGAGGGAAAGAAGACTTGTCCACCTCCTTCCACTCGTGAGACAGCACATTGCGCACTGCACCATGCAAAGGCAAAGTATCCGGAGCAGGCTGGACATACTGTGTAAAAAAGTCATCCTCAACAACAGCATCCGCAGGAGGAGAAAAACCCAAGTTGGACCTCACATGGGTAAACAGGTCAGCGAGCTCAGCACCCTGAACAAAACGACCACGGACACCCTCATCCTCCAGGATCAACGTCATCCTCAGGAGCATCTTGTGGATCTAAAGACACACGAGGCACCTTGGGAGGAGGCCCAGCCGCGTCCCTAGCCAGGAAAGCAGCAGCCACAGCCTCATTAATAATGAGGCGCAGGGCATCAAGAGGAGCCGCAGAAGAAGAAGCATCCGAATCCATAGCGGAAGCCAAAAAAGTCCAAACAACACTCCCAACAGGCACCAACAAGGACAAAAAACATCCCAACAAGGACCCCAGATATAGCCGAGGACCCGAACACCTGTGGGAGGAGAAAAAAAACCAGGCCGGCATAAAAAGCGCAGCCAGCCGCCAAAATCGCCCCTTAAGAGGATGCAGGACACCAAACTCCACAGAACAGCCCCTGCCCGCTATAGCAGGGCGAAAAAGGACCGGAGAAAGCCCAGGAACGGCCGCTGGAGCAGACCAACCCAAGTCAGGTGAGCATCACGAAGCACAAACACCAAAAACAGCCGCTAACGCGAGCCGTGTGTAAAGGAGTGCCCCCAAACAGAGTCGGCCGCTAACGCGAGCCGCGTGAAAGAAACAAGCCCCCAAAACGGAGCCAGCGTGGGGGAAAGGCAGCGCAACAAGCACAGGCGGCCGCTAGAGCAGGTCGCCGCAAAAACAAAGTAAAACAGCCAGGAGACTTACCAGGACACAGGAAGCCTCCAAACAGCACAGCCAGGAACGCGGTCGTAGACTGCAGAATAGAAAAAACAGGATGATTCTTCCGGCACTTCCCCCTTTTGTAGTCACGTGATGGTGACGTCATCCTAGGGGGAAGTGCCAACAGCTCAGCTAGGTAGGGGTTCTGTAGAGCAGACTAGCTGCTCATGTATCAGGAATGGGACGGGGAGACCAGGACGAGGAGGTAATGAGAACCTTAGCTTCTAGAATGTTTAATCTCCAGTCAGGATTATGCAAAGTTTAAAAAACTTTGCAACCTTTTTTAAGCTCAAAAGTTGGAAACTTTGTAGACATAATTTGAATTCTACCTGCTCCAGCAATGCACACATGAATTCCGTTGCAGATGCTAGAAATGCACATTTCGTGTTGCGTGATGTACAAAAACACAATCCTACAAAAAAAAACCTTTCAGTTGGGTTCGTCAGACAGAGAAGTTTTGGGCCATTGACTCGGATATTTTCTGCCTCAGTTACGCAAATTAAAAGGACTCTGCCTTCCCTTTTAACGAGGCACAGCAAACAGGCTAATTACATTAAAGCCCTCGCCATTAGAGCGTCATTACCGTCTGTCCAGAGAGCGCACCTGTCAATGGAAAAATCAGACCGCATCTGGGCCGCGTTACTGCAGCCTGTGACTCCAGTAATGGCCTCATCTGTTTCTGCTCCACCCTACGTCACAGCCGGTGCACTCGAAGTACTAATGGGAGCCGCGTGGGCCACCGGGCGCGCGAGGCGAGCTCGCACCTTTGCTCGATGGACCAGCACGTTCCTTTGATTGAAAGGAGTCAGCACGCTGCTGCTGCTCGAAAGGTGAGCACAGCTCCTTTCGTTTGCACGGAGGGAGCGTGCTTCCTTTACTGTAAAGGAGAGCACATTTTGCTTGCACGGAGGGAACATGCGGCCTTTACTGTAAAGGAGAGCACCGTTTTCTTGAACGGAGGGCGCATGCTACCTTTACTACTGTAAAGGTGAGTAGCACGCCACTTTTTGCTGCACAAAGGGGCGTACTACTGCTATTGTAAAGGAAAACACCGTTTGCTTAAACGGAGTAAGCATGCTATCCTTACTGTAAAGGAGAGCACCTTTTGCTTTCTCGGAGGGAGGATATGCTACCATTACTGTAAAGGAGAGCACCTTTTGCTCGCACAGAGGGAGCAGGCTACCTTTACAGCTGTAAGGGCGAGCACGCCATCTTTTGCTTGAACTGAGAGAGCGTGCAAACTTTACTGTAAAGGAGAGCACCTTTTGCTTTCTCGGAGGGAGGATATGCTACCATTACTGTAAAGGAGAGCACCTTTTGCTTGAATGGAGGGAGCATGCTACCTTTACAGTAAAGGAGAGCACCTTTTGCTTGACCGGAGGGAGAATGCTACCTTTACCGTAAAGGAGAGCACCTTTTGCTTTCTCGGAGGGAGGATATGCTGCCATTACTGTGAAGGAGAGCACCTTTTTCTTGCACGGCGGGAGGATGCTGCTTTTACTGTAAAGGAGAGCACCTTTTGCTTGCACGGAGGGAGGATGCTACCTTTACTGTAATGGGGAGCACATTTTGCTTGCACGGAGGGAGGATGCTACCTTTACAGTAAAGGAGAGCACCTTTTGCTTGACTGGATGGAGCATGCTACCTTTACCGTAAAGGAGAGCACCTTTTGCTTTCTCGGAGGGAGGCTTGACTGGAGGGAGCATGCTACCTTTACCGTAAAGGAGAGCACCTTTTGCTTTCTCGGAGGGAGGATATGCTACCATTACTGTAAAGGAGAGCACCTTTTGCTTTCTCGGAGGGAGGATATGCTACTATTACTGTAAAGGAGAGCACGTTTTGCTTGCACGGAGGGAGGATGCTACCTTTACAGTAAAGGAGAGCACCTTTTGCTTGACTAGAGGGAGCATGCTACCTTTACCGTAAAGGAGAGCACCTTTTGCTTTCTCGGAGGGAGTATATGCTGCTATTACTGTAAAGGAGAGCACCTTTTGCTTGAACGGAGGGAACATGCTACCTTTACTGTAAAGGAGAGCACCTTTTGCTTGCACGGAGGGAGGATGCTACCTTTACAGTAAAGGAGAGCACCTTTTGCTTGACTGGAGGGAGCATGCTACCTTTACAGTAAAGGAGCGCACCTTTTGCTTGACTGGAGGGAGCATTCTACCTTTAATGTAAAGGAGAGCACCTTTTGCTTTCTCGGAGGGAGTATATGCAACCTTTACTGTAAAGGAGAGCACCTTTTGCTTTCTCGGAGGGAGTATATGCTATCTTTACTGTAATCAATCAATCAATCAATCATGCCACTTGTATAGCGCACTACTCACCCGGAAGGGTCTCAAGGCGCTTGGGGGAGGGGGTCCGCTACTGCTCGAACAGCCAGGTCTTGAGTTGTCTCCTGAAGGCGAGGTGGTCCTGGGTCAGCCGAAGGTGGATGGGCAGGGAGTTCCATGTCTTGGCCGCCAGGTAGGAGAAGGATCTGTCTCCGGCGGTGGCTCATCTGATGCGTGGTACGGTGGCGAGGGCGAGGCTAGTAGACTGTAGCTGGCGGGTGGGCGTGTAGAAGGTCAGGCGGTCGTTGAGGTACTTGGGGCCCAGGTCGTGGAGAGACTTGTGTGCGTGGGTGAGGAGCCTGAACGTGATCCTCTTGTTGACGGGGAGCCAGTGCAGGTCCCTCAGGTGGCTGGAGATGTGGCTGGGTCGGGGGATGTCCAGGATGAGTCGGGCGGAGGCGTTCTGGAGGCGTTCTGGATGCGTTGGAGTCTTTTCTGTAGCTTGGCTGTGGTTCCGGCGTAGAGGGTGTTTCCGTCGTCCAGTCGGCTGGTGACGAGGGCCTGGGTGACCGTCTTCCTGGTTTCTGTCGGGATCCATCGGAAGATCTTGCGAAGCATGCAAAGGGTGTGAAAGCATGATGAGGAGACGGCGTTGACTTGTCTGGTCATCGAGAGGGAGGAGTCCAGGATGAAGCCCAGGTTGCGTGCGTGGTCTGTTGGCTTGGGAGCGGTGCCCAGGGCTGGGGACCACCAGGAGTCGTCCCATGCGGAGGGCGATGGTCCCAGCATGAGGACTTCCGTCTTGTCTGAGTTCAGTTTCAGGCGGCTGTTCTTCATCCACTCGGCGACGTCTTTCATCCCTTCGTGTAGGCTGGTTCTGGTGGTGTCGGGGTCTCTGGTGAGGGAGAGGATCAGCTGGGTGTCATCAGCGTAGGAGATGATGTTGAGGTTGTGTTGGTGTGCGATGGCAGCAAGGGGTCTCATGTAGATGTTGAAGAGGGTGGGGCTGAGAGATGATCCTTGCGGGACGCCGCAGATGACTTCGGTGGCCTCGGAACGATATGGGGGAGGCGGACTCTCTGTGTTCTTCCGGCGAGGAACGAGATGATCCACTCCAGTGCCTTCTCTTGGATGCCGATGTTGCTGAGCCGTTGGACTAGGGTGCGGTGGCAGACAGTGTCGAACGCTGCACAGAGGTCCAGGAGGATGAGTGCCGCTGTTTCCCCGATGTCGAGCAGGGCCCTGATGTCGTCGGTGGCTGCGGTGGAAGAACGAAGCGAGGGAGTCGCAGAGATCCTGTGAAGGAGTGATGTCGTTGCTGCGGGTGCTGGGGTTGGAGAACTCCTTGACGATGCTGAAGAGTTCCTTGCTGTCATGGGCGTTGATGTCCAGTTGTTCTTTCAGTGATTTCTTCTTGGTGGTGCGGATGAGCTGGTGGTGCTTGCGGGTGGCGTGTTTGAGGGCGGTCATGTTGTCAGCGGTCTGGTTGAGGAGGCAGGCTTTCTCGAGGGTGCGACAGGTCTTCTTGGAGTCCTTGAGTTCGTCGGTGAACCAGGGGGCCTTCTTGCTTCTGGGTCTGCTGGGAGGGTTCTTCAGTGGTGCGAGGTCGTCGGCGCAGGCGGTCAGCCACTGCATGAAGTTGCGGGCTGCTTCGTTGGGGTCCGTTGTGCTGGCAGGTGGGTTCTGGCTGAGGGAGGTGGTGAGCTGTTCGGCGGTGATCTTGCTCCAGCTCCTGTAAAGGAGAGCACCTTTTGCTTGCACGGAGGGAGGATGCTACCTTTACAGTAAAGGAGAGCACCTTTTGCTTTCTCAGAGGGAGTATATGCTACCTTTACTGTAAAGGAGAGCACCTTTTGATTACATGGAGGGAGTATATGCTACCTTTACTGTAAACGAGAGCACCTTTTGCTTGCACAGAGGGAGGATGCTACCTTTACTGTAAAGGAGAGCACCTTTTGCTTGCACGGAAGGAGGATGCTACCTTTACTGTAAAGGAGAGCACCTTTTGCTTGCACGGAAAGAGGATGCTACCTTTACTGTAAAGGAGAGCACCTTTTGCTTGCACGGAGGGAGCATGCTACCTTTACCGCAAAGGAGAGCACCTTTTGCTTGCACAGAGGGAGGATGCTACCTTTACTGTAAAGGACAGCACCTTTTGCTTACATGGAGGGAGTATATGCTACCTTTACCGTAAACGAGAGCACCTTTTGCTTGCACGGAGGGAGGATGCTACCTTTACTATAAAGGACAGCACCTTTTGCTTGCACGGAAGGAGGATGCTACCTTTACTGTAAAGGAGAGCACCTTTTGCTTGCACGGAGGAAGCATGCTACCTTTACCGCAAAGGAGAGCACTTTTTGCTTGCACAGAGGGAGGATGCTACCTTTACTGTAAAGGAGAGCACCTTTTGCTTACATGGAGGGAGTATATGCTACCTTTACCGTAAACGAGAGCACCTTTTGCTTGCACGGAGGGAGGATGCTACCTTTACTGTAAAGGACAGCACCTTTTGCTTACATGGAGGGAGTATATGCTACCTTTACCGTAAACGAGAGCACCTTTTGCTTGCACGGAGGGAGGATGCTACCTTTACTGTAAAGGAGAGCACCTTTTGCTTGCACGGAGGGAGGATGCTACCTTTACTGTAAAGGAGAGCATCTTTGCTTGCACGGGGAGAACATGCGGCCTTTACTGTAAAGGAGAGCACCTTTTGCTTGCACGGAGGGAGCATGCTACCTTTACCGCAAAGGAGAGCACCTTTTGCTTGCACAGAGGGAGGATGCTACCTTTACTGTAAAGGACAGCACCTTTTGCTTACATGGAGGGAGTATATGCTACCTTTACCGTAAACGAGAGCACCTTTTGCTTGCACGGAGGGAGGATGCTACCTTTACTGTAAAGGACAGCACCTTTTGCTTGCACGGAAGGAGGATGCTACCTTTACTGTAAAGGAGAGCACCTTTTGCTTGCACGGAGGAAGCATGCTACCTTTACCGCAAAGGAGAGCACTTTTTGCTTGCACAGAGGGAGGATGCTACCTTTACTGTAAAGGAGAGCACCTTTTGCTTACATGGAGGGAGTATATGCTACCTTTACCGTAAACGAGAGCACCTTTTGCTTGCACGGAGGGAGGATGCTACCTTTACTGTAAAGGACAGCACCTTTTGCTTACATGGAGGGAGTATATGCTACCTTTACCGTAAACGAGAGCACCTTTTGCTTGCACGGAGGGAGGATGCTACCTTTACTGTAAAGGACAGCACCTTTTGCTTACATGGAGGGAGTATATGCTACCTTTACCGTAAACGAGAGCACCTTTTGCTTGCACGGAGGGAGGATGCTACCTTTACTGTAAAGGAGAGCATCTTTGCTTGCACGGGGGAAGCATGCTACCTGTACTGTAAAGGAGAGCATCTTTGCTTGCAGAGAGGGAGCATGCTACCTTTACTGTGAAGGAAAGTACGCTACCTTTTGCTTGCTTTAATTGGGAAAAAATAAGGACAGGTACTCACCAAATCGAGCCTTGGACTAAGGGTGGAGTTTGAGGTGGAGCTAGGGGCGGGGCTAAGAGGAAATCATTTACTAACAAAATTAAGACTTTCAGAGCACCATTGTGCATGAGGATACAGAAACATTTCTGCTATTTGTATTATTGATATTATTGCTTGTAGAAAAGCAATGTTTTTCAAATTTCAAATGCGTGCAGATTGCTTCTGTACTCATGGTGCATGAACAACACTTGAAGTTTCACTTATCCACAATAATGGAAACTGTGGGCCGACGGAGACAGAAACCTAACTAGCCAAGGACATACCATGGCCCCGCTCTTGTTGACAGCTTTCGCCTCTACTTCCTGTTTATTCAACTATGGTGCTTCCTTTAAAGCACCTTTTGAAATTCCCATGAATTCAGTAATAATGTTTATTCACCTAATGTGGTAGCAGTCAGTTTAAAAGGCAGAAAATAATGAAGTACATTGATGTAAAGTATCTGAAGAACAAAAACAAAGATTGCGAAACTCCATGTGGTGACCAAAAAATAAGCACTGATGATGTACTTGTTTATCCTGTGTTGTTGCAATCCATCTGACCTCATGGCAAAGTTGAAATTGTATTCACAGTTCCTCCTGGGTGTTTCTATTTGTATTTAAAGGCCCCAAGAGCCTGTTTTAAATATTTACCATGAGTATAAATAATTATTGTTTCATGTTTACTGCATTTTTTTCATGTAACTTTATATGAGTGAAACTATAATTTCAATGAATCCTGGAGCCAAGCTACTTTCTTCAGTAAACTTGACCCCCCCCCCCTAAAGTGATGCATTTGCAACTCAATTTTAAATCAAACATTTTTAAATAAAAAATCTGCACTTTTCCCGTCTGCTTTTCCCTCATTCTTCCTTCTGCTCTCTCATTCTTTCCATCAGTCCCTTCCACCCTCCTATCTCTAACTCTATCTCTGTGGCTCCCTGTCTGAATCCTCCTGTCTTCTACTGAACATTGGTCGTGTCTTCACCCCTCATTCTTTCTTCTATCACTCTCTCATCTTTGTGTCTCTTTCTTTAGTACTTTCCCTTCACTCTTTTTCCAACCCTTATCCTCATTCCTATTCTTCCTTTTCACCCTGTCTCCAGATTGTCTCTCTTCTCCTTTCTCTCTTCATCTCGTTTCGAATGATCTAGATGTGCACGTGCAAAGCTCAGGATTAGACAACTCAGCGGGATAGTCAGTCAGTCATAGTTACCCTCACAGACTGACATTCATTCAGATCATATTCCAGAAAGAGCTTTCTGCCAGAGAATCAGTGGCAAACCGTATTACCCTTGTCACAGCGGTCACACACCTGGTGCATCCATTTCAGGGCACTGGCTTCCAACGCTATATTCAGGGCCACTGGAATTATGTGACTCTGTGGCTGCATCTCAGAATGTGCAGAAACATGCAGAAAGAGTCTACATTTTCTGCAAGTCCTCAGAGACTGCAGAAATAAACATGTTGCCCAAAATATCTCCATTCTGCTTGTCACAGTACAATTAGGAAAACAGAGCAGAAGTAACAAAAGGAACCTTTCTTTTTGTTCCTTAAGCAACTGCTTTAATTATGCTCCATGACCTGACCTGCCTTTCCACTCAGCTGCCGGCTCTGGCAGCAGGCATTTAGACGTCAAAAAACAACTGTAATAACTTATTATCGTTGAGTTCTGGTGGTTCTGATGTCATTTCCTTATATTAGGCGATTGGGTGCATACAAAGTCACCTATTTTGAAGAAAGAAGTCAAGATATTTGAGAATTCCCTGTATTATAGCCAGATTAGATTGTTGTTATTCTGTCTTCTGTAGACATTCAAAAAAACAAATCTACCGTCTCCAGATGATCCATAATGCGGCTGCTCGACTCAATGGCGATGGTGCTTCGGCGACGAGTCCATTTCTGCTCAATTGTGTGGCCTGCATTGGCTTGCAATGGAGAAGAGAAATGTTTTCAAGACTCGGTATCTTTTCCATGTGCTTTGCCTGAATTATCCTTGGTCCAGTTATCTGAAAGATATCTTCCATAGACACTTTCCCTCTCGTCCACCGCCCAATTAGCAAATCAACGATCGGTGGTCTTTTGCTTGCTCATTGCTACTCACTGGAACAGATTACCAACTTTATGTTTAACTTCTTCACAAAAAAGAGTTTAGGACGCTTTTAAAAATCCTTCTTTTATTTCCATAACTTTGTTTTATGTCTACCTTCCTGTGGTAAATAAAAAGCTAGTTATTTACGCCGTATCGGAATTTCTATAATTACCCAAGAAAATGGTAATGCATAAAAATGAGGAGCAGAGTCCGTGGTCTTCGAGTTGAAAGGGTTTTATTCCAGAACTCGAGTTAAGGGAGAGCTCCTTCACCAAGCGGGTTCAGGAGTAGTCTACTTTACTTGAAACAGATCAGCATTTTTATACAATACGAGTACAATCGAAAAGAAGGAGTTTCCCTCAGACTTGATTCAATCAAAGACATAGCATACTTGTTCTCGTTTGAAGAATAACCCGAATAGCATATAAACAAACATATTGCATCGTGGTGATTGTGGTGGCAAGTTACAGAGTTGCTGGTATCTGAGGACAGAGAATCGAGGCATTGTTACAGGGTCATTGCTGTCGGAAAGGCAAAGAGGACGAGGCATTGTGCGTTCTTTACTTCGTACACAAAGGTGATGATGTTTCACAATGGTATGTGTGTGCAGCGGGGAAGAAGGAGAATGGGCTGTAGTAAACTATTCTTCTTCGTGGCAGTCTTGTGTGCTTGATTATGTTTTCCCTTGGTTGTTAACCCAACCCGTGGCTGTCCTCACAAACTAGGAAATCATTGACGGGCGAGAGCTGCTCGTTCGGTGACAGAGTCAGGGAAGGGGGTTTTCCGAGTCAGCCATCTGACTGACTTTGTTCTTGTCAAAGGGAAAATATCGAACGGGAAGGAAACCCGTAGGTTACATGATAGCTTGACATTATTCTTGGCATGGGTCAGCTTTATGAAAAAGAGAGCAGGCAAGAGGGGGTACAACGGGGTTTGTGCTTGACATAGGAGGATCGGCTTGCCTGGTCGATGTCAGGGTGGATAGGGTGCATGATGGGACACCAGAGAAAAAGGGAGCTTTTTTAGTCAAATTCCACATTCCTGCTCACATTTTAGCTTTTGGTGGTGGCAGTGCGTTTTATAAACGTTTCTATCAATCAATGATGCAATCGCATTCAGCTGCCACCATAGGTGCTGGACGTAAGGATGTGGGGGTGCTGCTGCACCCATAAATAACCATGCTGGAGTTCAAAAGGGGAACGATCAATAAAAAACCTTTTAAATTCGTTTTTTTATCTTGCCTCATTTGCTGTCCCGACAAATTGCTGCTTCTTTTCTTACCACGGTGTTTACTTTACTTTCTCTGACTGCACAGTTAAGGGTTTTTGTCACATGAATTCTCTGACAATCTTGCTGGCGTAATTCTAGAGTGGCATGGAACCTAATGTTTTAATAGGACCAAAATAAATCAAGACACTTTACTTGGTGGTGTGTAAATGATACATATTTGTTGAAACCAGATGTCCACATATTATAGTTTGTGTGCTATATAGTTTATCATCAAAACAGCATGTCAGTGCAAATAATGTGCCTATTTCAATATAAAATGTGCTGTCTGTAAAGAACAGTGCACTCCCACACCATGCTTTAGTAATATATTTGCAAAACTGTTCTCCAAAATGTACCACCTACTACCTACTAAACCCATACCCTTCTCCTGCTCAATGGGCATTGCTCGTTTGCTATACGTGCTGTTTGTGTGTTAATTGGATTTTTCACAATCTCTATAAGTTCAGAGATGTAACAATGATGGAAGCACCCACACTCTGAAAGATGTTTCAGCACCACTGCAGGTCATTGATAAATACAGTAAGCTGGACAGTGCCTCTGCTCCTGCCACTGCTGAAAAAAAATTCAGTGCACTCGGCAGCTTTGACAATGCCAATAAGTCTGGAGTACAACTGAAAATGCAAACTAAACCTATTGGTTTTGCCAATGTTTATTTTTAGATGCTCTTCATCATCAAGTCGTAGATGGCTAATTTCCCCGCTGTGCTGGGGGGCGGGGGCGTGCACAACGCCCCGGTGCTCATGACAAGCTCAGCTCGTCATGAGCCACGGTGGCCGTGTGCTCATGATGAGCTGAGCGCGTCACGGCCACACACGTTTCTTAAGAACGCTCAGCACAGCGGGGGAATTAGCCCCGCGTGCGAGCATTGCAGCCGTTATGACGAGCTCAGCTCGTCATGAGCACACGGGCACCGTGGCTCATGACGAGCTGAGCTCGTCATGAGCAAGGGAGGGGTTAAATGTGAAAAAGATACTTGCAGTCCCTTTTTAGTGTTTAAATTATACACACAGGTGCATTTAGGCACACAAAGGATTATATTCTGGTCTATTATGCATTATACATTAAAAATGGTGGAGCTTAGGTACAAGTTGTCAACCACAAGTAACACAGTACTAACACAGACACTGTGCTGTGTGCACTATGCCTGCTATCAAATCTCTAGCAGAGCTCATATTTTGCCTTTAGATTTAGGGCCGTATTACGAGTACGGTGGTCCACAGGACCGCCGTACTCGGGTTGGCTGTCCGACCACCACCACCACTGCAGGCCCACCCACAATATTCCGAGTGTGACGGTCGGTCCGCCACTGAACCACTGCCTTCGCGGGGATCCAGTATCCCGCGGCAATGGTGCAGCAGTCAGGAGCAGTAATATGTTGCCATATTATGAGTTGCCTGTCCGCCGCCCATTTCATGGCGGTGAGCGTGCCGTGAAAAGGGTGGCGGAGAGGCAGTTAAGGGGTCCCTTACAGGGTCCCTTGCTGCTCCTGCACCTGAGGGTGCATGCAGGGGGGCACATGTTGTGCCCCTCTGAAATTGCACCCCTGTTCCTGCACGGTGTGACATACATGACATGGTGCATGACACACCATGCAGGAATGTGCAATCGGCGCTCTCACAGTGGCAGTATGCATGTAGGCTCTCTTATGAGCCTAACAGACCCCCGCCGCGAGACCGCTGCAGCACTATGGACTTGGCAGTCCTGTCGAGGCGACATTGTTGGGCCAATAGGAGAACTGCCAAACTCATAAAAAGGTCCTTTGTTATCAGTCCAACAACACTCTAATGAAAGAAGCCTGGGTGGTGTTCTTAACCCCTTCGATGCGGATGACAAAGCCAGCTCGTCATGGGCGTTACCTGCGCTGCGCGCATGACGAGCTGGCTTTGTCACGAAACCCGCGATTTTCAAATTTCAGCGCGCAGCGGGAAAACCCGCTAGCACGAGTGCGGTTAACATGATGTTGGGCCCACCGTTTGAGTTCTCATGAGATGTCTCCTTACCATTGTCACACACCTTACTATTTGTGGCTGGTCTCGGCCTGCTGTGGAGTATTTCCACTGCTGTCTAGACACCCCTAGGAGTGATACAATGAGAGCCTTCCTTTTCTCTATTGATGGGTAAAGAATATTCCATTTTTGACTTAGGCGACTTTGACCCTGGGCTGTTCATGCTTCAAGATGCTCCTATTTTTGTATATCCTTGATTGAGTGTGATCCTGATTCTGTTCTTCATTCACACTCCTCTTAGTTTAACCCCTTCGATGCGGATGACAAAGCCAGCTCGTCATGGGCGTTACCTGCGCTGCGCACATGACGAGCTGGCTTTATCACGAAATCTGCGATTTTCAAATTTCAGCGCGCAGCGGGAAAACCCGCTAGCGCGCATGCGGTTAAATGACCAATCATTACATTTATCATGGCAACTGGAAGCAAGCGACAATGGAGGACCAACTTTTGCTGCATTGTTGACTGAATTCTGTAACAAGAAAAGGCAAAGTATGCGGCATAATGTGATATAATGCAGCACATTTTCTGGCACTACTATGTTGCTGTTTTGGCATTTTAACACACACCAATAATGGCCGGCCTAACTTGTCTCTACATTAGAAACAGTTTAAAAGCAGACCAGACAAATCAACAGCTGAAGGGAGATAAGGAAATCTTTGGAAAGGGTCTGCCACTGTGCGGGACCAGGTGTGCTGGTTATTTAACTAACGTTTGATCTATTGGAGCTATGAATACATTTTATTTTGTTGACATCTGCAAATTAAGCAACAGATGGTGGATTCTGTGGCAACTTCAGGAAGTCCGTAATAATGTGGAAAATGTCTTGGCCACAGAGTTACTTAGCTGCTGTGTCCCTTCTGTTTACTGATGGTACATCCTTGAGTTTCCACAAAAAAAGACAGCAAAAAAAACAGCGGTGTGAAAAGATGTTTCCCACTGGCAACATTTTGGGAAGTTCCCAATTTTCACCATTGCAACGGTTGCAAAATGTCCCAGTTTAAGTTTGCTTTTGCATGGGCAAAAATTATTCTGCACATTGTGAGATACTTTTCAGTGCATTATTGGATAATTGTCCCTTTAATCACCCCCAGCTATGATAGGAAATGCTTGCAGGCTTGTTCTATGCAGGCCTACCTTTTGCAGAGGGTCTTTTATGCTTGCGCCTCATGTATGCAGATTACCTTTAGTGAGAAATTCTTGCAAAATCCACACTTTACAGCACCAAAAGCTGCATGTTCTGATATTTACTGGGCTATTCTCCCCAGATACATATTGGGAGCCATTATTGACCTGTTGTTATTTAATAGGGGTGGGCGTAGTTCGCGAAGTAGTGCTACGCGTAGCTACGCAAAGTGCACTTCGCACTACGCGAGCTACGCGTAGCATTACGCGAACTACGTAGTAGCATGTTCGCACTGTGCAAGATGTCATTTTCAATGATTGCACAGTGCGGACAAGCATCCGGCACTGTGCAATCATTGAAAACGGCATCTTGCACAGTGCGAGCTGTACTTTTCTGCTGCTCGAGTAGATTTTTACTCGAGCTGCAGCTTTCTCAACGCGGACTGGTAGTTTCTCATCGTGAGCGGTCGCAAACATGTGCGACCAGTCGCAATGAGAAACCTGACCTCCCCTCGTTGAAAATATCGCTGGGAGGTTTATTTTCCATGCTTGCAATCGGCTACTTGATGTTGCTGATCGCGAACAAGTAAAAAGTCTCGCGAAGATGTCATTTTGCTTGCTAGCGGTCGCCAACTTGACGTTGAGGAGCACGAGCATGCAAAAAATGACCGCTGCACTACGCTACGCTACGCGTGTTCGCACTTTGCTACGTGCATTTCGCGTAGTGCGAAGTTGCGCAAACTTCGCAAACTACGCGAGCATAGCATAGTGCTTTGACCAGGCCTATTATTTAACATAAAATTCGCAATTTGATATGTGTGGTTACAAAAGTGACCACCGATATCAGTCTTTATCAGCCCACTCATATTCAGAGCCAAGGTGTCCTGCACAACGTGGGTTAAGAAACAACTTCTTCCCTCCAGATATGCTAATTAAAAGGATGTGAACTACAGTGAAACGGAACTGTGCCAGCATGAAACTTCCCCTAAAACCTTTACTGCTGCCCTAGCTGCTAGCTCTGTGACGACCACGCAGATCAACAGGAACTGATTGAGGAGCACCTCTATTTTCATGGCGACTAGAGTATTTCGCTTCCATTTGGGTGGAGAATTCAAATGGGGATAGACCCTACCACAATCATTTAGAGAGGGATGTTACGGTCCTTCGCTGTCTATTCAGTCATCTGGCTAACTCTGGCTATTATTTCCTTTGTTTCTCCCTCCCCATATAGGGCCTGATTATGATGCGGTCGGAAACGGCTCCGACTGTCGATCCGAGCATTTTCGAATGCATCGTAATACGCCAGTCGGATTCCTTTCTGACTGCCTCATTATGATGGAGGCGTTCAGAAAGGAATACAAACTGTCCTTCCAACTGGCTTCCGATGGACTCGGAGAGCCCGTCCACCAGTCGTAATGCGGCCAGTAATCCCAAGGCCGGCTCTTTCCACCCCTGTGATTACGATGGCGGATTTCGCCAGCCTTTCCGTGCCAGTTTTTCCGACACAGAAAGGCTGTCGGAACTTGAGTTTGGGGGCCCCCAGCAGGGCCCCCTTAGGTGAACGGCCTCCTTTAGCAAGCCGCCACCCTGTTGATCCCTTCACCCCGTGGCAGTCACTTTGCGGTGCCTGCCACGGGTGCAGGGATGAACTGCACCTCCTATTTTACAATGAGAGCATGCATTCCAGCCGAAATACATTCTCCCTTTGTACCGTCGCATCCTAATTAGTCTGTTGGGACCGCCGACTGGGTGGTGGTCGGTCACTTGACCGAGACGATGTCGGGCGGAGGAAATTCCTCTCGATATCGTAAGGAGACCCATAGTGTACTTATGTAATGCTACCTTCCAGTTGGCTATGACATATTGAAAGCTGTGAGACAAGAGTTTGTGAGGTTCTGGTCTCCTGTTACTGCTTTTTAATGTTGATGAATAAATCTCTTTTCTAGAGCTTTCCTGTGTCAGTTGAAATCCTGACACTCTCCCACCAGAGCGTTACCCCATGATAACATCCAAGCCATCAGGCGCCCTTGTTTCTATCCATGTCCACCAGTGTCTTGCATGGAGGCTCTGTTCTGTTGTGTTCTGGCAGCGTTCTTCAAAGGGGAGTAACTCTGGTACAGTTTGAGCTACTTGCAATGAGAGACAGGAAGCTGACAAGATCAGTGAATGCCGGCCTGTTTATTAGACTATCTACTCAGAAATAAAGAGGTGCTGTTTATAAAAAATCATGTGATTCACTTCAGTTGAACACTAATGTAATGTTTCCCGCATACCATCTAATACAAGAAGTCATTCATAACTTGTTCTCTCTTTTTGGAATTTAAGCTTTATGAGACATCAAAGGCTTAAATAATCCACAATACAGAATTTCAAGGCCGTACGTAATTATATGGGGCACTGCCCTGAATAAAACTTTCCTGGCAGTTATGAGAACACCAGGTTTAGACATCATTATTCACTAAACCACTGCTTGATTTGTCTGGCTGCAGAACCAATATTTTACATTCTGTCACTCAGATTTGCTAAAGCTTTGCACCGGCGCAAAGAGAAATACGTTGACGCAAAGTTTTGCATGGGTATTTGCTATCTAGAGGAAAAGGTGTTTTGCCCTGTTAGTTGTCTGTTTCTCGGTGTGAAAACCCCTTTTGCTCCTTGGCGTCGCTTTGCACCAAGGGCAGTTTTTGCGGTGTATACGTGCAAATACTCATAGGTTTTGACACAAAACCCAATCTACTAGGAAATCCGGATCTGGGCTTTAAGTCAAAGTCTAATGCCTCCTTCAAGCAGGCGATATGAAAGGAAAATGTTTTAATTTTCTAAAATCCCATGCAATTGCAAGTGTGTTGCACTGCACAGCACACATCCAAAGTATGTGATTCTTCTGAGTTTATCTGGGCAGAGGAATTTGCACTAGACGTTTATGCTTCCAGAACAAATAGCATGCTAGACAGTGCATGGTGTGAGGCTGCGCGTCAAGCAAAGCATCCTGTTTTTGCACCAGTAGAGAGGATGACACGAGCAGCAGGACAATCTTAGTAGATATGAGCAAGGGAGTAGCCAGAACCTTAAATTACCCACACTTTGAAATAAAAGCTCTGAGGACACAAAGTAAACGAATCAAGTGAGCTGACCCCTCTCTACAAGAGCCATCCAGGCGTCTATCCATTCATCCTTTCAACCTTCCATCCACCCGCTGATATCCACCATTTCACCTTTGCATTCTTGCATCCATTCACTTTTTCATGCATCATTCATCCTTCCCCATTCCATCAATCCGTCTACTCTGCCATGCACCAATCCATCCATCTAATCTGCCACCCATCCATCTATCAGCATTTGTAGTGCGCTGCACTATCCCCTGGGGGTATCTGGGTGAGGGGGTTTGAAGTCTCCATCGAGGAGCAAGGTCTTTAGGAAACAGTGGGAAGAGGGAAGAAACAAACCAACAAAGGCAAAACAGAGGTCGGAAAAACGAGCGAGCAGAAATGACAATATAGAAGGCAGAAGAATGAGCAGAAAAGGCAAAACAGAGGGCAGAAAAATTTGCGGGAAAGTCAAAACAGAGCAGAAGAGGGAAAAACAGAGGGCAGAAAAATTATCAAAATGGAGGGCATAAAAAACGAGCAGAAAAAGACAAAACAGAGGGCAGAAAAAGAAGCAGAAGAAGGCAAAACAGAGGGTAGAAAAGCAAGCACAAAAGTCAAAACAGAGCAGAAGAGGGCAAAACAGAGGGCCGAAAAATTAGCAGAAAACTCAAAACAGAGGGCAGAAAAAAGAGCAGACAGAGGGCAGAACAGAGGACAGAAAAATGAGCAGAAAAGGCAAAACAGAGCAAGAAAAGAGCAGATGAGGAACACACAGGGGACAGCAGGTAGACAGACAGCAGAGGGTAGCAGACTGCAGGCAAGCTGGACAGGAGTATATGTGTTGCAATGGAAGCTGGCTGGAGGACCTGCTCCATCCTAATCCTGCTATGCCATTTATCCATCGATTCATTCTGCCATCTATCCATCCATCCTGCCATCCATCCATCCATCCATCCTGACATCCATCTATCCATTCACCCTGCCATCCATCCACCATCCACTCTACTATCCATCCATCTACTCTGCCATCCTTTCACTCATCCATCCAGCCATCCATTCACTCATCTTTCCCCCTCTCATCCATCCCATTACCATCCTTTCACCTGTGCATCCATCCATCGGGCCATCATTTCACCTTTTTATCCACCTATCCGTACACTCATTCTTTCACTGATTCATCCAGTCAGCCTTGGCTGCTGTGCAATATGTCTTAAAACAGCATTGCGGGGTTGGGGGTGGAAAACAACATAAGGGAGGAGGGTGGAGAACAAAGAATGTGTATCAGGAGAAGGGTGGGGGGGTGGCTTAAAGAGAATGATGCTGGCGGATTTAAAAAGAATGGACGGTGGGAGGTGTGTAGGTTAAAAAGATCCAACCGCAGTAGAGCGTGGGTGTTATAAAAAGAATGGACGTTAGGAGTGGGGGTGGGTTAAAAAGAATGGAGGTCAGGGGTATTTAAAAAAGATGGGATGGTTGGAAGAGGGCAGGCTGTCTTTTAAAAAGAATGAATGGTGGGAGTAGGGGGAGGGGTAGGTTAAAAAGAACATATGGCGGGAGGATAACAGGGGTTGTGTTCAACAGAACTAAGTGGGAAAAAAGAATGACTGTGGGCAGGGGGGTGGTTGGAGAGACTACAGAAACATTCACTCTGTAAGAGTGCATGTCCAAAACTTTGTTAAAAGAACCTGAAGGAGCTTGTGGCTAGTGGAAGGACACTGTCCGCAGACAGAAAGCTGTACTTTGTCCATGCTCCACAGCATGGACGAAGACATGAATCCTAGGAGGAACCCGAAGGTGAGGAGGAAGCACTAACTAATACAAAGCTAAGTATCAAGAGTTACGTTGGAGCAAACCCATGGTAAGTAATGGTGAACAATGGGTGGACTTTAAGCCCGTTTTAAGCAAGCGTTGTGCAGGCACAACCTAAACATGACCCCTTTCGTCTGAGTCATTCTTAAATAAAACAAAGCAGACTTTTTACAGTGACACCCATGGACGACTAGGTGATGCAGAGGTGGCCCTCAGAGGGATTACAGGCTCTTCGTCTGATGCTTAGTTGACAGGCCACTAGCAAAAACATACTACAAAAAAAGACAGGGCGGGAATCAAATCCAAAATCAGCCCTGGCAAAAAATTTAAAACCAGCCCCACCCAACAGGATACGTTAAACAGAAAAGACTCCTTGCCCAGTTCTGTTGTTTTTTAAAGTGAATCTTCTCAAAGGCTAGTTCATGACCCTGGCGTGAATCCTAAAGCCCTGGTAAATATTGGGCTTTTAAGTCAGAAACATGATATAATCCGTAACGGCTGCTGCCCATTCCATGTGGTGGGGACAGTGAGGAGGAATACACTTACCTTCTGCTCCCACGCTGCGCCTCGCTGCTCCCGACACTGCAGTTCCCATGAGCTCAGGCTCCCAGCTCCCAGCGCTTCTCTCATGCTATTACTCCCAGCATGAAAGAAGTGCTGGGACAGGGTGGAGCATGACAGTTTTGCGCTCCTGAACCCTGCAGACATCTCCAAGGAATAGCCTGGGAATATCCAAGTGCGCATATCGGTGTGGCCGGCCGTGGAAATCCGGCCAAACCGACATGCGCACTTTCAGTGCCCACTACTCCCCCCCCTCTGCTGGTGACGCTGCTACCTGACCCCGCCCCAGACTCGGCAGACTCAGCTAACTCGGCCAAGTCAATGTAAAATAAAATATTGATAAAAGTCTTTTATTATCATTTTTTTCCCTTTTGCCTTTACGTAGTAGGGAGACGCTCCTCCGCCACAGCAGAGGAGCCGTCCCTTTAAGTGTCCACCCATCGTTTCCCAACTAAAACCAGGACATGTCCCTGCTTATCTGAGTTCACCTAATTAAATTAAAAAGCCTCAAGAATGTGTGCCTATTTTCACAATTCCGTCAAAGACTTTCCTCATCTCCGCTTCTCCTTTCACAGCCCGGAGTCATAGGACCGTGGGTCCACTGCCAAGATATCGCTCACAGGAATACATTAATAATTTTACATCTTCTGTCTGCTGTCTGACGCGTCTCGACTGCGCCACACCCTCGCGCCCTGCTGGCACCAGTGTGGAACTTTTCCCAGGAAGTTTCAGGACAGATGGCTCTTGTGCGTGCTAGTTATCCGAATGCCTAATAATTAAATTATAATCACACAAGCATATAATTTCCAGCGCGGAAACGTGAAGCTGTTGGCTTTAAAAAAATATATTTTTGCATGTTGTTACATTTGGAAATGTTGCACATTGAACTCTGGCTATTAAGAGCATGTTTGGTTTTGTCCCTGCACTGGTTCAGCATTGAGATGTTTCCACATACACAATTCAAGTCTGAAGACCGCTTGACACATAAAGCATTGCGCCACTAAAGTTGCAATTACTTACAGATTCGAAGCAAGTCAGCCCTATTTATTAACAACTAGCAGCCCGCCCCAGAGTTGCCTGGGGCAGAAAGGGGCTGGGGGCAGTACACCCGCTCCCGCCCCGACTCACTCGCGACCCGCTCCTGACCCGACTCACTCGCGCCCCCCTCCCGCCCCGACTCACTTGCGCCCCCCTCCCGCCCTACTCACTCGCGCTCCAACATTTTCATTTACTGCTGCCTCCTTCTTGCCTCCCCCTGCATCACACAGTCTCACTTTCCCTTTCCTTACCTGTGCCGCCGCTCCTCACTGCACAGCCGCTCCTCACTGCACCGCCCTCCTCCTTCGTCATCACGCACGTCGCGTAGCGGCCAGCACTAGGTCCCGGCCGGCGCTACTTTGAGGGGACTACTTTGTTTACAAACTTAATTTTTTTTCATTTACTTTTTTTTTTTATTTATATAGCCTATGTCCATCTACACACCCTGACATTTTCATAGATGTATCGGGTGTGTAGATTGGCGCTGTGGTTCCCGAGTTTACCTGGCCAAAAGGTGCAAGTTCTCTCTTTATAATAGTAGTATAGATATATGTTCACAAGATTGAAAGAAATATATACATTCAAAAGGAAAATCCCTAGTGTAAACCCATTGACATCAAATGTGTAAAACACAATCAAAGCCATCATGAACATTTAAAAGGAAGGACCCCATACCTGGTTAAAACGAACCAATTTGTCAGTCAGTTTGAAAATCAATTTTTTTAAATTGGCCACTTTGAACATATCTTCAAGCCAGGAATGAAGAGTTTCTCTGCTGGTTTTTTGTCATTTTCTCTCGGTTCAAGCACACCTACTTCACACTCAAGCAGCAAACCTTCCACACAGGCCTGGCAGGCCTATCACACAGCTTTTCTTTTTTAGACTCATTTTGATTATGTTTAACTGCTTGCGCCTAGAAGCATGCATTGTGAACATGAGCTGCTGTGGCTCCTACACACCCGACAGCATACTTGGAAAACTCGATTGGACCTTTGCAGAACCATCGTTTATTTTCATCTATATGTCCTGCTTTTTCATATCCGCTAGGCATGCCACCCTCATTTAACTGCTTCTGGCTTTGCAGTGACTTTATTGGTAAACTCCTTGTTAAGGCCTATGGTCTTTGATCCTAACAGGCCCCCGCTTCAGTCAAATTTGGAATACTTAGACGGTGCAAACCCATCTCATTAAAGGAGCTTCAGGCCACTTTAATTTTAAAAATAAATTAAGTTAGTTTTCTCATGGCTAGCACCGGCTGTGCCTGTGGACTGCCCAGGGTCAGCGGTGCGCCCTCTTCTCGGCGCTGGGATTCAGTGCGAGGCCTGGACTCTTGTCTTTCTTTGACTGCAGCTGGCAGGTGGTTCTGGGGCTGGGGTTAGGGTTCCTGGTGCGGCGCCTTCCTCCGGCAGTGACACGAGTTGCTTGGTAGAGACGGTAAGTCCTCCGCGGGCACGGAGGCAACGACGCAGCCTCTTCCTTGGTCAATGATGCAGTGGGCACCTTTGGCACAGACGCAGCAGCTCTCCACCTTGGCCAAAGCAGCTGGGCACGGAGTCCAGCTGATCACTTAGACTTAGTTTCCAAGTGACTTTTTCAATTATGGAAAAATCTACTGGGTCTCTCCTCTGTCCGCCTCAGGGCGCTTCTGAACTCCACCGTCCGCCTCTGTTTAAGCTCCTGTGTCCGCCTCGGGGAGCTTCTGAGCTCCATTGTCCGCCTCGGAGCTGCTCTGTCCACCTCAAGGCGCTTCTGAGCTCCGCTGATTCTACTTCTGAAGAGCTCCGGTCCCCACCTTAAGCCCCCCTTCCGCACTCGAGCCCACGCAGTGCCTCTCCTCGGATGAAAGGCGGAGGGGGCCTGGCACAAGGATTGATGTGAAATCCTGGAAACGGGATGGAGGGGTGTGCGTGGAGAGGGGGGTGCGGGGTGTGGCACGGGGAGTGTGACCTGCCCTGAGACCTGGGGGGGAGTGGGAGGGAGAGAGGTACCGAGAACAGTACACCGGAAAAACAGAAACCCCTCCCAGCACTGTTCATACAGAACAGACATTCTGTGCCCAGGAGCAGGAAGACGCGTCCGAGTGCGCAAAGGGGGAAAAGCAACGCGAACCCCCCTCACCCGGCATTTCAAATGTTTTGTGCTTTTCCACTTTCTTTTTATATAAACTACAGTTCCACTCTCCCCCCTCAGGAGACGTGAAACCCTTCACTCCGTTATATTGCCCCAAACTCCGCTACAAAGAGGTCCGGCTGGGGTTTCAAGCAGCGGCAGCAGGTGCATCGACCCCCTCCTCACTTTCCCTTTCCGTACCTGTGCCGCCGCTCCTCACTGCACCGCCCTACTTCTTCGTCATCACGCATGTCGCGTAGCGGCCAGCGCTAGGTCCCGGCCGGCGCTACTTTGAGGGGACTACTTTGTTTACAAACGTAATTTTTTTAATTTACTTTTTTATTTTTATTTATATAGCCTATGTCCATCTACACACCCTGACATTTTCATAGATGTATCGGGTGTGTAGATTGGCGCTGTGGTTCCCGAGTTTACCTGGCCAAAAGGTGCAAGTTCTCTCTTTATAATAGTAGTATAGATGAGGTAGTTCACACGCTAAATACCATTAGATGGCGCCCGAGACGGGATCTGCAATGTTTTTTCTTCTTTGATTCTTTGAAACCTGCCCTTGTCATATGAAGGGCCTCACTTCTATTTGTTGACACGAGCCCTGCATGTACCAATAAGCAGGGCCGGACTGGGAACCAACAGCGGACCTGGGAAAGTGCTACCCTGACCCCTCTGGGGGTTGGGGTTGCGGCCGAGCTGTTTGCCAGGGCTGTTTTTGGAAGATTTTGTTATGCTGCAAAAACGGCCCTGTAACAAAAACGACCCACACCCTAGCGGCCCACCGGGGAAATGCCCGGTGCCCGATACGGCCAGTCCGGTCCTGCCGACAAGCCTGCTACAGACTATATATAGCGTCCGATTCACAATGAAAGATGAAGATTTGTCATAAATGCATGCACGGAGGGATGTTGCACAATATGTTATTTGCTTCCCCTCCTAATTTCATGTGCCACTTGTAGAGTCTTGCGAAGTAACAATGACGAAACCCTTTTGGCTCCTGATGAACTCCGTAGAGCTATGACGTAATGAATAGAGGGCATTGCAGTGAAGGCTGCTTTAGAATGTGGAGTTCGCAGTTACACATAGACGAATAAAGACATGTATTATTAAGCTCCGTGTGTGACGTAGTCATTGAAGGGTATCCCGGTTGGGACTATGCTACACCACTCTCTCACTAAAAACAGTCTGACTGCACCCAACATTCTAAGGATAATATCATTGGCCTCAGCTCGTCAATTGGTATCATGGTGTAAACAAATACACAGAAGCAAACATCTTCAGCTGCAGTTTCTAAGGCAAAAACAAACAAGTGAAATTCTCCTAAAAGACATTCCAAGCAATGTACACAGTATCGACCTCACCACCCCCGGAGATTGCCAACCTGAATATCGCTAGAATTGCTCCCAAGTACAGAAAATGCAGTTTAGAAAATTCACATTGATTTAATTTTCCTTTTTTGTTTCTGTTCTTTGATTTTCTTTTGTTTCTTTGTTTCTTTTCTTTTTTGTTTGTGTGTTTCTTTCATTTGCCCAGTGGCAGCTGGTTAACATGGGGTGTAATAACATTCCTTCAACACAACTATAGAAGCAAGTGAAGCGAAGAAGCCGAATTTTTTTTTTTTTTTTTTAACAATTCCCTTAAGAAATTGTATTACAAAAACAGGGCCGAATCATGAATTTTAAAGAAGAATTTCAACTAAATTGGCTAAAATTCCCCATGCTCTGAAGGTCCAAAAAGGTAACAATATAAATTTTAAGCAGACAAGCCTTATTTCCCCTAAGGTTGGTAAAGCATATCCTTCACAAAGAAATCTTGGACAAAATGGTGGAAAGCAGTGAATTTTTCAGTGCAAATTTTCTATAAAGTGACCAACCAGTTTCATGTACTACAGACAGTTATATAATTTTGTTTTTCAATTTTCCTAGTCTATTATCTCTAATCACCTTTTTTCCAAATTAAACCTTCCAAGTGGACCCTCAATGTTAAAACTGAGAATTGTGCTACCGTGACCCCTCTGGGGGTTGGGGTTGCGGCCGAGCTGTTTGCCAGGGCTGTTTTTGGAAGATTTTGTTATGCTGCAAAAACGGCCCTGTAACAAAAACGACCCACACCCTAGCGGCCCACCGGGGAAATGCCCGGTGCCCGATACGGCCAGTCCGGTCCTGCCGACAAGCCTGCTACAGACTATATATAGCATCCGATTCACAATGAAAGATGAAGATTTGTCATAAATGCATGCACGGAGGGATGTTGCACAATATGTTATTTGCTTCCCCTCCTAATTTCATGTGCCACTTGTAGAGTCTTGCGAAGTAACAATGACGAAACCCTTTTGGCTCCTGATGAACTCCGTAGAGCTATGACGTAATGAATAGAGGGCATTGCAGTGAAGGCTGCTTTAGAATGTGGAGTTCGCAGTTACACATAGACGAATAAAGACATATATTACTAAGCTCCGTGTGTGATGTGGTCATTGAAGGGTACCCCGGCTGGGAATATGCTACACCACTCTCTCACTAAAAATAGTCTGACTGCACCCAACATTCTAAGGATAATATCATTGGCCTTAGCTCGTCAATTGGTATCATGGTGTAAACAAATACACAGAAGCAAACATCTTCAGCTGCAGTTTCTAAGGCGTAAACAAACAAGTGAAATTCTCCTAAAAGAAATTCCAAGCAATGTACACAGTATAGACCTCACCCCCCCCCCCCCCCCCCGGAGATTGCCAACCTGAATATCGCATAGAATTGCACCCAAGTACAGAAAATGTAGTTTAGAAAATTCACATTGATTTAATTTTCCTTTTTATTTCCTTTTCTTTGATTTTCTTTTGTTTCTTTGTTTCTTTTCTTTTTTGTTTGTGAGTTTCTTTCATTTGCTCAGTGGCATCTGGTTATCATGGGGGTGTAATAACATGCCTTCAACACAACTGTACAAGCAAGTGAAGCGAAGAAGCCGGATTTTGTTTAGGGATTTTTTTTAACAATTCCCTTAAGAAATTGTATTAAAAAAACTGGGCCAAATCATGAATTTTGAAGTAGAATTTCAACTAAGTTGACAAAAAATTCCCATGCTCCGAAGGTCCAAAAAGGTAACAATATTTTAAGCAGACAAGCCTTATTTCCCCAAATGTTGGTAAAGCATACCCCTCACAAAGAAATCTTGGACAAAATGGTGGAAAGCAGTGGATTTTTAAGTGCAAATTTTCTATAAAGTGACCAACCAGTTTCATGTACTACAGATAGTTATATAATTTTGTTTTTCAATTTCCCTAGTCTATCGTCTATAATATTCACTTATTTTCCACATTAAACCTTCCACGTAGACCCTCAATGTTAAAACTGAGAATTTACTTGGAGGGGGTTGGATGGAAAAATCTAAATGTATGCAAGTCTTACAATCACAGGTCATAGGCAGCAAGTGCTACATAAATAATACAGGCTGGTACAGTATAGATACTGCACATTTACATCAAACTTACACAATCAGAAAGAGCAAGCACCAGTCGAATAAGCTCAGGCCCCATGACTCAAAACAGATATCATAGAAAGTTTTCAAATAAATGCTGAAAGTCTTCACAAATGCCATAAAACAGAAGGCAAAGCAGTAAGGGCCCTCTGATACCAAGCAACCAAAATCAGCAATAAGCCTCCTGAATTCTCCATGAACCATCTGTCAAATATCAGCTTAAAATACAATTCTGAAATGCAGGCATTTTGCCGAAAACACTGCTTGCTAGTTTCTAAAAATACAGACATTTCTTCATAAAATACAAAAGTTCATTCTCCCCTATGCCCTTCAAAAGAAACTATGGCTTTGCCCTGAAATGATTATTTAAATTTTGCAATAGGGACTAACAAAATGTTGTCTATGATGTCAAAGATAAAGGGTAATCTGAGTGCAAGCCAAAAATGCTCAATTTGTCAAGGATGGGTGAATATTACAATAGGTGAACCCAGAATGATGTCAAAAATGTTAACTGTCACGTCTCGCCTCCCATTGCATCTGATGTATTCAGAATAATGGTGAAAAATATCCGCTATATCAAGGTTTGACCACCTTTATACCACGCGTAGACAGATGACGTCCCTCCCCAGAGAAGCTCTTCCAATGAACTTATGTATGTGCACCCAAGTGCACACCTATTTACATATTCTCCATCACAATTGCACATTCATTCGCCAGTATAATGCCCCCGCAGCAGCTGTGGCTCCTCCGCTATGGTGGAAGAACTTCACCCCCTTCCACCCCCTCGCCAGCACTCGCAGGAACATGACAAATAAAATGATAATGCAACAGGTCCTCGTTTTTAATATCATTTTATTTTACTTGTGCCGAGTCTTGGGCGTGGGGCCAGGATGATGACAGGCTGGCGGGGGAGTGTTGGGTGCTGGCTATACTGTGCATGTGGGTTTGGCCGACTGTTTCAGGCCGGCCAAACCCAGAAGATGCTCTCAATCCTCATTGGCTGACTACATGAATTATAGACTGATGTAAACATCTATTGGAATTAACCTAACAATTAATTTGGGTTCATCTTCCAACACTAGGTTTTATTAATGTCCTAGTGATCATACAATAAATCATTTTTGATACACTTAAGACATTTTTTATCTCACACTACCACTAATTAGTTTCATATCACGCCTGAACTCACAAAAAAACCCGCTCCGCAGTAGATCTGGTGTCGCAGCACACTGAAGAGGCACTTGGCCTCTTCAGTGGGGCCCGATGATGAAGCATGTCATCGACCAGGTCGGTGAGTGAGGGCTTTTCTAACTGACCAAAGCGAGGCCAGTGACATTTCCCTTCTCTTTGCTCCAAGTGTGGTTCTCTATGTACCATTGAACACTCTTTGTTTGTTTGCAAATACATGAACTATTGGCCAATGAGAGAAGCGGGCAGGGAGCTGATGTCTGGGTTCAGCTCAAATCTGGGCTCCAGGATTTCTCACTAGGCACCCTAGAAAACATGTCAGGCCACATTCATCAAGGGACTGCGTCACTTTCGCCCCACGCAAAGTGGCGCAAAACCATTGCAACCCTAAATATGCGATTTATCGATCCACTCAAGGACACGTTGCGTGGCCATGAGCGACTTAGTAATTACAGAGTAACGTATCGCAGCACAAATTTCTGCGTTGCGTTACTCTGCCCCAGAGAGGCGTTCAATGGGTGGCATGTGGGTTTTTCCACCCTAAACCCATGGATTTTGACAAATTCCATTACTGGTAGACCTGGGAATCACCCAAATTCTACATCTTCCCAGGGGTGGCATAACAAGGAGAAATATCTTAATTTCTCCTCGTTTTTTTCTTCTTTCCATGTGTGCTGCATCCATGTGTGCTACGTTCTGCATGCTTTACACATAGAAAGAGAAAAATGGCTCTGGGGCTTGTTTTTGTGCAGTAAGGTGCCCCTTCCTGAAGAAAAACAATCCTGCTTTCAGCGCAGGCACCCTTTCATCATGATGCAAGATTGCCTGCATTGGCGCCAGGCAGCACACTGCGTGCCGGCGCTCGGGAAAAAGCGGTAATGTGTCGTATTATGTTAAATGCTGCACATTCCTGCCCTTTCCCTGTCACACAGCGCAGCAAGGTGGCCCCACTGATCTGCCTCACTTCATGATAAATATATCCAGTTGTTTTTGCAGCTCCTGTTTGCCTTGATTGCCGCCTCTCCGATGCACTCGTGGAATGTGAGACCAGGGCGAAATAATAGTCACCCATTATTGAATGCACACGTGGCATCTGTAGACTGTTAGCTGCCCTTCTACTGCCAGGTTCAGCAAGGGATGCCAGCTCCACTGAGTATCCCCTCCTCTTCTTCAGCCCTCCAAGTCTGCTGAGGGCCAAATGTCCGAATTGAAAGACTGCCACTTCATATTATCTTTATTTTTTCTCTTGCTCTGCCTCTATTTCTCTCTTTTTTTCCATCTTTCTTTGCTCCCTTCTTCTCATATTATTTTCAAGCATGAACTGTAGCAGCATGGTTGAATAGACCTGGAAGGATGTGAAATGAAGTCTTCCAAAACCACTGCTTCATAGAGCCCAGATGTGTGCAGACACAGTGATCTCCATTCTACTTCACTGTGGCCAAGATATGAACCATGTTCTGTACAAATGAGAATATTTGACATGATGTTCAGAATAGTTTGCCTTTAATATTGCAAAACATTAAGGGCCAGATGTAGGTCACCAAATACCGGTCGGTAACGGACGATTTCGGCCGTTACCGACCGGTATTTGTGATTGAGATGTAGGGGGCCTTAAATTTACCGTTTCGGTATATTTACAGAATCGGTACATTTACCGATTCTGTAAATTACCGAATCAGTAAATTTACTGAATCTCAAATTTGTGATGTAGGTGGCACTGAAAACAGTGCCATCGGCCCTTAAGATTTCGTTATTTACCATGACATACTATGTCATGGTAAATAACGAATTCCTGTGTACATGCACATCTATGCATGTACTCCTGTGCCATGTGGCACACATACATGCCCTAAGGGCATGTATGTGTGCCACATGGCACACAAGCCAGAATCAGGGGTGCAACAGGGTGTCAAAGTGACACCCTGTCCCCCTTGCAAATTCGGTAATTTCACCGAATCGGTATTTACCGATTCTGTAATTGACATTGATTCCTATGGGCCTCAAGGCCCATAGGAATCAATGGCAATTACAGAATCTGTAAATACCGATTCATTAATTACCGAATCATACCGATTCGGTAATTAATTCAGTAAAATTACCTACATCCCGATTGCCAGTTCTTAAATACCGAATCGGTATGATTCGGTATTTAAGAATCGGTAATCTGGGATTACCTACATCGGGCCCCAAATTCCTTTTGCATTGGGGGTGAAACAATTCAATGCCTTGCATATTATATAATACACTACATGTGATGTATTATTTTTTATTAACTGGAGCAACAAAAAGATAAAAATACACAGCCTTACAAAATTTTGAGTCAGTGCATACAAATGTCAGAAATATGATATTTCTCGGTATGGCAGGGTCATCTAAAGGCTGATTATATTGTCATATGAATTGTAAGGCAGCCCCACCGCCCGCGTATATCGATACCTGAGTGACTTCTGTCTACATACCCTCAATTGTCATTATAGCATAACTATGGGCTTCTTAGGGTTAGTGCCAGGTGTCTCTTGAGGCTGCTTTGCCCTGTGCTGCAGTGTCATCCAATGAACTCTTCAGAATAGTAGACTGTAGAAGAACCGGTAGGGGTTCTGCACAAGCTTGGATGTGTTTACCAGATGCCGCAGCCAAGCCCTTGGCAAAGGGGTGTCCATCATGGCCTGACCAGCTACGGGTGCATATCCGGCTACATTCCCATCTCTCTACAAACCTGGTTTGCTTAGAAGTAAGCTAAGCTGCCATGCCACTCCATTGTGGAGTGGTGGGGCTCACCGGTTAGAGGCGGCAGACCCGGGAGCAGAGGACAGCCCGGGACCAGGGTTCTATTCCCTACGTGGCAGGGTCGTGGACCAGGGTCAGCGGACTCGATAATTCTCACCTTGGTGCCTACTCTAACCAGAGATCACACTCGGCAACTCTGGGCATTAGCTTGCCTCATCTCCACAACGGCCCCCCACATACGCCGGGGAAGCCTCGTTTCACCTTGGAGATACCCAGTAGGGACCATCTCACAGGGAAAGCCAGGACGGGTTCCCCAGCGGTCTATTGCGCAGAGATACCCCTTCGGGAGTCGATTTTAGCGCGTTAGAA